>NC_056742.1:237066586-237366586 GCF_019279795.1 Protopterus annectens
CCAGGAAGCCCCCCCCCCCCCAAGCTGGGGCATCTGTGGTCACTGTGGCTTGGGCCAGCGGGGCTAGAAAGCTGCGCCTTGCAAGTATGTCTGATGACTGAAGCCACCACTGGAGTGACATTCTGCATGTCCGGTTGATTCGGATTTGGAAAGTCATCGGGAGGTCTAGCCAGGACCACTGAACTGCTAGATTCCACTGAAGGGTTCTCATATGAAAATGTGCAAGAGGGAGAATGGAAATGGAGGCTGCCATCGAACTCAAAGCCCTGAGAACATTGCCTGCTGTGACTACAGAGTGCTCTGAGATAGCTGACACGTGGAGTTTGAGATTTTTTATCCTTTCTGGGGTGAGAAAGATCTTTGATTGAATAGTATCCAACCATGCCCCGAGGAAGTGTATGAACTGAACCGGAGCCAGGTGGGACTTGTTGAGGTTGATCGTGATGCCTAACTTGTGAGCCAGACCGAGAAAGTAGTGCAGGACCTGGCACAAGAGACGTTTGGTGGATGCAGCGAAGAGCCAGTCATCTAGGTAGGGGAATACCTGAATGCCCTGAAGTCTCAGGTGAGCCACTATGACTGCCATTACCTTGGTGAACACCCTGGGGGCTGTGGTGAGACCAAAGGGTAGGGCTCTGAAATTAAAGTGACCGGCCCCTAGCCGGAAGCGCAGAAACCACCTGGAGCTGCTGTGGACCTTGATATGATAGTAAGCATCCTGGAGGCCTAACAAGCACATCCAGTCGTATTCTCTTAGAAATGGTAGAATGGACTGTAGAGTGACCATCCGGAATTTTTGTTTCTCTACAGCCAGGTTGAGGATAGACAGGTCCAGTATGGGCCTGAGGTCCTTCATCTTCTTTGGCACTAAAAAGAACCTGGAGTAGATGCCTGATCTGGACTGGTCGGGGCAGACCGGTTCAATGGCTCATTTTTGTAACAGTTTCGAAACCTGTAAAGCTGCGACCCCCCCTGTGATCGGGTGGAACATCTGGGAGGCGTGCTGGAGTTATGGGAGATAATATGAAAGGGATAGAATAGCCTCTGGATATGATGTTTAACACCCAGCGGTCTGTAGTAATGGACTTCCATGCCGCTGGATGTAAGGAGAATCTTCCTCCGACTGACTCCCGAGTAGAGCAGTCGGGCAACCCCTTAGGGTTGCTGTACGGGCCTGTTGGAAAAGGGTTCCCTAGACCCAAAGTTTCTGGGACCCCCTCTGCCTCTGGGACAGCGTCGGTCTTGTCCCCTCTCTGCCTCTGGGGGATGAATAGTCCTGAGTATCCTGGAAAGACTGTGATTTCTGGAACCACATCTTCTTTTGCCCCTTTTGGTTCCTGGAATAGGATCTCTGGGGGTTAGAGAAGTGGATTCCGATGACAGACAAGGTCTTTCTGTCCTTCTCACTCTGGGGGAGTGTGTCACTGTCTTCCCAAAGAGGGATGATCCATCGAAAGGGGCATTAATAAAAGACGCCTTAAAGGGGTCCGCATGTTGACACAGTCTGATCCAGGCATGTCGCCTCAAGGCAATGCCTGTACCAGCAGCTCTAGCGACTCCCTCCGTAGCAATGGAGAGGACACGCATAGATGTATTTGTCACTGATTTCAGTGTAGTCATCTTCGCAGTAAAGGACTGCTCATCCTGCTGTGACAGAGACTCCGGGGGCGACTCAGTTAGTTCCATTATAAGATCACTCAGCAGTCGGGTAACGTGCCAAGTAATTCAGTGCACGGATAGAAAAAGTCGCTGACGAGTACATATGCTTCCCGAAACGATCCATCGACCTGGACTCCTTATCTGGTGGATGGACCGAGGAACTCTCCTGTGCCAGTTCCTTCTTTGTGGCAGCTGCAACCACCAAAGCGTCCACAGGGGCACCTTTGGACCATGCCTGCCTATCTGATGGTGGGGAAAGAATTTTGTCCGGTCTTTTGGGTATAGGCTCCACGGTATCAGGATCCTTCCATGTCCTAGTGGTGATGAGGTCCACCAAAGGGTCGGCTGGTGGGGAACCCAAGTAGTAGATGGTCCCACGCCAAAGGCCTCGAGAAACACGGACTCATCCGTAGAGGGTTTGGGGGCTGACCAACCTCCTCTTTGGTGGAGGATCTTCATAATGTCTCCAAAGGAGACATCCTCGGGAGGTGATCTGGGGGAACCCTCCCCTTTATCTATATCCGAATCAGTGGTAATGGACTCAGGGGAGTCCAAGTGCCTCCTTACACTTGCATTTATGAGGTCCTCTCCAGTGGGACTTTCTGGAGAGGACTCGTAAGCCTCCGGGGGGGGTTCCCTGAGGGGAACAACCTGGGGCTGCTTTGGCACGGGCTGCCCTTGAGACAGGGTGAGGGGAGCAGAATCCGAAAACAGGGAGGTCTGGGTAGGATCCGAGTAGATGAGCTGTGGTCTCAACCCCTGGGAGAGAACCCTTTCCACTGCCCCGAATGCCGATGGAGAGCCCACCTCCGTAACCTAGAAGGATGAGGCCCTCCCCGGGTCCGAAGCAGGGATCGGAGCCGAAGGCAGGATAGTCTGGGCACCAAGGATGGGATCTGAAAGAGAATGACCTCGACCCTCTGGTCCGACTCCCTGACCACGGCCCTGAGAGTCTCCTGGATCCGAAATCAGATCCGAGGAACTCAAGGTGAAGGCCAGCGTTGAGGAAACGAGAACTGTCGGCACCGAACCAACAGCTCCAAAGGGCCATGGATCCGAGAGCCCTGAAGCATCAGGTTGGATCGGGGAAGGAGAGATTGGGTGAAATATAGTTGCAGAAGGACCCTCTCCGACGGGAGAGGGACCTGGTAAGACCCCCATCTGAATCTGATTCTGTATGAACCTCCTCATCAGCCTGTCCATGTCAAGGTCGGAGACACTCCGTGTCGACCTTGAAGAAGAAGCGACCGAAGAGGGTCTTGGCTGGATCTGAGGGGAGTGCCTCGGCTCTGAGGGCTTCATCAGCTCCGGGGAGAACGGAGCCCAGGAGAACGGGACCTGGGGACTTTTAGAAGAGGAGCTGGAGAAAGACTCCGTCGGGGATCTTTTTCTGGGTCTGTCCATCTCTTTGTGGTGCTTCTTCCTCTCTCTCTTGTCCCTACATTTCTGGGACGACTCTGAGGCCGCAGGATGAGCGGGAGGTTGAGTCCCTGCCTGCAAGAAGTCACTGACAGAGGCAGACTCTAGGGCAGAAGCTGGCAGCAGACCCTTGGCCACGTGCTTAGCCCGACGGTTTTTCAAGGCCCTGGGGTTAAAACCTGCACAAATGTCACAGGAGGCTGACAAATGGGAGACCCCTAAACAAAGAACACACAAAGTGTGGCCATCGGCTGGTGAGAGCTTGACCACACTCATTTTTTAAAAAGAACTTTAGGCTGTTCAGCCATAAGGGCGGAACAGTAACTAAACCCTAAGGCCCACACACACACACACACACACACACACACACACACACACACACACACACACACACACACAGCAAGGGATGGGGCCTAGGCGGGAACTAAAAGTACCAACAAGCTACACAGAAAAAAAACTTTTTTTTTTTTTTTACCACGACGACCACGTGTGGAGAGGGGAGGAAAAGGGGAACAGGTACACACACACCAACTGTACTGGAAAGAGAAAAACAAGAGAAACCTTATCACCTTCGCTTATAGCTCAGAGACCACAATGCTAACTCTTAGAGCGGCAAATGAATTCTGGGGTTAGTCAGGAGGAAGTGAGGTATTATAGCTAGGGGAGGAGCTTGGAGCTCGGAGCTGATGCTTGTAAAAGTTTTGCCGAATCGGATCCGAATACCCATATGTGCAGAAAGAATGAAGTTAACTACTTCAGATCAGAGAGTTAGTACAATTAAGTTATAGCACAATTTTTAGTTCCTTGTTTGGTGACCTCAAATGTAATCTATTGTATTAATATATATATATATATATATATATATATATATATATATATATATATATATATATATATATATACACACACCATAATAAGCACTGTTCGGAAGATGGACCTCTACATATGCACACACTGCAACATTTGTTGGAAGTATTTTATACCACAAATAATATATACTGATGGTCTAGTGGTTGGTTTATTTATATAATTACCAAAAGCAATAAATGCAAAATTATTTTATCTTGCATGTTTAACACTGGTTTAATATGTTAATAGGTGCTAATATGTATTGATACACTATGGTAAGTTAGTGAAGGTTAATGTATAGCAGACTATTTTAATTTATACTGCAACAAGCAAACAAAATTGAAAGTGCTGGCATTTTTTTTTAGTTCTCTTAAGATGCATGCTACCTCTAGTCTTGCTCTGAATCAGAAGTTATGTACCTACCATAACGTTCCATGTTAGTTGTCTTCTCTCGCCTTCTTTCTTGCTGGATGGGCTAAGCTCGAGAGTCACTTTTACCAGCTAGAGGCAGCCCCATATCCCATGATGCAAGGCGGTAATTACCCAGATCTCGTTTGGTATCTAGAGGAAAAACTGCCTATAAAACTTTCCAACAAGGAAAGAGTAACAACTAACCTAAAAAGGCTGTAAAGGGAAACCAGGTAATCAAGGTCAAGAACTAACTGGTGTCCAAGGAAGAAGAATCTTCCAGAGAAATAGGGAGATCAAGGTCTGTCCAGGCTAGGGGGACAGGAGGGAGGGATGCAAGAAAGAAGGCGAGAGAAGACAACTAACATGGAACGTTATGGTAGGTACATAACTTCTAAATGTTAAGTTGTCAATCTCGCCTTCATTCTTGCTGGATGGGACCGCATCCCTAGCACCTCTATCCTGGGTGGCTCAATGGAACAGACTCTTGAGAACAGTGGAACCAAAGCTTGCCCTGTCCCTGGAGGCCAAATCCAATTTGTAATGAGAAATGAAGGTATGAGGAGTGGCCCAAGTGGCTGCTGCACAAATAGTATCTAAGGGAAGCCTAGCCTGAAAAGCTGTAGAAGTGGCTAGACCTCTTGTGGAATGTGCTTTAGGTTTTGAGCTCATTTGTTTGCCCCTAAGCTGATAAATGTTAGAAATGGTGGAAGATAGCCATCTGGACAAGGTCACTTTAGAAACAGGGAGACCTTTTTTATTTTCAGCATAAGAAAGGAAGAGCTGATCGGACTTCCTAAATTGCTTCGTTCTGTCCAAGTAATATCTGAGTTGGCGATGAACATCTAGGTAATGTAATTTTTGTTCCGCCCTGTTAGAATAATTTGGAAAAAATACAGGAAGATCAATGGATTGGTTTAAATTTGTCTTAGAAGCAACCTTGGGCAAAAAGGATGGATTGGTTCTCAAGGATATTCTGTCCTTGTGGAAGACCAAATAAGAGGGACAAACACAGAGGGCATGAAGTTCAGACACCCTTCTAGCCAAGGTAATAGCGACTAGAAAAAGTGTCTTCCAAGAAAGAAACTTTAATGAACATGAAGCAGCCGGTTCGAAAGGGGGGAAGTATCAAGGATGTCAGCACTAAATTTAGGTCCCACTGTGGTGGAGGATCCCTAACAGGGGGTTTAAGAAGGAACACTCCTTTGAGAAAGGCTTTACAAAGTTTGTGGGACATAATGTTGTGGTCTGCAAATCCGACATGGAAATTCGAGATTGCTGCCAACTGAACTTTGACTGTGGAAGACGAAGAACCTGAGTGAAAAATTTCCGCTAGAAAATCCAAGACCGACTGAATAGGGGCAGTAAAGGGGTCTATGTTCTTAGATTTTGCCCAAAAGGAGAAGCGTTTCCACTTGCTAGAGTAAATCCTCCTGGTAGAGGACTTAAGAGAAGCTACTATGATATCTCTAATGGGGTTAGAGATCATAGGAAGCCTGGCTAAGGAAGGAAGGAAGTGGAGCAACCAAGCTGTGAGGTTGAGGGAAGGAACGGACCGATGCAGTTGACCCGACTGGTGGGTCAGAAGATCTGGAGCTGGGTCCAGATGCCAAGGCTGCACCAAGAGATGGCGATGAAGGAACTGGAACCAAATTTGTCGAGGCCAGTAAGGGGCAATGAGAATCATTTTGGCTCTCAAGACGGTAGCTTTCTGGAGTACTTGTGGTATCAATGGAAAAGGAGGAAAAGCATAAAGGAGTCCCCTGGGCCAATCTTGGGTAAGAGCGTCTCTGGGGGGATGGCCCAGAAGTGGGAAGAGAGAGAAGAAGTCTGGGCATTTGCTGTTTTGAGGTGTAGCAAAAAGATCGCAGCATGGGAGACCCCACTTCTGAAAAATCTCTTCCACTATGGATTGCTTGAGAGACCACTCGTGAGGCATGAGTATAGCTCTGCTCAATCTGTCCGCTATTATGTTGGTTTTCCCGGGGATATGCGTTGCTACCAGAAACCGATGAGAGGAGATCGCCCATTGCCAAAGTCTGAGAGCTTCTCGACACAAGGGATAGGACTTGGTTCCGCCCTGCTTGTTGATGTACCACACCACGGACATGTTGTCCGTGTGAACTGCAATAGTTCCTAAGGGAAGAAAGTCGCTGAGGGCTTGCAACGTTAAAAGCACTGCTCTCATCTCTAGGACATTTATGTGCAGGTGGTATTCGAACAGTTGCCACGTGCCATGAACCATCCTGCCCTGATAATGCCCCCCCACCCGATCAGGGGGGCATCCGGTGACCGTGGCTACGGGGCGGGGAACAAATGGTCTGCCCTGATGAACTAGAGGAGAGGAAATCCACCAGGATAGATGGTTCTTGCAGGTTTGTGTCACCAGGATCTTGTGATGCATGGGAAGCTGCTGGAAGGACCATTGGGTGAACAACATCCCGTGTAGGAGACGCATGTAAAAACGGGCCAGAGGAAGAAGTGTGATGGCAGCTGCCATGAGGCCCAACACTTTCAGAACCAACCTGGCTTGTACCCTTTTGCTGGATAGGATGATCCGAACGTGGTTTTGGATATCTAGGATTCTCTGACTTGTTAGGTTTGCTGACCTCCGAGTAGAGTCTAGATTTGCGCCTATAAAGGTAATAGATTGGCAGGACGATAAGGAAGACTTTTCGAAGATGACTGAAATTCCTAACTGACCACAGAGACGTAGAGTGTAATCTCTGGCTTGGAGAAGTTGATGCCTGGTGGTGGCTGAGAGGAGCCAGTCGTCGAGATACGGAAACACCTGGAATCCTTGACTTCTCAGGTGAGCCGTGACCACTGCCATGCATTTGGTGAACACTCTGGGGGCTGTAGTGAGACCACAGGGCAGGGCTCTGAATTGAAAATGACTGGTCCCCAGCCAAAAGCGGCGAAACCTTCTGGAGCGTCTGTGGATTTTTATGTGATAGTACGCATCCTGAAGGTCTATGGAGCACATCCAGTTGTCTTTGCTGAGAAAAGGCAAAATCGATTGAAGTGTGACCATCCGAAATCTTGTCTTTTTGACAGACTTGTTGAGCCTGCTGAGGTCTAATATTGGTCTCCAGTCTCCCGTCTTTTTGGGAACCAAAAAGAACCTTGAGTAGATTCCGGACTCTAAATGATCTGTCGGAACTGGCTGGATGGCCCTTTTTTCTAGAAGCTTTGAAACCTCTAGTTTTGCAATTTCCCTTAGATCGGGTGGAATGTCTGGAAGGGAACCTTTTTGAGGGAAGGGGCTTTCCTCGAAAGGAATCTTGTAACCCTCGGATATGATCGACTGTACCCATTTGTCTTGAGAGAGGGAAAACCAGGCTTCTGGGTACAGCGACAATCTCCCCCCGACTGCCTCCAAGGGTGGACAGTCGGGCAACACCTCAGGGATGCTGGAAGGGCTTGTCAGAGAGAGGCTCTCTGCTGCCCTGGTTCTGCGGACCCCCTCTGCCCCTAGGGCAGCGTCTATTGTTATTACCCCCTCTGCCTCTAGGGGTAAATTGACCACGTGCATCAGGCGTGACTCCCTGAGATTTTCAGAACCACATTTTCCCTCCCTTCTGACCTTTGGGGTAAGGTCTAGAAGGGGTGGAGAAACTGACTCCTACAGCAGAAAGAGTCTTGCCGTCTTGCTCGCACCTGGTCAAAGTGTCCTTCACCTGAGGGCCAAACAATGTTGTCCCATCGAAGGGAGAGTTTGTGAAGGATGCCTTAAAGGGGTCTGCAAAATTACAGAGCCGCATCCAGGACTGACGTCTGAGAGCCACTCCTGTGCCTGCAGCTCTACTCGCCTCATCGGCTGCATAAGAAATGAGCCGCATGGAGGAGTTGATTATGGAATTAAGGATTCCCAGCTGAGAGGCAATCTTTTCCTGAGCCCCTGCCACTGACGGATCCTGTACTACTTCACCCAATTCTTTGAGGATGTCTCTTTGAAGTCTGGTGAAGTGACATAAATAATTCAGCGAGCGATAGCAAAGGTCGCTGAGGAAAACATCCGCTTGCCATACCTGTCCATGGTCCTACACTCCTTGTTAGGAGGATGGACTGGCACGGAAGGATCTGCAAGTTCCTTTTTGGTGGCGGCCGCCACCACCATGGCATCAACCGGGACACCTTTAGTAAGAAACTGCTTTTCAGCGGGGGCCGTGATAAATTTTGAAGGTCTCCTGGGGACTGGTTCCACCGAATCAGGAGATGCCCACCTTCGAGCTATGACCTCCATGAGGGGGTCGAAAGGCGGAGACACCCAGGAAGTGGAGGGTCGAGATCCAAAAGCCTCCAGGTACACCGATTCATCCTCGGAGGGATTAATGGAGGGCCAGTTCCTCTTCTGTTTGAGGAGTTCGAGGATGTCTGAAAAAGAGACATCCTCAGAGGAGGATCTTGGGGACCCCTCAGACTCATCTAAATCGGTATCTGATGTTGTAGACTCAGGGGAGTCTAAGTGCTTCCTCTTGCAGGTCCTCTTACGTGGGGGTTCACCTGAAGGATCAGGAGAAACCTCGGAAGAGGAAGTTCTTCCCAATGGGGAGACCTGGGGCGATGGATCTCTGGGTCCGGGAGCAAGAGAGCGGGAAGAGGCATCTACAGGCACCATAGAGGGAGGAGCTAAAGGAACCGACTGCTGACTAAGCTCAGGGGCTAGCACACTCCTCATCACCTCGAAGGCTCCCCTCCCAGGGAGGGCCGAGAGATCCCGCTCAGAAGAAACAGGGATCCCTGGCCCCACCGAAAGGGAAGGCTCCGAAGCAGATGGGGCCGAGCTCACCAAGTCCGAAGCTCCGAGAGGGAGAACGGGGTCAGACAAGGGTCCAATGCCACTCGCCCCCTCGGAACCGACCAGGGAAGCCCGACGCCCGGATCCCTCCAAGGACGGTCTCAAGGAGGAGATAGGAGTCGAGGACGACGTAGCCGAAAGGTGTGGTATCGGCTCCGAAGCAGCAACAGTTACGGTACCAATAATCTCCGGCTCCGAACTCTGTAGGAGAGTCGAAGGAGGAATTTCAGGAGGGTGTAGAATAGCGGTAGTCTGTTGAGACGGGCTATGGAGCATCTGGGTTAGTGCCTGTGATTTTAATAGCCTACTCACCACTCTCTCCAAGTCATGGTCTGAGAGCCTGGAAGACCTCGATGATCGGCTCCGATGGCTCCGCTCCGAAAGCAAGGGGGAGGATGGAGCCGAGTGTATAGATTCCAATGAAGGAGATCTAGACCTCTTTTTCGACGGAGCCATCTGAGCCGAAGAACCTTCGGCTCCAGGCGTAGCTGACAACTTGTCGGCTCCAAGCGGAGACAAAGATATCTCGGCTCCAGCCGGAGCCGAGACATGCTTCGACGCTAGGGTGTCGGATCCAGCTGGAGCCGACACAGGTGCCGAAGCCAGGGTATCGGCGCCGGTACTGAAGCTTCCAACAAGGAAGGATCGGCTCCAGACGGAGCCGATGTCGACTCTGGCGGAGTCGTAACCAAGACCACAGACTTAGACACCGAAGTCTGGGTCTTGGGAGGCTTAGAGGGCTTCCCGGAGCCGACCTTAGCCGGGGAGCTGTCAGGCTTAAGAAGACCCCTGAGGATCAACTTATTTCTACGTTCCTGCAGGACTCTCTGGCTGAAAGAATGACAGATAGCACAGGAGTCCTGCAGGTGTAGGGGTCTCAGGCAATAAATACAAGAAGTGTGACCGTCTGTCAGAGACATCTTCTGACAGCACGAGTCACACTTCTTGAAACCTGAGACCCTAGTATCTTTGGACATGTCTGAGTCCTAATACACACACACACACACACACACCAATCAGACCAAAAAAGACACTAATAAATAAAAATCAAAACAGTGAGACACAACACCCACACACCTAAGGAAAATCCTGACAGGAACTGTGAGGGAGGGTAAGGCCTAAGGCCCAAACACAGAAAACTTATGGATAAGGGAACTAAGGGAAATGGGTATGGAGCTAAGTGAATAAGGTTCACTAAAAAACTATAAAGAATAAAATTTTAGGGAATTGGGATATCTAATTTTCTCAAAAAGAGTAATGAAAAAACACTTACCAGGAGCTGGTAAAAAGGATGACCTCATTAGCGAAGCGGCAAACGAGATCTAGGTAATTACCGCCTTGCATCATGGGATATGGGGCTGCCTCGAGCTGGTAAAAGTGACTCTCGAGCTTAGCAAGTGCCGAGTCGGAGCCGAGGATCGGCTCCGAACCCATCCAGCAAGAATGAAGGCGAGATTGACAACTTAACATCTACTGTTATGTTTTATAAATATTATAAACAGTTTAATGTAGTGAAATTTTATGACACTGGTCCCTTGGCCGAAAACTAACAGTGATCTGTAACCTTAAGCAGGGTAAAACTACAGAACAGCATTAAAGAAGGGTGAAGAAATTCAACAGTATGAAAGACTCTTTGGCTGACTGAGATTTACTCCATTTTAATATAAGGCATATGTGTGGAATGGAACATTAACCTGTTTTTGGGGGGTGGGGATAGCAACTACAGCACAAGGAGTCTTTTTCCTCATCCCTTAAAGAATATCAACAGGAATGTTTTGCACTTGTAATTGGACTTTTCATACTTCATTACACCTTATCATAACTGAGATGTAATTAAGTATAGTGTGCTCTAACAGATGCGCGTGGAATATTGCTAGTCAGAGTTTTGTCTAACTAGAGTCAGTCTAGCTAGGAAGAGAGGCTGCTATCTCCTACTACAGTACACAGTAAAAAAGTATCAGAAATGTTTGGGTAACAAAACGAAAAAAGCCAAATCCAAATTGTAAAGCACTGACTACCAAAAGAAGGCTATGATTCGCCACATTTATTGACAGATGCAAGTTATATCCCCCTTCTCCATTACAGTGATTCAACAGAAGGGTTTTGTACACCTGATCGGCAGGCAGAAGAGCCTAAAATTATGCAGATGTAATAAATTGTAATGTGACATTAGAACACGAAATGCAAAGGGAGTCAGACATCTCTGTCAAGGCTGTAACTTCGATAATAAACTGATTATGGCCCATCACCTCTTGACTGAGGACATTAAAGTACAGACTTTTTGCATAAGAGAGAAGAAGCTGGCAAAAAAGAATAACCTGAACAACAGCAACTACAAAGTCAATGAAAAGGAAGTGATAATGCTAAAGGAGAAAGAAATTATAGAAAGGAAGGTAGGAAATAATGAAATGAAGTAGTGTGTTCCAATGTTTGGAAATGGCCCCCAGTGGTAATAATGGAAATAATAATGCAAAGAAGGAAAACCAGAGCTAGAAGGAAAAGAAAGAAAAACAGAATGAAATTAAAGTCAGAAGGGAAGGAGAAGTGGACAGAAATAGAAGTAGGTAAGGACAAAGACAGAAAAATATAATGAAAGATCAGACCATAGTACTGAAGATGTATTCTGTGAAGAGGTATGGAAGAGAGAAAAGTAAAACAAAGAGCTTTTTAGAGTTGAGTGGGGAAGGTGCTCAAGGTGAGGAAGAGGAAATACTTGATCAAGAGGTTAGGTTACCCGGTGGACAGCCAGCTGGCTCACAAGTAGGGCCCAGGAAGTTAGAAATGGAGAGTTCACCTCTACAGAGGGCCCAGTTACAAGTGGAGCCCCTCAGGGAACTGTCCTGGGACTGTTCCTTTTTGGCATTTACTTCTATGAAGTCAAGGCCAATGTCAAGAGCCTCTGGCTGATCAAATTTGCAGACAATTGGAAATTAGGAGCAGTCATAGAATCCCCCACCACACTGTTTGCCAAGAAGGACTGACAAAAATAACTTGTGTCAGAGCCATGGACTAAAACTAAAGGCCAATAAATTCATAACAGTATCCTTTGGGAAGTTATGCACCCCCAGTAAAGAAAAGTTGTGTAAAATCTTACCATAAAGTACAGTTGTGTACACTTACCATAAATGTAGATGTCCGAGTGTATTCACTGTTGCAGTCATTACATTTGGGTAATCTGCTGGCAGGTTGCCCTCAGTCAGCCTGATTAACAAAGTATTGGGTCCTGTGTCGGTTACTGTCCCTTTTTCCGTGATGTCAGGTCGTTAGGGGTATAAACCATGCAGCCGACACCATTACATTCAATTTTCTTGGCCCAGATGTCAGGTGTCCCCGAAATGGGGAGCAAATAAAATTAAAAACACAAAAAATATGCCTCCAACCAAAAGCAAATACACCAAAAGGGCTTTTAGGCTAGTGAGGGAAAGTAGAGGTATAGCCAGAGAAAAATATGAGGCTGGAGGGAGGGTAACCAGGACTGCAACAGTGAATACACTCGAACATCTACATTTATGGTAAGTGCACACAACTGTACTATGTTCTTCGTGTTTCACTGTTGCAGTCAGTACATTTGGGTAGATTCCCAAAGCTATGGTTGGGTGGAGGGAAATATACAGCATTAGGACCAGCTACAAGGCCCTGCAGGACAGCAGTGTTAAAGCCAGCTCTGGAATTAGAGGAAAGTGGTAAATGGTAATGTCTGGTGAAAGTATGAACTGAGCTCCAGGTAGCAGCTTCTAGAATGTCCCTGGTAGGAACACCTCTGAGAAAGGCTGTTGAAGTAGATGCAGCCCTGGTGGAATGGGATCTGATCCCCTGGGGGATAGGTTTACTATGGTGCATATAGCAGAAACAAATACAATGGCTTATCCATTTGGAAATGGTTTGCTCTGAAATAGCCTTTCCCTCTGCCCCTGCAGCAAATGCCACCAGCAGTTGTTCAAATTGTCTTTCAGATTTTGTCTTGTAAGTAAAATCTAAGTTGTCTGTGTACATCCAATGAATGCAGAATCCACTCTCCCTTGTTCTGTGGATTGGGAAAGAAAGTTGGCAAATGAATAGTCTGATTAAGAGCCACACTGGATGCCACCTTAGGCATGAAGGATGGATTGGTCCTGAGAGATACCATGTCCACATGAAAAATGATGAAAGGCTCCACTGCCATAAGAGCCTGTAATTCGGAAATCCTTCTAGCTGAAGTGACTGCTAAAAGGAAAGCTGTTTTCCAGGAGAGAAATTTTATGTCTGCAGTAGCAGCTGGCTTGAAAGGAGGGAGAGTGAGCTTTTCCAATACAAAATTGAGGTCCCAGGCAGGGGTTGGAGCTCTCCTGGGTGGTCTTACGTTTTTGGCCCTCTGAGATACTGTTTTAGCAGAAGATGAGAGAAGAGGAGAGGTTCTGTGTTATAATGAGCCGAAATGGCTGAGGCACGGATCTTTATGGAAGAAAAGGACAGGCCTTTGTGAAAATCTCAGTTAAGTATTGTAAAATCTGTAGTCTCTCCTTTGATAGTCACATCGCCACAGTAGTCAGGAAGTCCTTCTACGTGGCACACCTCATCATAAAAGAGTTTTCATTCAGGAAAAAAGAGGTCATTGTTCCCCTCTACTCGTCACTCATTAGACCCATTATAGAGTACAACGCCCCTTTTGGAATGTACCTCACAAGACATCTGGAGCAGCTGGAAAGGGCACAGAAGTATCTCAAAAAGAGGATTACTGGCCTCAAACAAATGCCCTACACTGACCGCCTCAAAAAACTCCAGCTTTACTCCGTAGCATATCACCTACTCGGAGGTGATCTCTGCCTAACATATAAAGCTATGTCAAACCCAGAGCTGTTGGACATGCTACACCTAAAGAAATCCCAATCCCTCCAAGCTACACGCTCTAGGGACCTAAACCTTGTCACCACAATAAATAGGACACACTGGAGTGATAGATTCCTGTCCCAGAGACTTCCTATACTCTGGAACAAGCTACCCATCTGTGTCAAGCAAAGTTCTTCATTTGCACTCTTCAAGAAAAATCTTGATGAGTGGATGGGAAATAGGAAATACACCCCGGGGATCACTTCTGTATCTGCTGGACAGTGGCACAGGAAAATAACTTTCTTGGGTGGCTTAAGCTATGGTACCTTGCTGGCTAGGCTTACGTAGGCCCTTGGGCTGATAGCCTAGTACCTACCTATGAATGTTGGGCACTGCTGGGCTTTATCCCTTGAGATTGATTCCAGGCACAGAATCTTTTCCATTTGCCAGCATAAGATTTTCTAGTACTAGGCCTTCTCGCCTCCAAAATGACATCCATCACAGGTTTGCTGAGGGATGTTAAGGGTGAATTTAGGTGATTAGCCACGCTGTAAGATTCAAAGTTTGGTGCTGAGTGTGCAGAATTTGGTTGTTCTGCTGAGACAGTAAGTAAGCTGTCTGAGGCAGGTGCCACAGTGGAAAGTGGGACACATTGCGCAGGAGTGCGTACCAGTGTTGGCGAGGCCAGTCTGGAGCAATCAAAATCATTTTTGGTTTGTCCTGTTTGACTTTTAGCAGAACTTTGGAGAGCAGAGGCAGAGGGGGAAAGGCATAAATTGATAGGTTTTTCCAGCTGAAGGATAGAGCATACACTTTCCAGGCTGTTTTGTGATGAATTCTTGTGCAAAATTTGTCCAACTGATAGTTCTGGGTTGAGGCAAAAAGATTTACGTCTGGGCCCCCCCATTTGCATGTCAACATGTTGAAAATCCGTGGTTCCAGTTTCCATTCGTGTGGGTCCATGAGATTTCTGCTTAGTTCGCCTGCCAGAGTATTCAGCTTTCCTGGCAGGAATTGAGCTTGTAGTTGTAATTGAAAGGTCAAGGCCATGTTCCACAATGCCACGGCTAGTCTGCAAAGGGGGTAGGAGTGCGTACCCCCCTGCTTGTTTATGTACCACATAACTGTCGTGTTATCTGTCTTTATCAGTAGTTGTCCTGGATGAAGGTAGTCCTTGAAGGCTGTCAGTGCATTCTGTACAGCTAGCATTTTTTTTTGATTGATATGAAGGTGCATTTGATTTGGGCTCCATTTGCCCTGAATGCACCTCCCTGCCAGATGTGCCCCCCAAACATAGTCTGATGCGTCTGTAGTTATGGTTTGGGCGGCAGGGTGTGGTGTGAATGGTAGCCCCTTGTTTTGGTGGCAGACCTCTGCTCACCATAGGAACTCTAGTTGCAGGCAAGGTATGATAGGAATCATTGTTTCCAGGCTGCGACAATGCTGACTCCATAGACTTTTTAAGTACCACTGAAGTTTCCTCATATGCAGTCTTGCATATGGAATTAGAAGAATGCAGGAGGCCATGAACCCCAAGGCTTGCAGTATTTGCCTTGCAGAAAGCAGGGTTTTTGTGGCTACCTGTTTAAAGTAAGTCACCAAATGAATTTGCTTCTCTGGTGTAAGGAAAGCCATCTGGGCAGTTGTATTCAAGTCTACACCCAGGAATGTAATTTTTTGAGAGGGTACCAGTTGTGATTTCTTTTCGTTTATAGTGTACCCCAGACAAGTTAGAATCCTTTCTACAAACACCAGATGGCTTAGAAGAGTGTCCTTGTTTTCTGCCTGAATTAGACAATCATCCAGGTATGGAAATATTTGAATATTTCTTTGTCTGCAAAATACAATTACTGGAGCCAGGCACTTTGTAAAGACCCTGGGCACAGTAGATAAGCCAAAGGGCAGTGCAGAGAACTGGTAATGCGAGTAGCCTGCTTTGAAGCGGAGGTATCTTCTGCAAGATTCCCCGATTGGGATATGCAGGTAAGCCTCTTAAATCTAGAGTTGCCAACCAGGCATCTTTGCTTAGCATAGGAAGTAACTGAAGAGTCAGCATCTTGAATTTTGGAATGTACAGAAAGGTGTTGAGAGTAGATAAGTCCAGAACTGGACGCCATGATTTGTCTTTTCTGGGTACCAGGAAAAGTCTTGAATAGAAACCTTGTCCCTCTTCCTCTTCTGGTACTTGCTGGATAGCCCCTATGCTCATGAGGGAAAGTACTTGTTTCTGGGCCTCTGTCCACTGATTTGGGGGCAGATCTGGCCATCCGTTTGGGATTGGCAACGTGTGGAAATGAAATCTGTATCCCTGGGATACTATATTTAAAACCCATTTGCCCTGGGTTATGAGTTGCCAGTTTCTTGCATGAAGAGCCAGTTTCCCCCCCAAAGGTTGGCTAAAAGATAATTGCTTGACAAGTGTAAGGGAAGTCATTGAGACTGCTTACCACAGGGAGGTGTCTTGTTTCCAGATTTGGAAGAGGAGGCACCCCATTGTTTTGTTCTGAAAGTCCCTTGTGACTGAAACCTGGAGCCTTTGGAATGTCTGGGTTTGACTTGAGTGGCTCTCGAACGAACTGGAAAGGACCAGTTCTTAGTAGGCTAGTGCCTACTAAATCTTGGAGGTTGCACTTGTAAGAAGTCTTTCACAGTTTGCATAGATTTAGTTATATCTTCCATCTTTTTTAAAACTTCTTCAGCCTTATTACCAAAGAGACGGTCCTGTTGTAAAGGAGCATCCAATAATTTTGCTTTAACATGATCATGCAGATTTTGCTCTTTGAGCCAAGCATGCTTTCTTAGCACAGAACCAGTTACAGTAGCCCTGCAAGAGGCCTCCAAAGAATCAAAACCACATTGCAAAGTATGTTTTCCAACTTGTTCAATTGAATGCAATAAAATCTGTAAATCTTTGTTTTCCACACAGTCAGAAATTAACATTTTCTGTTTAAGCAGTCCCATGATATGCCGTTGATATTTTAGCATATGAAATTGACAGTTTAAAGCCCCGATTGCCAAGGTTGCAAAAGTGTAAACCTTCTTACCCCACCTATCCAACACCCTGGAATCACTATCAGAAGGGGTAGGATTTTTAGCAGTAGAGGCCTTAATGCCCTTGGGACCCTGAGAAATGGTTTCAGGATCTGCAACAGGATTTTTGAAAAGGAATTTGTGGGAGTCAGGAACCCTGTAGTATCTGCCTGGCTTACATGGAGCCAGAGGCAGAGAAACAGGAGCCGTACTAGATTCAGAAAAAACATCATCAACAATGTCCAGAACAGAAGGTATAGCCAAAGGCCTATGCTGAGGAAGAAGAAGAAAATCCCTAAGTCTCTTTTTAGATTCAGATAAATCCTGACTTTCGAAGTGGAAATGTTCCCTTAAGGTATGTAAAGTTTCCCCAAAATAAAAATCCTCGGGGGGGAGCAGAAGGAATGGAGTCTTCTGCAACAGAGTCCTCATAAGTAGGTATACACAATTCCTGTTCATTAGAAGAGTCAGAAGAAATAGAATCCTGCTCAGAAGATTCATAATCAATGTCTTGCCTAGGCCTCTTAGAAGGGGGTGGGGGTTGGCTAGCCCTGATCAGAATAATTAAATCTTCAGCCATTTTGATAATTTGTTTTTTTAGGCATAGGGGCCTGCACATATGGCCCAGGCGTCAGTTTTTTAGGCATAGGTCGAGATTTTGGCCTTAGTTTTGAAACTGGAGTCAGTCTAATATACAAATCTGTAGGCCTGAAAACACCCTCAGAAGGCGGTGTCTGCACAGCGGCTCCGGACCCATCCGAGGTCGAGACATCCACGGGTTCCATACTTGAAGCATCTCACGGCATACCGGACTCCGAATGGGTCTCAGTAGAGGCCTGCGAATCAGTAATAGCAGGTATCAGGGGGCTGCGAAAGCACCTGAGTACCGGCGAACTGGCGACTGGCTTAGGAGAAGCGTTGTCGGCAGTTTTGGACCTCAACGGTCTCTGTCTTTTTCTTTGCGTTTTTTAGGTAATCCGGTAGTCGGAATGCTAACCGACGACATTTCTGGTTAATTAAAGCGTGAGCCAAAATATTTAGAAGCAAAAATGTACCGACGTTTGATAGTTCGTTGATTAAATAAAGCACAAAACCGACAGCAAGGTACGTTGTGGTCAGGGCCTAGGCAAGGAATACAGTACAAATGAAAATCCTTATGAGGTATTTGCTTCCCACAAGTAATGCAATTATTAACTTTTACTGACACTGGTAAGGAGCAAGGAAAAGTTTCCCCAATGGGGTACTTAGCTTTTTGGTTGAAGACTTCGGATCTGAAACTCTAAAACAAAAATTTCAGGAGTCGGCCAACCGGCACTTGGGAACTGCTTCTGCTTCGGGTACCGCACGGCAAAAAAGACTAATGTAATGGTGTCGGCTGCATGTTTTATACCCTGACGACCCGACGTCAAAGAAGGGACAGCAACTGACGCAGGACGAAAGACTTTGTTAATCAGGCCGACTGAGCAGATTACTCAAATGTAATGACTGCAACAGTGAAACACGAAGAACATCCATAGATGTCCTTCTCTTCCATGTTGCAGTATTCATCACGTATGGGTTTACTCCTCTTGCTACCCAAATGTCCTGCTACTATACAAAAGTTTTCAGTCACTGTATGGTATGTGGGAAGTCTGACGTGGCTGGTGGAACGTGGGCCATAAAACTGACATTTGCAGGCACTGGCCCTCAGAACTGTAAGACCCAGTCGGAACCAGTCCTAGCAAGGGAAAATGCCAATACTGTGCCATCCAGAAAGGGAAATGCAGCATAACAAGAGGGGAAGGAATACAGCATACATGGAAGAGAAGGACATCTATGGTTATGGTAAGATTTTACACAACTTTTCTATGTCCTTCTATTCCCATGTTGCACTTACAGGTGAGTACCAAAGCTCACTGTGAGGAACGGGGTGGTGGTCTAGAGGCAATTTCCAGGAATCCATAAAGGACAGCCCTGACAAAACCCACCCTGGCATTGGAAACATGGTCTAACTTGCAGTGCTGAAGGTGTGCACTGATGACCAAGAGGCTGTTTAAAGAGCGGTAGAGGTATCCAAACCCCTGAAGAAGGCTCCTGAGGAGGCCATAGCCCTGGTGGAGTGTGCTTTAACAGTACCCTGCAGGGATTTCCCATGGAACTTGTAGCAGAAGGTGATAGCTTTGGAAATCCAGGTTGAAACAGTTTGTCTGGTTACTGCCTTCCCTAGGTTGGAAGGAGACAAACAGTTGATCAGCCTGTCTGACGAACTTGGCTTTGTGCAGATAAAAGCTCAGTTGTCTGTGCACATCCAGGGAATGGAGTACTGTTTCACTGTCCCCTGTGGGTTAGGGAAGAAGGTCGGAAGGTGGATGGCTTGATTTAGAAGGTCATTCACCATCTTGGGCATGAAGGAAGGGTTAGTTCTAAGACTAACCCTGTCAATGTGGAATATCAGGAAAGGTGGAATAGCCATGAGGGCTTGTAGCCCTGACACTCTTCTAGCTGAGGTCAAGACAGTACAGTTGTGTACACTTACCATAAATGTAGATGTTTGAGTGTATTCACTGTTGCAGTCATTACATTTGGGCAATCCTGCTGGCAGGTTGCCCTCAGCCGGCCTGAATTCCAAAGTCTTGGGTCCTGCGTCGGCCGCTGTCGCCCCTTCAGGTCGCCCGGCAGGTCGTCAGGGGTATAAAAGAAGCAGCCGATGCCATTTTCTTTAGTTTTTCTTGCCTCAGATGTCAGGTGCCCCCAAAAGGGTAGCCAAAATTTATATATGTATAATTACATGCACCAATATAAAATTTACCTTCATCTACAAGCAAATACACCACATAGGTTGCATAGATCAGAGAAGGAAAGATAGGTTCCATCAGAAGAGAAGGGGGATGGTGGGTGGGTAACCTGGACTGCAACAGTGAATACACTCGAACATCTACATTTATGGTAAGTGTACACAACTGTACTATGTTCTTCGTGTTTCACTGTTGCAGTCATTACATTTGGGTACAGTCCCAAAGCTAAGGTTGGGAGGCTGAAGCTAAACAACATTAGGAGCGGCTATGAGGCCCTGCAGAACTGCAGTGGCAAAGCCTGCCCTGGATTTAGAGTAGAATGGCAGATGATGGTGCTTTGTAAAGGTGTGCACTGAACTCCCAAGTAGAAGCCTCTAAAATGTCCTTGGTAGGTACTCCCCTGAGAAAGGCTGCTAAAGTGGCTGCAGCTCTGGTTGAGTGTGGCCTAATGCCCTTTGGTACTGGCTTGCCATGGTGTACATAGCAGAAACTAATGCAGTGGCCTATCCACTTTGAAATAGTCTGCTTTGACATAGCATTTCCTTGCAATTCCTGCAGCATATGTCACTAGTAACTGCTCTGTCTTTCTGAAAACTTTGGTTCTGTCCAAGTAGAATCTAAGCTGTCTGTGTACATCCAAAGAATGCAGAATTCTTTCCCCCTTGTTCTGTGGACGTGGATAGAAGGTTGACAGGTGAAGAGTTTGGTTGAGAGCCACACTGGACACCACCTTAGGCATAAATGTTGGGTTTGTCCTCAGAGAGACCCTGTCTGGATAAAAAATGATAAAAGGTTCCACAGCCATGAGTGCCTGTAGTTCTGAAATTCGTCTTGCAGAAGTTATTGCTAGGAGCAGAGCAGTTTTCCAAGATAAAAAACTTTATATCAGCAGTAGCAGCTGGCTTGAAAGGAGGTAGGGTGAGTTTTTCCAAGACATAGTTGAGGTCCCACGCAGGCATTGCTGATCTCCTTGGAGGTCTTAAATTTATGGCTCCTCTGAGGTACTGCTTCACTAAGAGATGAGAAAAGATTGGTGGCTCTACATGGTAATGAGTCGAAATGGCAGAGGCATGTATTTTAATAGATGAAAAAGATAAGCCTTTGTCCAGCATCTCAGTTAAGTATTGCAAAATCTGAGGAATATTTGGCACAGCTGTATCAGTTCCTTGTGCCTGGTTCCAAGCACAGAATCTCTTCCATTTTCCTGCGTAAGATTTTCTAGTACTAGGCCTTCTGGCTTCCAAAATGACAACCATCACAGCTTTTCTCAGAGGTGTGTTTTGTATGACTACATTATTTGCCATGCCATCAGGTTTAAAGTTCTGAGTTGGCTGTGCAGGATCTGACTGTTTTGCTGGGACAGTAGATGAGGTATTAGAGGTAAGATCCAAGCTGGGCATTGAGACAAGCTCCTTAGTATTGGATACCAGTACTGGCGGGGCCAGTCTGGGGCAATCAGTATTATCTTTGGCTTCTCCTGTCTGACCTTTAGGAGTACCTTGGGGAGGAGAGGCAGAGGGGGAAATGCATATGCTGAAAGATAGGGCGTCCACTTTCCATACTTGTCTGTGATAAATCCTTGTGCGGAATCTTTTTAGTTGGTAGTTGTGAGGGGAGGCAAATAGATCTATGTCCGGGCATCCCCATTTCTTTGTTATCATGTTGAAGACTTGTGGATCCAGGTGCCACTCGTGGGGATCCATGAGGTTTCTGCTTAGTTCGTATGCCAGAGTATTTTTCCTTCCTGGCAGGAATTGTGCCTGCAGATGTACTTGGTAAGTCAATGCTGTGTCCCACAAAGTCATGGCTAGTCTGCAAAGGGGGTAAGAATGTGTCCCCCCCTGCTTGTTTATATACCACATGACGGTGGTGTTGTCTGTCTTTATTAGTAGTTGTCCTGGATGAAGTAGGTCCTTGAAGGCTGTCAGGGCATTTTGAACTGCTAGCATCTCTTTTTGATTGATATGTAGATGCATTTGGTTTGAGCTCCATGTGCCCTGAATTCATCTTCCTGCTATGTGGGCTCCCCAGGCATAATCTGATGCATCTGTTGTTAGTGTCTGCCTGGCTGGGGGTAATGTGAATGGCTGCCCCTTGTTTTGGTGACAAGCCTTTGCCTACCAATAAAACTCCTGTTGCAGGCTGGGAATGAGAGTAATCATAGTTTCCAGGCTGTGGCAATGTTGAGTCCAAACACTTTTTAGGTACCATTGAAGTTCCCTCATATGCAGCCTTGCATATGGAATTAATAGGATGCAGGATGCCATGAAGCCCAACGCCTGCAGAATTTTTCTTGCAGATAACTGGGCCTTTGTTGCCAACATTTTGAAATAGGTAGTCAAGTTGCCATTGTTTGCCTGGCGTGAGATAAGCCATCTGGGCTGTTGTATTTAAGCTTGCACCCAAGAATATTATCTCTTGAGAGGGTACTAGTTTTGATTTCTTTTCATTGACTGTGTACCATAGGCATGTTAGAAGTCTTTTTACAAACGCCAGATGCTGTCGAAGAATGTCCTTGTTCTCTGCTTGAATTAGACAGTCGTCCAGGTAAGGATATATTTGTATTCCTCTTTGTCTGCAGAATGCAATTACTGGTGCCAGGCACTGTGTAAAGACCCTGGGAGCAGTAGATAAGCCGAAGGGCAGTGCAGAGAATTGGTAATGCATTGAACCAGCCTTGAATCTGAGGTATCTTCTGCATATTTCTCTGATTGGGACATGCAGGTATGCCTCTTTTAGGTCTAAAGTCACAAGCCAAGCGTTCTTACCCAGCATGGGCAGAAGCTGCTGCAAAGTCAACTTCTTGAATTTTGGTATATACAGGAATGTGTTCAAAATAGATAGGTCCAGTATTGGCCTCCAGGCCTTGTCCTTTCTGGGTACCAACAGTCTTGAGTAAAATCCTTGTCCCTGTTCTTGCACTGGTACTTGTTGAATGGCCCCCATGTCCATGAGGGATGAGACTTGTTTTTGTGCCTCTGCCCATTGATTTTTTGGCAGATCTGGCCAGCCGTTTGCCTTTAGCAGGGTATGGAAATGGAACTTGTAGCCTTGTGACACGATATTTAGGACCCACTTGTCCTGGGTTATAATGTGCCATTTTTGAGAAAAAAGTGCTAATTTTCCCCCAAATGGTGCTGCCAGGAGATAAGTGCTTAGTGCAGGCAGGAGGAAGTCATTGGGACTGTTTCCTGTATGGTTGTGATTGGTCTTCTCCAACTTTGGAGGTAGAAGCCCCCCATTGCTTTGGGTGGAATGATCCTTGCGCCTGGGATCTGCCTCTAGGGTGTCTGGATCTGCCCCTTTGAGGTCTGTCTGACACAGGAAAGGACCAATTCTTTGTTGGTCAGTGTCTACTAAACCTAGGTGGCTGTACTTGTAAAAAATCTTTGACCGTTTGCATAGATTTAGCTTTGTCCTCCATTTTCTTTAACACCTCTTCTGCCTTAACAACAAAGTATCATACTGTAAAGGTGCATCTAATAATTTAGCTTCAACATGATCAGGCACATTTTGTTCCTTTAACCAAGCATGCCTCCTAATTACAGAACCTGTGACTGCGGCCCTGCAGGAGGCCTCTAAAGAATCAAAACCACACTGCAAAGTATACTTTCCAAATTGTTCAGCTGCATGCAATAAATCCTGCATTTCCTTGTTTTCTGCACATTCAGAGTTTAACAACATTTTCTGTTTAAGCAATGCAATGACATGTTGCTGATATTTGAGCATATGAAACTGACAGTTTAAAGCCCTTATAGCCAAGGTAGCAGATGTGTAAATGTTTTTCCCCATCTATCCAGTGCCCTAGAATCTCTGTCAGAGGGGGTACGGTTTTTTGCCGTGGAAGGCTTAACTCCTTTGGGACCCTGAGAAATAGTTTCTGGGTCTGCAGTAGGGTTTCTAAAAAGGAATTTATGAGAGTCAGGAACCATGTAATATCGGTCAGGCTTAATAGGAGTTGGAGGTAAGGAGTCAGGGGTAAGACTAGACTCTGAAAACACATCATCTACAATGTCTAACACAGGTGGGATGGCTAGTGTCTTGTGTTGAGGTAGTAAAAGGAAATCCCTGAGCCTCATTTTAGATTCTGAAAAATCTTGGCTCTCCCAGTGGAAATGCTCCCTCATGGTATGCAAGGTTTCCCAAAAGAATAGTCCTCTGGAGGAGAAGCTGAAGGTATAGATTCTTCAGCATCAGAATCCTCATAGGGGGGAAAAGAATATTTCTGATCAGAAGAGGAACCAGAAGAAATGGAAACCTGATCTGAAGATTCAGTCAGTCTCTTGCCTAGGCCTTTTTTCAGGAGGGGGATGGGAACCCCTGATCAAAGTAATCAAGTCTTCGGCCATTTTGAGCATCTGTTTTTGGGCATAGAGGCCTGACTACGTGGCTCTTGAGTTTGTTTCTTTGCTTTGGAAGGTGCTTTAGTCTTTGCCTTTGAAGCTGAAGTTGGTTTGATGTAAAAATGTTTAGGTCTGAATACACCCTCAGAAGCCGGTGCCTGCTCAGTGGCTCCGGACCCATCTGAAGGGATAATATTCGAGGCTCCAATACTTTGAGTTTCCAGCATCATGGGCGACTCCACGTGGGAGTCAGTAGCGGCCTGCGACTCTAAAGTAGCGGGCGTCAGGGGCTGCAAAAGCGCCTCACTGAGGACCGGCAAACTGGCGACTGGCTTAGAAGCTTCGTCGTCGGTTTTGGGCCTCGGTTGTCTATCTCTTTCCTTTTCTTTGCGTTTTTTGTGAACTCCGGTAGTCGGATGGCTATCCGACGACATTTCTGGATAATTAAACCGGCATCCAAAATAATTTAAAGCAAAATCATACCGACACTTAATAGTGCATTGGTTAAATCTAACGCAAAACCGACAACCAGAAACGTTGTGATCAGGGCCTAGGCAAGGAATACAGTAAGAATGAATATCCTTATGAGGTATTTGCTTCTCACAAGAAATACAATTATTAACTTTTTCTGACATCAGTCTGGAGCAAGAAATAGAAGTTATGTCCTTACCATAACGTTCCATGTGGAGTGTTCATCTCGCCTTTGTTCTTACACCTGGGTTCGGAGCCGATCCTCGGCTCCGTGTCAGCCGCATGCAAGCTCTGCATCGAGAAGAAGCTCGAGACAACCTAATACCCACAATCCCCCTCTGCCTTTACCTCAGATCTAGTTTGCAAGCAAACCAGCAGTCAGAGAGAGAACACACTCATGCCAAATTCTCCATAGACACAAAAACACTCATATCTATATATATATATATATATATATATATACATATCTACATATATATACACATGTACATCATATATACAACAACTGCAAATGCAGAAGCAAAGTAACCCAGACCAGGCACCAAACCGAACGTTCTTCCCGAGGGTGGGAGGGTGGGAATGTAAGAACAAAGGCGAGATGAACACTCCACATGGAACGTTATGGTAAGGACATAACTTCTATATGTGAGAGTGTTCGATCTCCCCGTTTGTTCTTACACCTGGGTAGCGTCCTGGCTCCATGTTCCTGAGGAACTCACGGAGGGCGTTCTTGAGCACAGTGGAGCCAAAGGTTGCCCTGTCCCTAGAAGCCTTGTCTACCTTGTAGTGCTGAAGGTGTGCACTGATGACCAAGAGGCTGTTTCAGGCGGTGAGGTATCCGAACCCCTGAAGAGAGGCTCCTGAGGAGGCCATAGCCCTGAGTGGAGTGTGCTTTAACAGTACCCTGGGGATTTCCCATGGAATTTGTAGCAGAAGGTGATAGCTTTGGAAATCCAGGTTGAAACAGTTTGTCTGGTTACTGCCTTCCCTGGGTTGGAAGGAGACATGAACAGTTGATCAACCTGTCTGACGAACTTGGCTTTGTGCAGATAAAAGCTCAGTTGTCACCAATGTGCACATCCAGGAATGGAGTACTGTTTCACTGTCCCCTGTGGGTTAGGGAAGAAGGTCGGAAGGTGGATGAAAAGCGATTTAGAAGGTCATTCACCATCTTGGGCATGAAGGAAGGGTTAGTTCTAAGACTAACCCTGTCAATGTGGAATATCAGGAAAGGTGGAATAGCCATGAGGGCTTGTAGCCCTGACACTCTTCTAGCTGAGGTCAAGACAGTACAGTTGTGTACACTTACCATAAATGTAGATGTTTGAGTGTATTCACTGTTGCAGTCATTACATTTGGGTAATCCTGCTGGCAGGTTGCCCTCAACCGCCTGAATTTAAAGTCTTGGGTCCTCATTGACCGCTGTGCGCCCCTTCAGGTCGCCCGGCAGGTCGTCAGGGGTATAAAAGAAGCAGCTGATGCCATTTTCTTTAGTTTTTCTTGCCTCAGATGTCAGGTGCCCCCCAAAAGGGTAGCCAAAATTTATATATGTATAATTACATGTACCAATATAAAATTTACCTTCATCTACAAGCAAATACACCACATAGATTGCATAGATCAGAGAAGGAAAGATAGGTTCCATCAGAAGAGAAGGGGGATGGTGGGTGGGTAACCTGGACTGCAACAGTGAATACACTCGAACATCTACATTTATGGTAAGTGTACACAACTATACTATGTTCTTCGTGTTTCACTGTTGCAGTCATTACATTTGGGTACAGTCCCAAAGCTAAGGTTGGGAGGCTGAAGCTAAACAACATTAGGAGCGGCTATGAGGCCCTGCAGAACTGCAGTGGCAAAGCCTGCCCTGGATTTAGAGTAGAATGGCAGATGATGGTGCTTTGTAAAGGTGTGCACTGAACTCCCAAGTAGAAGCCTCTAAAATGTCATGGTAGGTACTCCCTGAGAAAGGCTGCTAAAGTGGCTGCAGCTCTGGTTGACTGTGCCCTAATGCCCTTTGGTACTGGCTTGCCATGGTGTACATAGCAGAAACTAATGCAGTGGCATATCCACTTTGAAATAGTCTGCTTTGACATAGCATTTCCTTGCAATTCCTGCAGCATATGTCACTAGTAACTGGTCTGTCTTTCTGAAAACTTTGGTTCTGTCCAAGTAGAATCTAAGCTGTCTGTGTACATCCAAAGAATGCAGAATTCTTTCCCCCTTGTTCTGTGGACGTGGATAGAAGGTTGACAGGTGAAGAGTTTGGTTGAGAGCCACACTGGACACCACCTTAGGCATAAATGTTGGGTTTGTCCTCAGAGAGACCCTGTCTGGATAAAAAATGATAAAAGGTTCCACAGCCATGAGTGCCTGTAGTTCTGAAATTCGTCTTGCAGAAGTTATTGCTAAGAGCAGAGCTGTTTTCCAAGATAAAAAACTTTATATCAGCAGTAGCAGCTGGCTTGAAAGGAGGTAGGGTGAGTTTTTCCAAGACATAGTTGAGGTCCCACGCAGGCATTGGTGATCTCCTCGGAGGTCTTAAATTTTTGGCTCCTCTGAGGTACTGCTTCACTAAGAGATGAGAAAAGATTGGTGGCTCTACATGGTAATGAGTCGAAATGGCAGAGGCATGTATTTTAATAGATGAAAAAGATAAGCCTTTGTCCAGCATCTCAGTTAAGTATTGCAAAATCTGAGGAATATTTGCTTTTAGCTGTATCAGTTCCTTGTGCCTGGTTCCAAGCACAGAATCTCTTCCATTTTCCTGCGTAAGATTTTCTAGTACTAGGCCTTCTGGCTTCCAAAATGACAACCATCACAGCTTTTCTCAGAGGTGTGTTTTGTATGACTACATTATTTGCCATGCCATCAGGTTTAAAGTTCTGATTGGCTGTGCAGGATCTGACTGTTTGCTGGGACAGTAGATGAGGTATTAGAGGTAAGATGCAAGCTGGGCATTGAGACAAGCTCCTTAGTATTGGATACCAGTACTGGCGGGGCCAGTCTGGGGCAATCAATGTTATCTTTGGCTTCCTGTCTGACCTTTAGGAGTACCTTGGGGAGGAGGCAGAGGAAATCATATGCTGAAAGATAGGGCGTCCACTTTCCATACTTGTCTGTGATAAATCCTTGTGCGGAATCTTTTTAGTTGGTAGTTGTGAGGGGAGGCAAATAGATCTATGTCCGGGCATCCCCATTTCTTTGTTATCATGTTGAAGACTTGTGGATCCAGGTGCCACTCGTAGGATCCATGAGGTTTCTGCTTAGTTAAGTCTGCCAGAGTATTTTTCCTTCCTGGCAGGAATTGTGCCTGTAGATGTACTTGGTAAGTCAATGCTGTGTCCCACAAAGTCATGGCTAGTCTGCAAAGGGGTTAAGAATGTGTCCCCCCCTGCTTGTTTATATACCACATGACGGTGGTGTTGTCTGTCTTTATTAGTAGTTGTCCTGGATGAAGTAGGTCCTTGAAGGCTGTCAGGGCATTTTGAACTGCTAGCATCTCTTTTTGATTGATATGTAGATGCATTTGGTTTGAGCTCCATGTGCCCTGAATTCATCTTCCTGCCATGTGGGCCCCCCAGGCATAATCTGATGCATCTGTTAGTGTCTGCCTGGCTAGGGGTAATGTGAATGTCTGCCCCTTGTTTTGGTGACAAGCCTTTGCCTACCATCAAAACTCCTGTTGCAGGCTGGGAATGAGAGTAATCATAGTTTCCAGGCTGTGGCAATGTTGAGTCCAAACACTTTTTAGGTACCATTGAAGTTCCCTCATATGCAACCTTGCATATGGAATTAATAGGATGCAGGATGCCATGAAGCCCAACGCCTGCAGAATTTTTCTTGCAGATAACTGGGCCTTTGTTGCCAACATTTTGAAATAGGTAGTCAAGTTGCCTTTGTTTGCCTGGCGTGAGATAAGCCATCTGGGCTGTTGTATTTAAGCTTGCACCCAAGAATATTATCTCTTGAGAGGGTACTAGTTTTAATTTCTTTTCGTTGACTGTGTACCATAGGCATGTTAGAAGTCTTTTTACAAATGCCAGATGCTGTAGAAGAATGTCCTTGTTCTCTGCTTGAATTAGACAGTCGTCCAGGTAAGGATATATTTGTATTCCTCTATGTCTGCAGAATGCATTTACTGGTGCCAGGCACTGTGTAAAGACCCTGGGCGCAGTAGATAAGCCAAAGGGCAGTGCAGAGAATTGGTAATGCATTGAACCAGCCTTGAATCTGAGGTATCTTCTGCATATTTGTCTGATTGGGACATGCAGGTATGCCTCTTTTAGGTCTAAAGTCACAAGCCAAGCGTTCTTGCCCAGCATGGGCAGAAGCTGCTGCAAAGTCAACTTCTTGAATTTTGGTATATCCAGGAATGTGTTCAAAATAGATAGGTCCAGTATTGGCCTCCAGGCCTTGTCCTTTCTGGGTACCAAGAACAGTCGAGTAAAATCCTTGTCCCTGTTCTTGCACTGGTACTTGTTGAATGGCCTCCATGTCCATGAGGGATGAGACTTGTTTTTGTGCCTCTGCCCATTGATTTTTTGGCAGATCTGGCCAGCCGTTTGCCTTTGGCAGGGTATGGAAATGGAACTTGTAGCCTTGTGACACGATATTTAGGACCCACTTGTCCTGGGTTATAATGTGTCATTTTTGAGAAAAAAGTGCCAATTTTCCCCCTAATGGTGCTGCCAGGAGATAAGTGCTTGGTGCAGGCAGGGGGAAGTCATTGGGACTGTTTCCTGTATGGTTGTGATTTGTCTTCTCCAACTTTGGAGGTAGAAGCCCCCCATTGCTTTGGGTGGAATGAACCTTGCGCTTGGGATCTGCCTCTAGGGTGTCTGGCTCTACCCCTTTCAGGTCTGACACAGGGAAGGAACAATTCTTTGTTGGTCAGTGTCTACTAAACCTAGGTGGCTGTACTTATAAAAAATCTTTGACCGTTTGCATAGATTTAGCTTTGTCCTCCATTTTCTTTAACACCTCTTCTGCCTTAACAACAAAGTATCATACTGTAAAGGTGCATCTAATAATTTAGCTTCAACATGATCAGGCACATTTTGTTCCTTTAACCAAGCATGCCTCCTAATTACAGAACCTGTGACTGCGGCCCTGCAGGAGGCCTCTAAAGAATCAAAACCACACTGCAAAGTATACTTTCCAAATTGTTCAGCTGCATGCAATAAACCCTGCATTTCCTTGTTTTTTGCACATTCAGAGTTTAACAACATTTTCTGTTTAAGCAATGCAATGACATGATGCTGATATTTGAGCATATGAAACTGACAGTTTAAAGCCCTTATAGCCAAGGTAGCAGATGTGTAAACGTTTTTCCCCATCTATCCAGTGCCCTAGAATCTCTGTCAGAGGGGGTAGGGTTTTTTGCAGTGGAAGCCTTAACTCCTTTGGGACCCTGAGAAATAGTTTCTGGGTCTGCAGCAGGGTTTTTAAAAAGGAATTTATGAGAGTCAGGAACCATGTAATATTGGTCAGGCTTAATAGGAGCTGGAGGTAAGGAGTCAGGGGTAAGACTAGACTCCGAAAACACATCTACAATGTCTAACACAGGTGGGATGGCTAGTGTCTTGTGTTGAGGTAGTAAAAGGAAATCCCTGAGCCTCATTTTAGATTCTGAAAAATCTTGGCTCTCCCAGTGGAAATGCTCCCTCATGGTATGCAAGGTTTCCCAAAAGAATAGTCCTCTGGAGGAGAAGCTGAAGGTATAGATTCTTCAGCATCAGAATCCTCATAGGAGGGAAAAGAATATTCCTGATCAGAAGAGGAACCAGAAGAAATGGAAACCTGATCTGAAGATTCAGTCAGTCTCTTGCCTAGGCTTTTTTTCAGGAGGGGGATGGGAACCCCTGATCAAGGTAATCAAGTCTTCGGCCATTTTGAGCATCTGTTTTTTGGGCATAGAGGCCTGACTACGTGGCTCTTGAGTTTGTTTCTTTGCTTTGGAAGGTGCTTTAGTCTTTGCCTTTGAAGCTGAAGTTGGTTTGATGTAAAAATGTTTAGGTCTGAATACACCCTCAGAAGCCGGTGCCTGCTCAGCGGCTCCGGACCCATCTGAAGGGATATCAGAGGCTGCAATACTTTGAGTTTCCAGCATCATGGGCGACTCCACATGGGAGTCAGTAGCAGCCTGCGACTCTAAAGTAGCGGGCGTCAGGGGCTGCAAAAGCGCCTCACTGAGGACCGGCAAACTGGCGAATGGCTTAGAACCTTCGTCGTCGGTTTTGGGCCTCGGTTGTCTATCTCTTTCCTTTTCTTTGCGTTTTTTGTGAACTCCGGTAGTCGGATGGCTATCCGGCGACATTTCTGGATAATTAAACCGGCATCCAAAATAATTTAAAGCAAAATCATACCGACACTTAATAGTGCGTTGGTTAAATCTAACGCAAAACCGACAACCAGAAACGTTGTAATCAGGGCCTAGGCAAGGAATACAGTAAGAATGAATATCCTTATGAGGTATTTGCTTCTCACAAGAAATACAATTATTAACTTTTTCTGACATCGGTCTGGAGCAAGAAAAAAGTTTCCCCAACGAGGTACTTAGCTTTACTGAAGACTTTGGATCTGAAACTCCAACACGAAAATCTCAGGAGTCGGCCGACCGGCACTTGCGAACTGCTTCTGCTTCGGGCACCGTGCGACAAGAAAGACTGAAGAAAATGGCGCCGGCTGCTTCTTTTATACCCCTGACGATCTGATGTCAGGGAAGAGGCGACAGCAGCTGACGCAGGACTCAAGACTTTGGAATTCAGGCCAGCTGAGGGCAACCTGCCAGCAGGATTACCCAAATGTAATGACTGCAACAGTGAAACACGAATAGTACAGTTTTCCATGTAGAGTGTTTTAGGGAAGCTTTGTCTGCTGGCTCGAATGGGGGAAATGTAAGTTTTTCCTGAAACATAGCTGAGTTCCCATGGGGGTGGAGACGGCTTCCTGGGGGGGTCTCAGGTGAAGGACCCCTTTAAGGAATAACTTGGTTGGAAGTTTGGATGCCGGGGGGATCCAGAGGAAGGCATGCTGAAATGGCAGACTAGTGGGCTTTAATGGAAGAGTAGGCCAATTCTGTCTGCAGTAGTTCACACAGGTAAGATAGAACTAGACATGGTCTCGCTTGTAAGCAGGTTCAACTGTCTTTTGAGACACCATATAGAAATTCTTTTCCACTTTGAAAGGTATGATTTTCTCATATTCAGTTTCCTGGCCTCCTGCAAGACAGCGACTATGTCCTCACTGTAAAGGTGCCTGAAGGGGATCAGAATCCTATCAGCCACAGGGTGAGGTGCAGCAACTGCCACTGTGGGTGTATTTGGGATCCCTTGTACTGTGTGAGAAGGTCCACTCTGAGGGGTAACTTGTGGTGATTGCCCTTGGATAGTTGTAGTAGTTAGGGGAAACCAATGCTGTCTTGGCCAATAAGGAGTCACCAACAAGATTTTTAGTCTGTCCTGCTGGATCTTCAGCAGGACCTTCTGTACAAGTGGGAAGGGGGGAAATCATAGAGAAACTTCCCCTTCCAAGAGATTGAGAAGGCATCTGTCGCCACTGTCTGAGGGTGTGGCAGCATGGTGCGGAAGGAAGGAGCTTGCCTGTTGATGGAGGAGGTGTACCCCACAGGTGGACCAGGTCCAAAAAGACATCCCTGTGTAGCATCCATTCATGGTTGTTTGTGATGGATCTGCTGAGAGAGAGAGAGTGCCTGGGAGTACTGTAGTGAAGGAATGTAGACCGCCTACAGGGTAACTACCTGGGAGGTGGCCAGTTCCCACACTAGGAGAGCTAGTTTGCAAAGCAAGCAAGATTTTGCCCCCCCCCCCGTTAGTGGTTCCTGTTGTAGATAGGGTTGGAAGGTTCGAAGGGCCAGCAGAATTGCTGTCATTTCTCAGACATTGATGTGTTCTTTTTTGTGTGGCTCTGGCCACAGCCCCTGCACTTTCAGTTGACTCAGAGTTGCTCCCCAGCCCAAGTCTGAAGCATCTGTGTGCATGATCTGTTTGGGTTGGGGTGACTGGAGGGGATGACCTGGATTGAGGTTCACTTGCTTCAACCACCAATGGATTTCTAGTTTAAGGCGGGGCAGGAGGGAAACCCTGTAATCCAAGAGTTGTGAGCGCTGGGTCCAGATTGACCTTAGGTACCATTACAACTTTCTCATATGGAGTCTTGCTAACGGTAACATGGGGATAGTGGCTGCCATGTAGCCCATGAGCCTGAGGTACTGCTTTGCTGTCAATTCTGTTGTCTGAAGGACCAGAAGCAGGTGTTCTGTCAAGCTTTCCACCTTTTGGGGGGGGGGGTAGACTTTCATGATGTCTGTGCAAATCCTGCACCCCAAGAAGGCAATGTCTTGAGAAGGTTCCAGGTGGGATTTTGGGAAGTTGATCTGAAATCCCAGGGACTGTAGGAGAGAAATGGCAAGAAGTATGTGTTGCAGGAGGGTCTCCTTGCAGTCTGCTTGTACAAGCGGGTCATCCAGATAAGGGAATATCTGGATTCCTTTTGTCCTGCAAAAGGCAATAACTGGAGCCAAACATTTGGTGAATACCCTGGGTGCAGTGGAAAGCCCAATGGGCAAGGCAGAGAATTGGAAGTGAGAAGGGCCCACTGAGAACCTCAAGTATTTCCTGAAACTGGGCCGATGGGGATGTGAAGGTAGGCATTCTTTATATCTAAGGTGGCCATGAACCCTTGGGGAAGTAGGAGTGGAAAAAGAGTTAAGGTCAACATCCTGAAAGTAGGAATGTGAAGGAAGAGGTTGAGAAGAGAGAGAGATCCAGGATTGGTCTCCAAGGACCGTCTTTTCTTGGGACTAGGACCCCTTTTACTGCCAGTGGCACTGTTTCGATGGTGCCTTGATCCAGCAGGGTTTCTAGTACTGGCTGCAATAGGTATCGCTGTTGCTTTGGAGGTTGTGGGATACCCCGTCACTTTGGGGGCATAAGCCAGGTCAGGTCCCCCCCAAGCTAAACACTCTAGGGACCTAAACCTTGTCACCACAATAAACAGAACATGCCAGAGGGACAGATTCCTGTCTCAGAGACTTTCCATACTCTGGAATAAACTACCTATTTATATCAAACAAAGCTCCTCATTAGCACTCTTCAAGAAAAATCTTGATGATTGGATGTGAAATAGGAAATTCACCCAGGGGATCACCTCTGTGGCTCTGCTCGACAGTGGCACAGGAAAATAATTTTCTTGGGTGGCAAAAGCCAGGGTACCTTTTTGGCTGGGCTTGTATAGGCCCCAGGGCCGATAGCCTAGTACCTACCTATGAACCTATGAAGTGCCTGTTTTGAATGGCTGAAAGGACCCATTTGTCTGAGCTGATGGATGTCCACACAAGAAGACAGTGAGAGATGAACCGACAGAGTCAGAGAAGGAGGGGGTGGGGGTTTCAAGGTTGGCAGGTAGTCAGATGCTACCTGCCCTGTCTTGAAAGGGTGGCCTCTGGCTAGAGGAGGGGGAAGCTCTAGCAGGATGGGGTTGCTTCCTGGTTGTTTTTCTAGACCTTGTGGAAGCAGCAGGGTGAGAGTCCTTTCTAATAAACTGAGTTTTAGCTAGGTAATTTATTTGAAATTTTGGGACAGGAGAGACTAGCAGGTGTTTTAAATCATGCATCTTTCTCCTTTTGCTGTAGTGACTTAAATAAATCAGCCATTTTTGTACCAAACAAAGCTGTGTTGTCCAGAGGGGCATCAATCAGCTTTGCCCTAAAGTCATTTGTAAGAGGCTGGAGGCATAGCCAAGAATATCTTCTCAAAGCAGATGCTGATGCTGCTGACCTGGCTGAGTCTTCAGCAGCATCATAACTGCACTTTATAGAGTGCCTGGTAACGAGAGCCAGAAGGGAAGACAGTGAAGCTTTGGCAGCAAAATCTGGTGTATCAGACAATTCTTTGGAGGCTTTCTTCAGGAGGGATAAATCATATTTAGCGTGTGTGTCTGGTAGATAGTAGCCCTTAAGGCCAGAGGTATAAATTTTCTTACCCAGACGTTCCATGGTTTTCCTGTCCGCAGGGAAAATGATGGTGGTGGGTAATAGTATAGATGCCTTATCTGTGGAGATGGAAATGGTGGCAGGGTCTGCTGGAGGATACGTAACAAAATACTTAACAGTTTTAGGGACTTTATAAAATCTATCGGGTCTGGTGGAACAGGGTTCAAGGATGCTGCAGAGAAGGCATCCAGGAAGGCAGGCAGAATAGGAGGGACAGCAGTAGGAGTTGGGGGATCAATCTGAATAAGGTCATAATACTTTTTTTGAACCTCAGTCATTTCAGAGGATTCCCACTTAAAATGTTCTTTCATCTTGGAAATGGTTTCCCCAAAGGTCAAATCCTCAGGAGGGGAGTCAGGGTCAACAGATTCTTACTCTGGGGAGCCATACTCCAAGGGAGAAGAAAGCTGAGTGGTACAGGAGAGTGATTCTTCAGATAACGAATCAGAAAAATCCTCCTCTTCCCTCATGGATGGGTCTGATGTTTGAGGCCTTGGGCTCAGAATAGGAGGAAGTCCCTGTTGTGGTAGGCCGTAAGGCCATGAAAACATTAAACAAACTTTGGCTGAAGGCCTGCCAGTTAGGCATGCTTTCAGGAGAAGGTGAGATGTGCTTCCTTTTTTCCTTCCTCTTGAGAGGCCTGGTGGGCATCTGAAGGGAGGAAGGTCTGGAATCAGGTGACTGTAAGAAACCAGGGGGATGCGACGGACCTACCAGAATCGCTGGTACCCCCTGGCGTCGGAAAAGCCTCTATCGATGTGTCCTCTGTGCGGGATTGTGTGGCTTCTGTGGAGATACCCACTATATCTGAAGTGGCAGTGCCTGAATCCTCCACCAGGCCGACAGCCACAGGCTGGAGACCAGACGCAAGAGGTGCAGTGGTAGTGCTAGGCCTGACAGTCGTGGCTTTCTTTTTCGGCAGTTCGGCAGGTAAGTCAGTAGAACCCTCCATACCTAAGGCTATTTGTTTTAGTTGCTGATTTTCTAGATACAGGTTGAGCACATGCAAATGGCTGCACAAACACCTGACAAATGGAGCAGGCCTTGTAGCAGTGTGACCGACTTGAGAGACACTGATCGTGGGCATCCTTGTGAGGTATTCGAAAGCCACACTTACACCTGCCCTTTCTGGATGATATGAACAGGCATTAAATTACATAAAATGACTGAAAGGTTCCCCAACGGGGGACTTATCTGATTTCTCAAAATCAGAAGGCTGGGATGGCAGGAACACCTGACATTCGGTCAGGCGGCTGAGAAGTTCTGAATACCGGTGCATGCTGACGTCAACTTTTATGGCCCATGTTCCACTAGCCACCTCAGATGTCCCAAGCACCGTACAGTGACTGAAAACTTTTGTACACTGGCCGGACATTCGGGAAGCGAGAGGAATAAACCTATATGTGATGAACACTGCAACTTGGGAATAGAAGGACATCTATCATACTGACAACACACCCCTTAGAGTCGACCCAGTAGTAAGGGACTTGGGCACACACATATAGACAGTAATCTATCTTTTCATCATCATGTGTCTATAGTAGTGAGGAAGTCATTCCAGGCTGTGCAACTTATAAACAAAGGTACAGTACAAGTAACATGTCCTATTTAGACAGCCTGAAAGTCATATCCCTGTATTCTGCCTCATATAGGCTGTTGAGGAGAAATCTATGCCTTGCATACAAGGCACTGTCAGACACCACACTGATGGACCTCCTGCAAATCCACGAAGCAGACAACACAAGAAGTGCCCAATGTAAAGATTTTAAACCTTGTCTACAATATAAACAGGACCTGCTGGACAGCAATGTATGTATTCCAGAGACTATCCCTTCTCTGGAACAGGCTCCCCACCCATGTGAAGCAGAGTTCCTCCCAAACTCAATTTAAGTGTAACTTGGACAACTGGATGAACAGAAAATTCACACCTGGTTTGGCACCTACGTCTCTAATGGACAAAGGCAGCCTACTTGCAAATGTTTCATCTCCTAAGCCCCTGCTTGCACTTATCAAGGGTACCAGGACTTGTCAGAGACTTGGGGTGCATGGCTTGGCTTAAAAAGGTCCTAGCGGTCATTAGACTAGTATGCACTTATGAACATATAATGAATTGGTATTAAAAAAACAAAAGCAAAACAAAAAAAAACAAGATAAGATAAGCGTGTAATTCATAATCTTGAAGGCCTGGAAAGGGTTTTTTTTTTCAAGTATTTGACTTGCCTTGGTCTTGGAAATATGAGGGAAAGATCTTATCTCAGTAATAAAATGTACAGAAGGCAATATTAATTGAAAATTACCATTTAAGTCCACTAACTGTAATATTTGCATCTAAAATGGGTAGGGGCCTGGTTTATATGAACAAGGAATATTTTTAACTGTATATATGGCCTGTATTTAAAAAAGGAGGACATGATAACAAACTTAGAACAGAAGATTGGACTAGGGTTAGAAATAAGAGAGAGAGAAGACAAAATCAAAAAATGTGTTCTACTTTCAGTCTGCCTGAAACAGAACTTGAGGTACTTATAAAATTAAAAAAAAATACTTGACTGGAACAGTTTCTAAATAAAAACTGAAACAGAGCCTATTCAATGGTATGGACAGTATAGGGAATAACCATGTGGATGCACGGTGCACTCCAAGGTTATTTACTTGCTTTCAAAAACATCCTTAGCCCAGAATACTATAGGTTCTTACTGGGAAGCTGGAGTATGACTAGGGAAATGAGTGAGAATGATATCTGGTGATTAAAAGGGCGAAACAGAAAATGGGTTAAAATAGTCTTCCTGAGCACAGCAGGTTAAAAGAAAACCGCACTGATCTAGAATACCAAGAATATTTGCTAATTTATAACAAAGATATTCCAAGAGACATGGATGATAGTCCAGGAGTATGAAAGCATCTTGGATGACAGAGTGGAGCTGATGACCTTACAGTTTTGGTTAGAATGAGTACTGAGAACGAACCCAAGCAAATGACTACAGCAATGAATTTACTGATGAAATTAAAATGGGAAGTTTTCTGGTCAATGTTGAACATTTATATGCTACCTGAAATGAATACTCTGCATGAAAGTAAAACTGAATGGGATGAATTGGATGAACAAATTCTGAAAGCTTCTATTATGTGGGGACTTTACTAGAACTAGCTCATTTAAAGACTACAGGAGAATGCTCAAGAGAAAATATGGAAGGAAATCTGAACACAGAGTGATAAATAAAAATGGATGTTTACTGTTGGAAACCATGTCCAGGTAAAAGTTGTTTACAGTCAAGGGTTCAGGTATTCCTGGATATAATGGTGATTACATTTGTAGCACTACAGTTGCAGCAGTAACTGAATACATAACAACCCTACCTGAAATCAGTCAAGGTTATTAAATATTAGCACTAGAGCACAAAGTGATCTCTTCCCCCTCAGAGTGTGTTGAAAAAATTAAAATATCCAATAACAGAAATAAGAATTATGTAACAGGTAAAAATTATTAAGAATACTTTGCTTGCCAGATGGAAATAAACTTAAAGGACTTCAAAACAGCAGTAAAATTATTCAAAGAATTCTTACAAAAAAAAAGACTGTTGGAGATTAAGGACAAGTATAAAGGTAGTCTAAATAAGGATTTTTTGGTGGAATCCACAACAATAATTATACAGTGGTATAGTGGGACAAGAACTGCACGGCAGAAGCTAGGATCATAGGATAAGAAATACAAGGCATTTGAGCAACAAGACCATTTGTACCTTATCAATACCCATCCATATCATATAAGAAAATCTATACACACTTGTAAAAACAGATTTTTAATAATGCAACTTCAGTCAGACAACTTAGAATCATTTTGAACTCTGGAAGATTCGGTATATTTGCTTGGCTTTAGCTACGGGTTTCCATAGCTGGAGACTTCAAAAGAACTACTTACTATGGATAACTTGTATTTTTGGAACAGTTCTTTGGACGACTTGATTTGAATACATAACTCCAAGAGTCTTTCTCACTCCTATCAGAATTCCCCAGAGTCTCTCTTTTTTTCTTGCAGCAAGACTGTTGGCTTATCTTTATATGATTTTAGTTTTTATGTATGTGTTTTGTAAAAATTTTTGTGATTTCATCCATGGAGCTTACCGTCTTCCTCAATCTTACAAGGGTTACTTAGTTTTTTTTTACCAACAATTTCAGCTTCAGGCTGCATAATTTCCCATAGATTTTATATTCTTAATTGCCTTCAACATATAATTCTTATAATTTTCAACTTTCCTGCCATTGTACTACTTCTGTTTCTTTTAATATAGTTCCAATGTTTTTTTTTCTTCTTTATGAGATAGTGAGCCACAAATTTCCTGCAATGGAGTATTCCTACATCTTAGACCGGCAATGGGGCAAACCCTTATAGCGTTTGCTACAGCACCTGTTCTTTCATTTTTTTTCACTGCTTGGGTCATCTTTTTCCACTTACGCACTGGACTGAGGACAATGTGGGCTAGGTAGTTGTTTGTCTTTCGACTTTTTCCCGGTAAGGGGTCGCCACAGCTGAACTCCGGTCCGCTAATGATTGGCAGTAGATTTTTACGAAACGCCGAGGTGCCAGCTCGATGCCCAACCTTCAACGAAGGCACGCCCATTTACGCACGCATGTCTTTCGAACGCTACCCAACCACGGGGAGGACATGCAGACTCCACACAGAAGGCACTCCAAAGCCACACTGAGAATCGAACTGGAGAACCTCTTGCTGAGAGGTAACAACGCTAGCGCCGTACCACCACGGCACTACAGTGTGGACTAGGTAGTACATGTTTAAATTCCCATCATGCACAAATCTGAATTCCAGACCATTGGCAGACATGAGAAATTCCATTATATCCTATCCTGAAAACATTAACTTTAACACACCAATCAAACTTGCATATGTTTTCTCAACTAACAATTTCAGGTAATTCAAATGAATAATAATAATAATAATCCAATAATCCATACATATGAAAAGGACAATTCTGCATTGACCTTATTCTATAGGGAGTATGGAACTGGATATGCTAGGATTGCTTACTTTTGATTGTTGTGGCATCCACTGCATACAGTACAACTCAGGTGGTATTCTAAGGCCTATACACTATGTAATTTTTCCTTTTTTTCCATTTTATTTTTTCTTGATGTGACTTGAAGCATTTGTTTTCTCTGTGAATGGGAACTACTATTTTGTCAATTCAGAAACTAAGCCCAGGACAGAACTTATTTCTACCCTGAAAGGAAAACGAGGCTACATTTCTTTTCTGACTCATGACTTCTCTAAGGCCAGACTTTAATCAGAAGAGCTTTCAATAAATACATCTAAGTCAATACACTTCTAAAATTATTTTGCATGTCACTAGTAACCGCAGTATTGACCAGAGAATGTCTACATCCAGCAACCTTCATGCTTCTCAGTTAAATAAGCTCTAATCGGTATATCGCTACATGTAGTTCCTTATCTGGTTTGCAGTTAACTTTCAGATCAATCTTCTGTCTGTAGACAAAATAACTGCCTCTGCCATCTCAGAGGTGCCCAGTACAAAGGCTTTTTGATATGTGGGTGCTCTTAGCGCACAGGTAACTGGTCTATTATCATGGAAGATTCTGAATGGTAACTAGTTGCAACACAAATATTTTGTTCACATAACATATTCTAATGTTGCAGCATCAATAACACATTTCTTCAATTTCTTCCCTAGTTCAAACACCGTGTTTACGGCAATCATGTCATTATATAGTTAGACTGTTATTAACTAATAAAAATATTACTTATCTTTAAAGTGAGCCATCCATTAAATATTTGTATGGTAGCAAAACTATAACTTTTTGAAAGTTAAAAGCCAACAGTTACTAGTGTTCTATTTCAGTGCACATACCCTTAAGCTGACAACAAATCACCAGCAACAAACATTTAAAAGTGAATAATCACTTCACTTAAACATGATTAAGCATTGCACTTAATAAAATCAAACAACTAAGCAGCTTCAGCCTTGCACAAAGAGCATATAAACGTGTTTAAGCAAATGGATAGTAAATATAATCTAACTTTACTGTGTGCAGAAATATAATCCACCTGAACAGTCCAGAAGTAGGGCAGTACCTTTGGCTAACAGCCTATTTGTATACTTGACAGACTCAAAGGAACTCCTTCCTGTTAAGACTGAAAACTGGATAATGCTTTTCTTGTTCTCAAAGTCTTTTAGTTCAGGGTGAGGGAGACCAAGTCCTTCATGCTACGGTCCAAATAAGACAATGTAATGTAGTCACTGCAAACATTTACAAGCAAGAAGGTTTAGTTTCAATTTCAGTCCATCTGAATGATACTATGGACCTCGCTATTGCAGGCTATTGGTATGACTGTCCTGGGATGTTGTTTGTGATGGTCCCAAAGAATTCAATAGTAAAAGATACGACCCAAGCTGTCACTTGAACCATCCAAATTACGAGGTTTGCTGAGTTGTTTTTGTGCTTTGGATGAACTCCAGTAGCCATGACTCTGGATGAGAAGAAAATTGCTTACTGCACGCTTTTAATGTTTCACTTGACACTACTTCCCAAAATTAATATACCAAAACTTAAATACAATGCCTGGAGAAGTACAAGCTCTGTATTTGGACTTCAAAGTAAAATTCTTAATGTCTTAACTATCGAGTAGTAACCTGTGGCAAAAGTGCAAAAATAAGGATTCTTATTAAAAATTTCTTAAGCTTTTTAAAATCAACTTTGTAAGACTAAATGCCCTAAAAATATATGCACTTTTTTTAAAAATCCACTATACTTCACTATGATACACTATAAAATTGTATAACAGACTCTCTTCTAGTTTTGTCCGGTACACTTCTGAGAATGCTTTGAGGAATGTACATCATCAAATGACTCAAACTCAACTAGCTCTTTCTTCTGAGGAAAGAAGGCTGTCATCCTCTCCCTAACAGGCCAAGGTTCAGCCTGCATGTCTTATCTGTAGACAAAGCCAGTGATCTGTGTTTGTCAGGGTATAATCTTCCTAAATGGACTGAAAAGTTGAAATGATGTTCCTTTCTCACTGACAGAGATAAGGCCATGTAGGCATGCTAGTCCTTCCCTTTCCTAATTCATCCAATAAGCAAACTATATATTCTGAACTTAAATCACCAAAATAATTTTTAAGCATTGCCTTGTTGAAATACTCGGAGTGTGATAATCTGAGGTAGTGTCAGCCATGCCAGGAGCAGTAGGGCAGTGGATGTGTAACAAGCCAGCACAGCTAGCTGGACTTTTGTAAAGAATTATATGCCATTTGTATATCAAACTGATTTGTACAGAAGCTTGTGTTCAAAAATGTATTTGTAAAGCTGTATGTGTTAAAATACATCAACAGTGTGCCCTGCTGGAAAGAAAAGAAATGTACATGCATTATTGTAACTGAATTAAATGTATATATTTTAAAAGAGGATACTGGAGGGGAAAAGGTTAATCACAATCCAGCTGCAGCAAAACTTTGAAAAAATAGTTGAAATTAAATTACTTTATGTGTTAAGCCATAAAGGTGTTATCCCACAGTTTTGAAGGGAGCCAGAAATGCAATGTCTGTGCTAGAGAACAGTTTGTAGCTCTTTTAGGAAGAGTGGAATGGTTTTATTGTTCTATGGCTTCCAGAAGCTGCAACAGACCTTAGAAAAGCTCCAGATATGTATGGTAGCACATAGATGCTAAACCCTTGCAGCTTCTAGTGTTGGTAAGAGTGTGGGAACCAGAAGTTAGATGATCAGATGCATGTCATGTCATTCTGTACAGAAATAATGTTTTAATATTAGAGGAAACTGAAGTCTCAGGGGCAGTCTGTTCTTGGAAACCTGACTAGAAAGACCATCACTCACATCATCTTGTCTTGTAGTAAGTAACTTAACTAGGGAACAGTAATTATTTTAGTCAATGAAGAATAGACAGTGAGATTAGCTAAATACTGTTGGGAACAGTAATTATTTTAGTCAATGAAGAATAGACAATGAGATTAGCTAAATATTGTTTTTCTGCAACTGTGAAAATCTTTCCAGCTGTTTTATTTTTAATATTTCCTGTGACTGAAACTCTGGTGTGCACTGTAAATAGATACATTGTATTTTCAAGTTCTTTTATTATTTATCATTAAATATATTTAAACTTTTCATTGTGGCTGGTCCTTTTAGAGAAATGTTTAACCTTTGAGAGTACTTGCATGTATTTGGTGACAGCTCTTGCCACTTCTGAAGCCTGGCTGTTTGGTCAACATTACTATCTGTATTAATGTCAACTTCACACAGCATAATTGTATACCCTTTTAAGAGCTTTATAGTAACTGAGTGGTGGCAGTGAATCTATCTTATAGTCTGGGCAAAGTTGGCAGAGCGGGTAATCTGTGCCAGCCTTTCCCAGATGAATGTGTGAAAATTAAATCTCAGAGTGTGCGTCAGCTATTTGGAGCAGGGACACAAAGCACTAGTTTCACAGAGAGGATGCTGGAGGTCTTGGCTAAGGACCTAACCCTACAGCTGTACCAGTGAGGAGTCTTACTGGGGATCTGGATGGAGACAGACAGAGAAACCCAGACCCTGGGCTGAGTGTGTTTCCTGTGTGCTCTGAAGGGAAATTGTGCTATAACTCTGGAAATACTGAGTGCATCCATTTGGATTCTAAGTGAATGTCCCTCTCCAGTGTCAGTGGTAAGGATTCAGGCTCCTTGATAAGTGGCCCGGAGTAAGGATGTCACACCGAGTACCCCACTATCTGAGATGTACTACACAGTGCTAGTCAAAAAAATAGAGCCAGCACAACTTGGTTTAGAGGGAAGAACTTATTCCATGAAATGGCAGAAAACCCCCCAGTAAATATCCTGAATACAGTTCATTATTACACGCTTCTAGTCATCATCCACCCCATATTATATGCAATATCCCAAAGTCCCAATTCCTTAGAATTAAGCGCATTTGTTCTGATCCCAATAAATATGAACACTTTAGGCAGGACATGGTACATAGATTCAAAACCTGGGGGTAAAAGCCAGGTACAGTTACCATGGCCTGTCGGGAGGTCTCATCTAAAGATAGGAGTGAACTCATGACATATAAGGATAAGACCACCCAGGACTCACCACCGATTAGGTTGATAACGTATGGACAAAATACCCATATACTTTCTCATGTAGTTCAGTGAAATTGGAACATTCTCATGTCGGATGACAGACTGGCCAAGATCCTACAAGAAAGATGTCTCTTCGGATACAGAAGGGGCAAAACATTAGGGTCCCATTTTAACCATTATAAACATGGGACAGCCAACTCCAAAATATCACATCAGACCAGCTTAAAAGGGGGATTTCTTTTTAGCTATTTCCCATGTGGACATTGTGTTCACTGTGCTAGAATAGATAAAACCAAACAATTTAGTAGCCGGAACACTGGCAGGGTTTTTGACATTAGATGTTTTGCAAATTGTTCCAGTGAATGGGTGATCTATTTAGCAACCTGCTCGTGTTTGGCTTTTTATGTTGGTCTGGATGTTGGTCAGACATCCAGACCAGTCAAATATCGCATTGGCAAACACTTGAGTGACATCAAACACAAAATAATTAGTAATGCTCTTTACAAACATGTATTAACTCATCCAACTGCAACCTTTACATTTAAAGTTATTGATATTATACATGGTGACAAAGGAAATAAGATTGGCTGGCATACTATACTGAATCAGAAAGAAAAAAGATGGATAATCAGGCTAGGTGGTTTGTTTCCTCTAGGGCTCAATGAGCAGTTACGACCAGCCAAACAATTAAAGTTGCTCTCCTCATTATGTAATAAATATGGCTGTTTGTAAAATTTTCTTTACACTGAGGAAGGCATTTTTTCGACTGCTAAAACCGGTCTGTTTTTTACCATTTGGTGGAATAAATTATTGCCTCTAAACCATGTTTGTGCTGGCTCTATTTCTTTGACTAGTATTATGCCTTTTTGAGCCGTTCACTTGTCGTACTTGCAGGGGTTTCATTTGGATTGATTGATGTACACAGTGCCCATGGAGTGCTACAATCTAAAATGGCTTCAACCCTAGTTCACAAGTGGTGCATGTTTTCCACCTCTGCATTGCTGAAGCATGTACATAAGTGGCAATATTTGGGAACACGAGACCATGACACATTCCACAGAGAGAGAGGTGCACGCCTTTCCATACTGGCATTAAAACACGTGTTTTCTCAGTCCTGGTCATACTCTCATCGCAAATACATTGCACACAGAAAGATGTAAACATACAGCAAGTTATTCTGGTAAGTTTTCAAACAAACATGTAAGAAGTTACATTGCTTTAAATTTCCTGCCTTTTTCACGTATGGGGAGCCCTTCAGTTTTACTCAGCCTAGCCCTTATACCTTCTACCTCTCTGAAAAGCCTTAGACCACTGAAATGTGGGAATGCCAGTATTAGGATTCCCCATTACTAAAACACAACCATCAGCAAATACTAGCACTTTAGATTTAAAATGTGGGGTTATCCACCTTGTTAGTGGGACAATTTACTGAAATCCAGATGAATGGCCCACTAACTATCACACACAAGGACAGTGACAATAGGTGCCACCCTCTAATACCCCTTTTTCAGCAATGGCTGAGAGACTTGCTACCAGTGAGGCCCAAGGCTTGGAGAATTAATACAGAGGGCCTTGACTGCTTTCCATAAATATTGCCATCTAACAATGTTGAATACAGTTTCAAAATCTTCAAAAACTGACAGCTTGGACAGATTTAATGACTGGGCTTTCTGCATAACTGTGATTAAGATGCTAACATTGCCTGCACTTAAGTATACTTTAATAGATCTGCCAAGTCCTTGAGTTATGAAGCTAACATGACTAACCTTTTAAGTAAGATTCTATCATGTTTTAATATCAATATTTAATTAATCAGTTCAGAGATGAAGAGGGGGAAGCTATGAGTATGTCACATGTGACCAGAATTTGTATAGCCGCTTGATGCCTGCTGGTTAGAGAGGATGGGAGTGACTGTGCTGCCAGCTCACCAATCCTGGGATGGAGAAGATTGCTCTTGAATGCCACACAGGTGACACCCAGTGTGAGCACTAGTTGTTCCCCTACTGGAGTCGTTAGTTAGATGAGTCCATACTGCCATTAGAGCATTTGCACTATGCATCTGAGGGGAAATTAGCATGCAAAGGCACATTTCTCCTCAGCAGCCTGCAACTGCAGGCTCAGAGAAGCCATCAAGAAGTGATGGGGTTCTCCAGAGGGAAGGGGATAGGCCACCCTTTGGACCAGCAACCTGGAAAAGGCTGCCAGAATGGGTGGTGCAGAGAGAATCCATGAGAGCACTGAAGATGGCATGGGACAGGTGGATAAAGTATGATGGGGGAAAGGACGGTTCGATGGAAGGTAGAATGTTAAATGCCCTCAAATAATGCATTAGATGAGCCAAATGTCTCCTTCTGTCATCAAACAAATGGAACAATGCATCTGAAAATATGCACATCATATCACACATTATTTTGTCTCTGCTCTCTTGCCTAAGAATGATGAATGACAATACAATACAATATACTGGCTCAAAGAAATGTCAAGCCCACTATAACCACAGAGGAGGGATCTGTTCTCAATGACTCTCTTCAATTTCGAATGAATATGGCTAGCATAATATCTCCCAAGAAAACTTTACTAAGACGTGCACCTCAGGTCTACTGGCCTAATTCTCAAAAGAAGACAAGAACACACCTCTCAACCTGCAGTCATTGTTTTCTTTCAGCCTGGCTTTACCTGGATAGAACAGTAAACACCACAGAGATGAATACCAAAAAGGACAAAAAGGAGATCAGTACTGTAAATGGTTTCATAATCTCTCTTGTTCTATCCTTCTCTTCTAATTAGTTTATACTCAAAAGTGGTGATTAAGCTAAAGATAAAAAGTAGCTCAACAGTTCTGGTATTTGGTTACATCAGACTTAAAGATTCCACAACCGCCATTCTCTGCATGACATTCTGAGCCAAGCCAGCTCCACTGAGAGCTTACAACTTGTTTAAAAGACTCTTTAGTATCTCTTTCAAAAGAAGAGTTAAAACTGCTTGATCTTCGCAGATGCAGATTTCTAGTGGTAGTCCAGGATGCAAAATAGTCCAGTACAACTTTACAAGGCAGGACAGAAGTGAGAGTGGACATCTGTGCACGGGTAAATCAGGTCTGAATATAGGAAATTATCACCACCTTTGAGTTTAAACTAATTAGAAGAGAAAGGTAGAACAATCTGAAAGGAAAATGCCATTACACTTCAGACTTTTTTTTAAAATTTCCAGCTGCTGTGAACAGTAAAAAGTTCAAGACAGTTGATATCTACTGTCATCTGACATCTATGCTTCCCCTGGATTCTGCTTCTCAGCAGTTGCTAACAGGAGCTTACTTGGAACAGGCCACTTTCTTCCAGCTTGGCAATGAGCCACTGAAAACTGGATGGAAGAATAAACCCAAAAGACTGATTAGTATGCACCATCACAAGAGAATTAGACATCTGGGGAGAAAAGCATCCGATCATCGGACATCCCAGCATCATACATCCATGTATCAGTCTTCTACAAGCCACTAAACTAAGATGAGAAATACACATCTGCTGTACCATTTGATATATGAATGCACTACAATACAGCAAGGAGACTGTTCAGTAAATAAAGGAAGAAATAAAGGGTGTCTACAGTCAGAAATAGAAATTCTTTCAAACCAATATCCCATGTCTGATATCTGGGGCCAATGTCTTCTTTTAGTCACCACTATGGCAAATTAAGCATCCTGCCCCTGTCCTATTTCCTCACCTGCAACCCCTTATGGAGAGGATTGTTGGACAGAAAAGATTCAGAATGGTTCACTACTCAATGCAAAACAGAGAGAACCTTGACACCAGCAGCCAGGGGTAAAGCAATTTTGCAAAGTACTATAGGCATGGGCCTCTCAGTAACTGGTCACTGTCATTTTTAATTTCTCCACTTCTTTTGGGTTTCTAATACCATGATGGGAATGGATCCCATTCCTAAGTCAAAGTACTATTAAAGTTCATGAAATTAGTATAGTTTCACTCTTTGATGTTAGACAAAACTGCTCTTCGCAGCACCTGCAATGTGCCCAGTAATGACTCCTCCTGCAATTCGTATGGTGTTACACGAATTGGTAACATATCTAAATACGATTGTAAATTCTTTTTTATAAGACCAGTTGCTCCTACTACTATAGGAACTGTCTGGGTATCTTTCTTCCATATGGCTCTCGTTTCTGCCTGCAGATCAAAGTATTTTATGACTTTGTGTCTCTCTCTATTCAAGACACTGTAGTCACTGGGTGTGGCGATTTCAATGATCAATGCTACTTTTGTCTTCTTTTCTTGGACCACTATATCCAGTTTTCTAGCATCTATCTTTTGAATTGCTGGTATTGGGTGATCCCATGTGATATCCATCATTTTCTATGATTCTTTGTGGGTCATGTTTCCAGTGTTTTTCAGCCACTTCGATACCACAATGTTTGCACAATTTCCAGTGTAACAGTCTTGCCACTTTATTATGCCTTTCAGTATACAGTCCCTCTGCCGTTAGTGCATTGCAACCAGCAACAAGGTGTGCGACTGTTTCCAATTTGGTTTTACAAAACCTACATATGTCTGTTTCTACCACATGTTCAATGGACTTTGTAAACCAGTGTGCGTGTAGCCCATTGTCTTGGGCTGCCAATATTAACCTTTCATTTCTTGATGTGAATTCACCATTCCTGCATTCGTTCTTAGTCAACATGAGGCTTTTCCAAAAGTTTTCTATACTTGCAACTATATTTATGTTTTTTCAACATTTCTTGCCTTCTCATCTGGTCCTTCACCTTATATTCTTTCTTTTGTTTTTTAGCACATTCAGTTGCTGCCTGTTTTTTATCCACTTCTGGTTTGATTTCCATTCCTGTTTGACGTCGATATGCTTCTGTTGAATTAAGCAGAGATGTCCATCTTAGATTTAGTCTCCTCATGTTTCAAAACTTTCACTACATTTAGATCTTATGAGGTCAGTAGATATGTGTGGAGTCCCACGATTGCAGATCTATACATTTGATCAATTTCAAGGAGGCCCATCCTTCCTTCGGAACGGGGAATATACAATCTTGGTATACACTGATTTTTATAAATCACTTGTTGAGCATGAAGCATCCTTCCTGTTTTAATACCCAATCTATCCAACACTTTTTGGGGCCAGTCAGTCACTCCAAAACTTTTAGTTATGTACTTACCATAACTTCAGATGTTTGGGATCCATCTCGCCTACATTCTGCACTGATAGGCTCGGAGCTGATCCCTCGGCTCCGACTCGGCACGCTATGCTATAGAGCGAGGCCTCTTATTGGCTGAGCTATTTCTTATCCCAGGATGCACCACCACTAATCCCCCAGATCTTGTTTGTCCGCATTCATGCACACATGCACAACTTGTTTATATAACATTGTTAGATGTTTCAAGATGAAACAACAGGATTCGGACCTTCTGATATCCTCTGATCTCCAAGGAAGGGGGAAGGAGGGTGGGTTATTAGGAATGTAGGCGAGATGGATCCCAAACATCTAAAGTTATGTAAGTACATAACTAAAAGATGTTATGTGATCTATCTCGCCTACATTCTGTACTGATGGGACAGCGTCCTAGCACCTAAATCCTGGGTGGCTCATTGGAAAACACTCCTGAGCACTGTGGAACCAAATGAAGCTCGTCCTCTAGATGCCACATCCAATTTGTAGTGGGAAATGAAAGTGTGCGGGGAAGACCATGTAGCTGCAGCACAAATGTCACTAATGGCAAGCTTAGAATGAAATGCTATCGAAGTAGCCATAGCCTTGTAGAATGAGCTTTGACAGAGGTGGTAAGCTCTTTGTTAGAATAGGAATAAGCTTGAGTAATACAGTCCCTGATCCATTTGGCAATAGTGACCTTTGTGACAGCTTTGCCCAATTTATTGTCTGCAAAGGATACAAACAACTGATCTGTTTTCCTTGTTTGTTTGGTCCTGTCTAAATAAAACGCATAACTGCCTGTGGACATCTAGTGTGTGGAATATGAATTCCGCTTTGTTAGAATATTTTGGAAAAAGACTGGAAGTTCTAACGATTGTTGTAAGCAGAAACTGGAACAAACTTTAGGGACAAAGGAAGGATTTGGCCTGAGAGATACTCTGTCTTTGTGGAAAACCAAGTATGGGGGGTTTACTGACAAAGCTTGAAGCTCTGAAACTCTTCTGGCAGAAGTAATCGCCACCAGAAAAGCAGTCTTCCATGATAGAAACTTTAGATCATATGTAGCCGCCGGTTCAAAGGGGAAGGAAGTCAAGGCGCGTAACACCACATCGAGATCCCATGGAGGTGCAGAATGAGAAATCGGAGGTCTTAACAGAGCAGCACCTTTCAAGAAGGTCTTACACAATCTGTTGTTCATTAAAGGTGGGTTTATGGATTCGTGAAAATTGGAAATCGCTGCCAATTGGACCTTGATGGTAGAGACTGAAGAGCCTTGATAGAAAAGAGAAGTTAAGAATTTTAGTACTTCTGCCACGGGAATAGAGATGGGGTCCAGGCCCCGGAGTTGAGCCCAAATAGCAAATCTTTTCCATTTGCTAGAATACAGTTTCTTTGTAGCAGACTTATGGGCCGAAGATAATGTGTACAACCTCTGGATCCAATGTATGACTCCTGACTATAGTCGGAAGAGGAGGAGCCAAGCAGTCAATTTTAAGGTGTGCAGGGACTGGTGGAATAGTCCCGACTGATGAACCAAAAGGTCTGGGATCTGATCCAGGAACCATGGACCTTCCAGAGCATATTTCCGAAGGTAGGGAAACCATACTTGACGAGGCCAGTAAGGAGCAACTAAGATCATTTTGCTCCCCAAGAGAGATGCCTTTTGGATCACCCTGGGAAGGAGAGGAACTGGAGGGAAGGCATAAAGCAAGCCGGTGGGCCAAGGACGGACTAGTGCGTCCATGGGGCTCTTCCCCGGAGCCGGGGTTAGAGAGAAGAATTCTTTGCACTTCGCATTTAGAGGAGTCGCGAAGAGGTCGCAACACGGAACTCCCCATTTACTGAAAATCTGACTTGCAACTGTCATGTTCAGAGACCATTCGTGAGGAGAGAGGATGGTTCTGCTCAGTCTGTCGGCTATCACATTGGACTTGCCTGGTATGCGAGTAGCCACTAGAAAGCGTTTGGTCGAGACTGCCCATTCCCAAACTCTCATGGCTTCTCTGCAAAGAGGATAGGATCTGGTCCCTCCCTGTTTGTTCAGGTACCAGACAACTGACATGTTGTCTGAGTGAACGGCAATTACGCCCTGAGGGAGATAATCGTGAAGAGCTTGAAGGGACAGAAGTACTGCCCTCATTTCTAGGATGTTGATATGAAGTAGGGTCTCTACCGGGTGCCATTTGCCTTGGACTGACCTGCCCAGGGAATGCCCCCACCCCATCTGGGAGGCGTCCGTGGTCAAAGTGGCCGCAGAAGAGGTGGAACAAAGGTAGTCCCTGATCCAAATTGGAGGCACTAGCCACCAGCGAAGGTCCCGTTTGCATGTTTCCGTGATCCATATGAGGTGACTGAGAGGGAGTTCCTGAAAGGACCACTGAGCTGAAAGAAGCCACTGGAGAATTCTCATGTGCAACCTTGCCAAGGGGACTAGAAGAACCGTGGCGGACATGGATCCCAATAGCTGCAGGACCATCCTGGCTGGGGCTTTGGACCTGGGAAGTAAGGCTCGAACTTGAGTCTGTATGGTTTGTATTCTGTCTGTAGGTAGATAGACCCGCATTCGGTTTGAGTCTATCTCTACCCCTATGAATCTTATTCGTTGAGATGGCAGCAACACAGACTTTGGCCAATTGAAGGTGATTCCAAGGGAACTGCCCAGTGATATAGTGGCCTGACGGCTCCGCAGTAGTAGATGCTTGGAGGTGGCAGTTAGGAGCCAGTCGTCTAGATACGGAAACACCTGGAATCCTAGACTTCTCAGGTGAGCAGTCACGACTGCCAAGCACTTGGTGAATACCCTGGGGGCTGTGGTGAGACCAAAGGGCAGCATACGGAACTGAAAGTGACTGCCTCCTAGGCTGAAGCGCAGATGTCTCCTGGACGCTTGATGTACCATGATATGGTAATAAGCGTCCTTGAGATCTATGGAGCACATCCAAACACCTTTCTCCAGCAATGGGAGAATGGTTTGTAGGGTGACCATTGAACTTGGACTTTCTGACTGAGCAGTTTAGAATGCTGAGGTCCAAAATGGGCCTCAAGTCCCAGTCTTTTGGCACCAAAAGAATCTTGAGTAAGTCCCTAATCCGATCTGGTCTCAAGGGACCGTTGGATGACTCCTTTTGCAGCAGCTTTGAAACTTCTGAGGCTGCAGTATCCCGTTGACTGGGTGGCGGGTCCGGGATTTTTGGACTGAGGTGGGGATGAGAGAATGGGATGGTGTAACCTCCGGCGATAATTGAAGCACCCATCGGTCCTGAGTGATACCTTCCCAGGCTTTAGGTGCTTGAAAGCGACCCCTACTGGCTCGGAGCTGCACAGTCGGGCAATCCCTCAGGGACTGTGAAAGGCTGAAGAGACTAAAGGACTCAAGGTCTCCAGTGTTGCGAGGGCCTCTGCCGCCTCTGGGGCGCCTTCGAAGAATTTCCCCTCCCCTGCCTCTGGAAGGAAATCCTCCTGCTGAGAGGGGTAAGGCTTCTGAGATCTCTGAACCACATTTTCCCTCCTCTTTTAGCCTTGGGATAAGGCCAAAGGGAGTGGAAAATGTGCTCTGACGGGCAGTCAGAGTCTTACCCTCCTGTTCGCAGCGGTCAGTGTGTCCTTTACCTTGGGTCCAAACAGGGAGGACCCATCAAAGGCGTCGGCAAAGGAAGACTTAAAGGCCTCCTGAAATGACACAAGCGGAGCCAGGCTTGTCTCCAGAGAGCAATGCCTGTACCGGCTCTACTCGCCCTTCGGCATAAGAAATGAGCCTCATGGACGAGTTTGAAATGGACGACAATGTAGCCAGCTGAGAGCCAACCGTCTGGGCCAGCTCCTCAGGCAGGTTACCCAAGAGGGTATCGGATAGTTCTTTAATCAGATCCCTCTGAAATCTAGTAAAGTGCGTAAGGTAGTTCAAGGACCTTAATGTAAAGGCTGAACTCAGGGTGCGCTTTCGTGCCGATCCATGCTCCTAGACTCCTTATTAGGAGGATGGACGGACGTCGAAGCCTCTGCTACATCTTGCTGGGCAGCAGATGCCACCACCAAAGCATCTACAACCACACCTTTAGTTAAAAACTCTTTTCAGGGGTGCGAGAGGAACTTATTCGGACGAGCAGGCACCGGTTCCACAAGTCTGGGTGTTCCCACGCCCGACAGATCAAATCCAAGAGCTCATCGGGCGGAGACACCCAGGAGGCGGAGGGCTGAGCCCCGAAGGCCTTCAGGAACACTGACTCATCAGCAGAAGGAGGTTTGGACTGCCAGCCACCTCGTTGTTTTAGGGCTTCCAGGATGTCTGCAAAGGAGACATCATCCGAGGACGACTTAGGGGACCCCCTCTGCATCATCGAGATCAGTGTCTGATGTAAAAGACTCATCAGGGGAGTCAACGTGCTTCCTCTTGCACAATCTCTTCCTGGGGGGTTCTTCCGAAGAGGCTTCAGAAGGACCTCCAGGAGGGGGAAAACCCCAGTGGGGGTAACCTCAAGCCCCGGGGCTCCGCTGTCTAAGGACAGGGGGACTGCCAAAGACCCAGTCTCGGTATGCAGGGAAGGAGCTGGGGAGACCGTGGAGGTAGCCAAGGAAGATTTGGCTAACGCACTCCTCATAGCCCTGAAGGCAGGACCACCAGAATCCTGGGAGGGTCCCACCTTCGTGGCCATGACAGTGGGCTGCACTCCCGCCGACGCACCAAGAGGGAGACTTGGGACCGAAAACATCAATCCCAAGCATCCCCCAGGGCCGACGGAAGAAGTTCAGGTACTGAACTCCGACCCAAGAGCCGAGGAGTTGGAGTAAGGGTCGGGCCCGACCTAAAACCTCCACCGCACTTGCAAACAGCTTCTGCTTCGGGCACCACGCGTCAAGAAAGACTGAAGAAAATGGCGTCGGCTGATGCCTTTATACCCGAAGACCAACAGAGATGACGTCGGGTGAAGTGCGACATCAGCCGAAGCCGGACCCAGACTTTGGAATCCGGCCGACCGAAGGGCTGCCTGACGACAGGACAACCCAGTTGTTATGACTGCAGATGCATCCATGAAGGACATCTGGATGGAAGAATAAACCCAAAAGACTGATTAGTATGCACCATCACAAGAGAATTAGACATCTGGGGAGAAAAACATTCGATCATCGGACATCCCAGCATCATACATCCATGTATCAGTCTTCTACAAACCACTAAACTAAGATCAGAAATACACATCTGCTGTACCATTTGATATATGAATGCACTACAATACAGCAAGGAGACTGTTCAGTAAATAAAGGAAGAAATAAAGGGTGTCTACAGTCAGAAATAGAAATTCTTTCAAACCAATATCCCATGTCTGATATCTGGGGCCAATGTCTTCTTTTAGTCACCACTATGGCAAATTAAGCAGCTTGCCCCTGTCCTATTTCCTCACCTGCAGCCCCTTATGGAGAGTATTGTTGGACAGAAAAGATTCAGAATGGTTCACTACTCAATGCAAAACAGAGAGAACCTTGACACCAGCAGCCAGGGGTAAAGCAATTTTGCAAAGTACTATAGGCATGGGCCTCTCAGTAACTGGTCACTGTCATTTTTAATTTCTCCACTTCTTTTGGGTTTCTAATACCATGACGGGAATGGATCCCATTCCTAAGTCAAAGTATGATTAAAGTTCATGAAATTAGTATAGTTTCACTCTTTGATGTTAGACAAAACTGCTCTTCGCTGCACCTGCAATGTGCCCAGTAATGACTCCTTCTGCAATTCGTATGGTGTTACACGAATTGGTAACATATCTAAATACGATTGTAAATTCTTTTTTATAAGACCAGTTGCTCCTACTACTATAGGAACTGTCTGGGTATCTTTCTTCCATATGGCTCTCGTTTCTGCCTGCAGATCAAAGTGTTTTATGACTTTGTGTCTCTCTCTATTCAAGACACTGTAGTCACTGGGTGTGGCGATTTCAATGATCAATGCTACTTTTGTCTTCTTTTCTTGGACCACTATATCCAGTTTTCTAGCATCTATCTTTTGAATTGCTGGTATTGGGTGATCCCATGTGATATCCATCATTTTCTATGATTCTTTGTGGGTCATGTTTCCAGTGTTTTTCAGCCACTTCAATACCATAATGTTTGCACAATTTCCAGTGTAACAGTCTTGCCACTTTATTATGCCTTTCAGTATACAGTCCCTCTGCCGTTAGTGCATTGCAACCAGCAACAAGGTGTGCGACTGTTTCCAATTCGGTTTTACAAAACCTACATATGTCTGTTTCTACCACATGTTCAATGGACTTTGTAAACCAGTGTGCGTGTAGCCCATTGTCTTGGGCTGCCAATATTAACCTTTCATTTCTTGATGTGAATTCACCTCTCCTTAACCATTCCTGCATTCGTTCTTAGTCAACATGAGGCTATTCCAAAAGTTTTCTATACTTGCAACTATATTTATGTTTTTTCAACATTTCTTGCCTTCTAATCTGGTCCTTCACCTTATATTCTTTCTTTTGTTTTTTAGCACATTCAGTTGCTGCCTGTTTTTTATCCACTTCTGGTTTGATTTCCATTCCTGCTTGACGTCGATATGCTTCTGTTGAATTAAGCAGAGATGTCCATCTTAGATTTAGTCTCCTCATGTTTCAAAACTTTCACTACATTTAGATCTTGTGAGGTCAATAGATATGTGTGGAGTCCCACGATTGCAGATCTATACATTTGATCAATTTCAAGGAGGCCCATCCTTCCTTCGGAACGGGGAATATACAATCTTGGTATACACTGATTTTTATAAATCACTTGTTGAGCATGAAGCATCCTTCCTGTTTTAATATCCAATCTATCCAACACTTTTTGGGGCCAGTCAGTCACTCCAAAACTATAGGTTAGGACAGGAAGAGCAAACTGATTTATGGCTTGGATCTTGTTCCTAGATGTTAATGCTGTTTTCAGGATTAATTTATGTCTTCTAAAGTATTCCCTACTGAGCTTTATTCGCATTTGTTCATGTTTTATTGCTGATCCTTCATCAGTTCCCAAGTATTTATACACTCCCTCCTGCTCAAGTTCTTTTATATCACATCTGTGTCCCAAACTGATGTTTTCCTGGTGCTGCAGTTTTCCTTTTTTTCCGTTTTTTTTTTCTTACCAAACCTGTAAAGCAATTTGCTTTCCCTATCTGGTGGCAAGGGATTTTTGGATGCATACCCACTGGCTCCCTTGACAGATTCTGTAGAAATCACAGCTGGATCTGCTATTTGGATTTTAAAGAGGTACTTGTGGGACTCGAGCATCGGACGGAAGCAATCAGGCTTCCTAGGAGCAGAGGGAGAAGATTTGTTGCCAAGGATATGTCTTCAAACACCATCCAAGACAACATGAACTGAAGGGATCATCAGCAGTTTAGGGGTGGGAAGGTTCAGAAAATCTCTGTAGTGAGTTTGAGCTTTAAAGAATTCCTTAGTCTCCCAACTGAAGACTTCCATCATTCTATGAAGTGTGTCTTCAAAGGATAAATCTTCAGGGCAGAGGCTGAGGATAACATGTTTCCTGAATCAGAGTCATCAAAAGTCTAAGGGGAATGTGTTCTACATACGTTAGTTCCTACCCATCTTCTGATTTTGAGGAATAGAATCTCCCTAGGGTGCTATTGTCCCCCTTTATTTTCCCAGAGGAGGTTCCTAGCACAGGAATCTTTTTGCATAACTGGTTACATGGTCCTCATGAAGTCCATGAAGATCTGGGCCAGCTTGACTAATTTCTGTGAAGAGACCTGAGACAATGAGGCAGTGCAGTCAGACAGTAAGGGCTGGGGTGAATGTGTGCGCTTCTTTAGTTTGGAAGCACAGGTCTCAGAGGACATTAAAGCCTCATATCACAGACGGGTAGCCGAGACCTCATTCCGGTTCTCAGGAATATTTTTCTTTACAATAATGAAGGGGATACCATCCTAGCTCACCAAACCTCTGGCATTGGAAGCTATGGTCTACTCAGTGACTTTGGATCCAACTCACACAGCCTTGGCATTGGACTGTAAGTTGTAGGCTTGACCAGTGACAGCCTCAAGAGTGGTTGCGCCAGAGGAATCTTGGGCCTAATAGGCGTTGAATCAGGGAAGTTACAAAGGAACCTCATATGTCAGCAATATCAAGTTTTGGTACAGGGCAGACACAGAAACATCCTCAGTGACCCCATGTCCTTCTCCTTTGGCTGCCTATCTTTATGCTTAAGAACAACAGCCTGGGAAATGGCAAATGCCATAGCGAATGAAGGCCCTGTCTTACTGGAATTAATGTGCAGTTGAAGATGCTTGGCTCCATGTTTAATTGTCTTAAGAGTTAGATATGGCACAGAACAGGCAGAAACATCATGCTGTGGTCCTAAACAAAACATGCAGTAGGAAAGGAAGTCTTTGTGGGGAACCGTTTCAGACAAGATACGCTGCTGTTAACTTTCTTAAACAATGATGATGTACAGTCACAAAATACTGGAAAAAAGAAGGTCCCCACTGGGGAACTTATCTGTAGTACTCTGGTAGTTCAAGCTGACCAGAAGACTAATGAAACTAACATGTTCTGGAGCACTGACAAAATGGCAAGAAAGTGCTGAAGATGGTACCAGACAATGTCCTCCTCATACTCCCACATCTTGACTTAGGCTGGCCAAGGATGCCTGCTGGCTGGGGGGATGGTGAAAAACTCTGATATTTGGGGCAGCAGTAGTCTTCTGCACAGTAAGAACTCGCAACACTGATGAATAACTAGACTTTTTATTACTCAAAGGAGATATTTCTTACTCCTGTAGCTAGATTTTTTCCCTTTTTAAATTTAGAACAATTCAAGTATTAGATCCATGATTTTCTACTCTACAAAGCCAACAAAAAGACAATGAAAATGAAACTCTTTACAATGAATCTAACTGCAACAAAAGCACTTGTTAGTGATTTTCTCTATGATCGTTATTAGTTAATGCATAAATGTATAAATAGACAACTCCTATACATTAATACATTTATGATTGGCAAAGAAAAAGCCTAACAAATAAGCAAAGAAGAAAGTACAATAGAAAAACAAGGGAAAATGGTGCACTTTCTTTTATAGGTAGGCTTCCTCTGAAGGGCATGGCTCAACCCTCAACTATAAGCCTTGAAGATCAGGCCAGGGAACTGACAACCAAGTCCAACTAATGTGCAAATATATTACAAATTCCTGCAACAATGATTCTGACAGAGAGCATAAATGCTTCTAAATTACTGAAGATCTGCACGCAGACCTGTGCATTTTGTGCTAAATGTAAATAAAGACACTACATGGGAACACTGTTTTTGAATTGACTAGCCAAGAAGAGTATTAATGGCTAATGTTGCGCCAACTGTTCACAATTCACTTGAAATCACCATTTCACACAAAAAATTTGGTGCACTTCTCTAAAGGGATACAGCTGTAATTTTACTGCAGCAATCCAACCAGATATACATATTCAGGTTAAAAATTAAACACATCTGCACGAAAATTAGAAAAGAGGAGTACAGTTGTGTAAGTGATGCTCTATCAGATCACTTGTTGCAGTAGCCTAAGCTATATGGGTCCTACCCCACTGCAACCACACATCATCCAAAAGCAAAGGGGGCTTTTCATGTACTACAACTATCAGGAACTCAAGCAGAGCTTTGTAAAAAAGACAGTTGGGAGTACAAAAAGCTTCAGAGCATTTTATTTTATTTTTTTGCCCAGGAGGGAGGTAAGAGCCTTGAAAAATAATGCTAGGAAGCAAACTAAATGGTAAATATATACAAAAAGATGGTGGACAAATCCACACCATGGCAACACCAAAACATGCAAGCAACACTGGTAGTCGGGCAGGCCACTGGATAATATGGCAGGAAATCCCACAAGTCAGGACTGCAACAGTGAAACATGTAGAACATCACAAACATACAAGCAAGAAAAATGAGCTGGAGGGAGGGGAGGCTACTGCAACAGTGATCTAATAGAAAATACTTGGTTATCAAGTTTCATTTACACAATTGTACTAAGTTCAAAACATAGATCATTGCTCATGTAGCCTAAGCTGTATAGGTAGATTACCATAGCTTATGGAAGAAAAAGGTACAAGAAGGCCAAAAAACTGACTCCAGGAGCCACTGGAGAATGATCCTAACAAAGCCTGTTCTGGATTCTTTAAGAATCCAGTTTGTAGTGCTTTATAAAATTGTGTACAGAGGATCACACCCTTTCCTGAAAGACACCAAAGCCGTTGTGGAATGGGCTGTAACCCTGCCCATAAGTCACTTATTATGGTGAGTATAATGAGACAACCACCTGGAAATGAACTGTTTCGAAACTGGTGGCCCTTTCCTCTTACCTTCACAGGAGACAAACAGCTGAACAGCTTTCCTGAAGGTTCAAGTTTTGTCTAGGTAGTTGCCTGTGGACATCTAAAGTATGAAGGATCCTTTCTCCCGTGTTCTTGGGCTCAGGAAAGAAAACTGAGAAATTAAGCTATGAAACCACTTTAGGCATAGAGGTAGGACTGGTTCTCAAAGTAAAACTGTCCCTGTGGAAAACAAGACAAAGTTGACTCACTACAAGAACTTGTAACTCAGATACTGTCCTAACAGATGTCACAGCAATAAGTAAAACAGTCTTTCAAGTTAAGAACTTCAGTTCAGCCTCATGAACTGGTTCAAACAGAAACAGAATAAACTTCTCAAGCACAAAATTCAGATCTGAAGAAAAAGCAACCTGTTTCCTAGGTTGACATGTAATTAACACCACTTTCAAAAACTATTTAACTTGAGCACTACTAGAAAGGGGGATCCAAGGGCAGACATCCAGAAATGACTAACAACTGTACCTTGATGAATAAATACGTAATGCCACTCACTGGTCAGCAGTTAACACAAATAATCAAAAAAGAGAGATAGCCAAGCCTGAAGAGGTTTCTGGTTCTTTGACTGGCACCACCTAGAAAATCTTTTCTACTTACACATTTATGATTTCTTAGCAGCAAATATGTGAAACTCCTTTAGGACCTGCTGCATGTACTCAGAAAAAAAAGGTGCCTAAAAGGTATCATATTTCCATTATCCAAGAGGTTTTGAAGAGTATCTAGATTTGAATGTATCTAACTCCCCTTGTCTTGTGTGGAAGTCTGTGATAGCAACTGACAGGAAGGGAGAACCACTTCTGCTTTGGCCAAAAGGGAGTAATGACCACAATGTTTACAGAGTCCTTCTGGATCTTCAGAAGAACTCTGGATATTAGTGGAAAAATAGAAAAGCATACATTAACATTCCTTTCCATGGTAATGAGAAAGCATTGGTCTTTCAGGCCTTCTGTAAGGAGCTCTTGAGAATAATTTCTTTAGTTAGTTGTTCTGAAAGGAAGCAAACACATCTACATGAGTTATTCCCCATAGCTGGGTCAATTTTTGGAAGACCCTAGGATGAAATTTCCATTTGTGGGGGTCTGTCCTGGTACTGCTGAGGTTGTTTGCAACTAAACTTTGCTCTGACAGAATGTATGAAGCCCTGAGGAGTTAAACTGAGCTGAAGTAACACCTCCCAGGACATTGCAGCAAATCTACAACATCCCTGTTTGTTTATGTACCATATGAGTGTGGTAGCGTTTGAGTACACCTTCAGAGGTCTTGGGGACCAAAGATGATTCAAGGCCTTCAAAGCACTGATAAATACCAACATCTCTGATAGTTATATGCTTGTCTGTCCACAGGTTCCCACATAGCTTGTACTTTTACCCCCTTTTGAAACTACTCTCCATGCCAGGTCCACACACCAACCAATCTCCCTCTTTACAAACTGCATAACTAGGAAGGGTGAAGATGTAGATCCCAGACTGATCAGAGATACCACTGCATTTTCCTCAAGTAGTCTGGCCAGGTGTAACATGAAAATCATTAATGTCATGCACCCTAGAAACCTGAGAAAATCCCAAGGAGATGTATGGTTTTGACTGGAGAAACTCAGGAAGAAATGCTGAAACAAGTCTACTTTGTCTGGGGTAAGAAAGGCTCTTCCTAAGGAAGAGTCCAACAAACATCCCAAGAAAATCATTCCATGAGAGAAGATGAGAGGAGACTTCAGAAAGATTACTTGAAAACCAGTCTGAATAGAAGTTCCTGAACAGATGCTAAAGAATTTTGATAGCTGAAAAAAAGACAGTCTGGAAAAATGTGAATGCCTTGAAGTCTGTGATAAGCAATGACTGGAGCCAGACATTTTATAACATCCTTGGTGCCTTGGAAAGTCCAAAGGGTAAAACAGGTAAATAATAATATAAGAAAGATTAAACAAATCTTAAAAAAAAAAAAAAAAAAAAACATCTGTAATGAACTGCAGTGGTGATGTGATAAAACGTATCCTTTAGATACAGTTTTATCATGAAAGCTAGAAGAGGAATCAGAGGTACACGAGACTGAAGAGGACATCTTGAACTTCAAAATCTTGACAAAGATTACCTTCAAAATCCAGCTGTCTAAAACATTCCAATAGCACAAAGGGGGGTGAAGTCTCAGAGACATGGAAAGGTTTCTAGGGTGGGAGGGGGAAAGAGACTGAACAGGCAGATATTCATGCTGACTGACAGGACTATCCTAGATGATTAAAAGCTTTTCCTTTCTTTTTAAAGCATCATTTCAATTGTTTTTAAAGTCCTATGTGTTGATTCCTTGCTGCTTAAACTGTTTACTGGAGAAGTGAAAACCACTATTTTTTCTGAAAAAGCAGGGCTGAAAAATCTGAGACACTCCCTGAACCAGTTTTCTCCTTTTATGACATCTTTTATAGGAACACTCTACCCAAATGTCAATTTTCCTTTCCAAAAAAGTGATGTTTCGTCCCGGTAATCCAACACTAAACATATCTATCACATACCGAAAAGGCATCATTTAATACCAGTCCCATTTGTTTTATATCAGAACTTATTTCTGGTTTGCCTTTCTTTCCCTTGTTTGTTTTGTCATCTAATACATTGCGAAAGCAAGAAGTGGTAGATTAATTGGGGTAGTTCACTTATTCCAACTACAAAGCTATGAAGAAAGCAATGGTTCTTAATTACTGGCATTTAAATGTGATTTAGCAGTCGTGGATTGCCAATATCACACCACACTGGTGCAGCAGGTAGTGTTCTTGTCTCATAGCAAGAAATTCTCCTGTTTTATTCTCGGCTGGGCTCCATCTGTGTGGAGTCTGCATTTCCCCCATGTTCGTGTGGGTTTTCACTGGGTGATCTACTTTCCTCCCACTTTCCAAAGACATGCATTGTGTATACTCGACACTAAACTGGCCACAGGTGTTTAGTATCTGTGTGTACGTGTGACATGAGAACCACCGCAGCAGGGCTTGTCACCTGGTGGTGTGGACATTGGCTCTAATTGATTATTGCAGTCAAAGTGGCACCCCAATCCCATGTGAAAACAAATAGGGAAAAAAAAGGTTGTGGATGGATTGCCAGCACCACATCTAATATAAATAGTGTAGCCTAGGGCCTGAGCAAAAGCAAGGCTTTCAAGCTTAATTTTCAGATTCAAATGAATAAGAAAACACCACTCGCGTATCATTTTATAATTCTATTATTACAAATTAGTTATATTTTCCTTTAATCAAACTGTGAGTGCCAGAAAGAAAAAAAGTACTTTCATCTAAATCTTCTGATTTTCTTTCAGTATTTGAATTTGCATTTTTCTACTCTGTACTTTCTGTAAAAGTGTGTGTTTCTTCTGGCATTTTGTTATAACATTTTTGCATTGTATATAAACACCATGTATAATGCAAAAAATGCATAGAGTGTTTGTTGAGACAAGTTATAAGTTGGACGAGGGAAGGTTAACATCAACAACTCTAATTCTAGCTACAGTCCTAAAAAATGTGACTGCAAAACAAACCAGCTCAGCCCAAATAACACCTATCAATCACAGGGGTCAGATTCCTTGCACTTGAACACTGAACTACAGACATTAGTTTGAAAAGAGCAACTAACCCAGCTACCTTTAAAAGCCTGTCATTCAAACATTCCTTTAAATGCTGAATTAAAGATAAGACACTAATAAAAATCAAAGGAAGCAAATTAATGAAAAATACAGTTTGATGCTCACAGTAATGCTGTAAGCTGATGAGAGAAAGAGAAAACACCACAGTAATTGATCTTTCATCATTGGGATTTCTCTGTACCTCCAAAATGACATCAGGGAGCCAAAAGCACATACTGAAAAACAAATTCATGTAGCATGGCAGTCCCTTTTCAGGCCATTTTAGGGTATAACAAATTGGAAAATAACCACTTAGTGTGATACAGACACACTAGTTCATAGGCTCATAGGTAGGTACTAGGCTATCTGCCCAAAGGCATTTATAAGTCTAGCCGGAACTGTGTTGGCTTTCGCCGCCCCCTTAGATTAGTTCCCTTTGCCTCTATCCAGCAGAGCCATTGAAGTGATCCCCGGGGTAAACTTTCTATTTCCCATCCACTCAAGGTTTCTCTTGAAGAGTGTTAGCGAGGAGTTCTGCCTAATGTAGATTGGAATCTTGTTCCAGAGCATGAGAAGTCTCTGGGACAGGAATCTCTCTCCAGCATGTCCTATTTATTGTTGTGGTGAGGTTTATACCCCGGGAGCATGTGGCTCGAGGGGATATGGTTTTCTTTAGGTGGAGCATGTCCATCGATTCTGGGTTGGACATGGCCTTGTATGTCAGGCATAGATCACCTCTGAGTAGGCGGTATGCAACCGAGTACAGCTGGAGTTTCTTCAGTCAAGCTGCATAGGGCATCTGTTTGAGGCCAGTTATTCTCCTGGTGAGGTACTTCTGTGGTCTTTCCAGCTGTTGCAGGTGTCTTGTAAGGTACATCCCAAATGGGGAGTTGTACTCTATGATGGGTCTGATGAGTGATGCGTAGAGGTGCACAGTGACCTCTTTTTATCTGGATGCAAACCCTTTTGTGAGTAGGTGGGCCATCTAGGATTTTCTAACCACTCTGGCAATGTGATTATCAAAGAAGAGATTACTATCTACTTGAGTCCCCAGATCCCTTATGAAGTCTTCCATATTTAGGGGAATACCACCTATGTGGTAGTTTGTGGGTACTTTGTTTTTTCCAAAGGGGATGACACCTTTTTGGAGGATGTCTGTGTCATCCGGAGAGTCAATTATAGTCCCTAGTTTGCAGTCGTCTGCGAACTTGGTCAGCCATAGACCTCCTGTGCTTGCCTGTACCTCTGAGAAGTATATGCCAAACAGGAGGGGTCCTAGGACCGAGCCCTGGGGAACACCACTTGTAACCGGTTTAGAGTCAGACCTAGCTCCTGCAACTCTTACCATATGGGTTCTGTCCGTGAGCCAGTTGGCAACCCACCTCGTGACGTAGGGGTTTATGTTCAGGCTGGAGAGCTTGTCTATAATACCAGAATGAGGAATGGTGTTGAAGGCCTTTGTGAGGTCTAGGTAGGCTGTGTGGACTACCTTTTCCTTGTCTATAGCCTTGGTAACTGTCTCAAAGTTGTCCATCAGGTTTAGGAGGCATGATCTGCCCATAACAAAGCCAAACTGGGTAGGGTCCAGTGTTTGGAGGTTCCCAATGTCTCTGTTAATGAGATCCATGATGATGTGCTCCATAGCCTTGCAGATCAAGCTAGTCAGGCTTATAGGGTGATAGTTCCTGAGGTCTGTTATGGCTCCACCTTTGTGGAGTTGAATAACCGTTGCTGTGCACCACTCTATGGGCATGTAACCTGTGGAGAAGCTACGTTTGAACAGTGTGTTTAGGTGAGGGATTAGTTCATCTTTGAGCTTGTGTAGGACGCAGCTTGGGACACCGTCCGGTCCCACCGATGCTGTGTTTTTGGCTTTGAAGAGGGCTGTTTTAACCTGAGTGTCTGTGATTTCAGGGGCACTACATTCTTCTAGTATGGTTATGGGCCCTTTTGAGGGTGAGAGGGGGGTGAAGTTTACACTGAACCTGTCTGCCAGGATGTTGGCGATATCTGTCAGTTCAGTGTATTTTGTGCCATTCTGCACTAACTCAGAGCAGATCTGAGAATTGCCACTTAGATTCTTGATATAGCTAAAGAATGCCTTGTGGTTATATTTGGAGTCCTAGGTAATTTTTCTTTCGAATCTAACCTTGGATGATTTTATGAGGGATCGTAGTTTTCTTGCTGATACTGATCAGGGATGTCTTACCTTCTTGGGATTTTACTCTTTTCTGTACTAGTTTTCTCCTTCTATTGTATAACTTGTTTATGACAGCTAGGTTGGTTGCAGTGGGGTAGATGTAACTGTTAGTGATGTTTGAACATCATGAGTTGTAAACTCTTTATAGTTCCGCAATTATGACCATCTAGAAAAGTGAGTTTCTAGCTAGGTCATGATTTTAGATGGCTTAATTTTGAGCCTCAACGATGCATACATATTTTATTTATTTATTACTTGCTTACTGGGAAAGTCCGACTTGGAACCAAGACAATTTTCAGCGGAAGCCGGGGAGCACACTCCAGACATATGTCTTTGTACCATGGGAGAAAACCCACATGAATGCATGGAGGTCATGCAGACTCCGCACAGAAGGCACGTCAGCTGAGAATCGAACCGGAGAACCTGTTGCTGTGAGGCGACAAAGCTACCGCTGCACCACTACGCCGTCCGTATTACTTGTAAACTGGTAAGTGGCAGGAGATAAACTAACCTCAGATGGTCAACAACATATTAGTCTACGTCCTGCCATTCGTGAGGAGTTCAATGTACGTAGACATGTAGAAACTGGAGGATTTCATTCAGTGAATGGAACAGCCCACTGCCTACCTAAACATAAAAATAATACCCGCAACAAAATTCAGAAATACTCGTATTGGAAAATCACAGTTAAAGTGAGCAGGCAGATGTGACTGTAACAAAATGGGAATATTCAATGATGTGAAAAATGGTTCTGTAGTGTGGAGGTGCACCAATGGTTAGATGTGGATGAATGATTGGGTCACCATTAGTTCTCCTCTGAGATTCTTATTCGGGCAGACATACTGTGACCTAAGAGGAGCTTACTTAATGTTATAGATGTGTGGGGGGATTGTGTCCTAACCAACCCAAAAAGGATGTAGGGTTTCAGAGCCCCACAAAGAAATCAGCATTTTGTTTGTTTCTTTGGGGGGAAAATGATGGCCAATAAGTAACCTGCCAAATACATGCATCAACAGCTTCCTTGTCAAGACGTTTCATGTGTGACCACAAATAAATGCAGCTATGTTTATTAAGGACATTATTTTACAAAATAAACTTCTTACCGCTGCTGCAATTTCTGCTCCAGTTCTGTGATTCAGAACAGCAAGGACTATAGATGAAATAAAGAAAAAGATGGCGCTGAGCCCAGTATTGACCAAATCCTGCAAAACAAAAACAGAAACACCATTTTACACACCTCTCCATACAGTTCTGTACTACACTACATTTAGTGCAATAGGTAGCACATTTGTTTTATTTTAAATGATATGGGTTTACAATACACTGAATTTAAGTTAGTTCCCAGACATACACTAAAATTAAATTTCTCAGAGAAATGAATAGAAACTTCTACAATAAGAACAGCATATTAATAAAAGAGGGACAAGCCTACATGCCATGTGAAATACTCACCATATCAAACGACCTTCAAAAAGAAAGAAACCTTGCTACACCAGTACATCAGTGGAAAGTAGTCTCTTACAATTGCATGCCCTCTTTGGTTCTACTGATGAACTACATTAATATTAACACAGCTATATCAAGGGAGTTTGGTACCTGGAGTGGCATACTACCATTCTGCACCAACTTTGCATTTCACTGACTCACTCCACCCCTTGCCCTTCCTCCCAGCCCACCACCAGCACTGCAATACATTTAAAACAAAATTATAAATGTAACAATCATTACACAGGTTTCAAGTCTCACCTGCATCATTACCATTGTGTGTGTTAAGTGCCTGAGTATATGGGGGAAGTGAGTGTGTGTGCAAAACCTGCAAAAGTTGTGGTAAACTTATTTTTTCACTGGAGGATTTCATATCATACATATCTAAAGGTAAAAATCTTGACTTTCATTCTTCATATTCAGGACATTAGTTTGGTATAATTCAACTGTGCTCCCAAGTTTGCAGCTGCCCAGTACCTGACAACCTACTATTCAGGAAAAAAATCACTTGCAACTTGTATATTTCATAGAGTTTACTGTGAAACTTGCAGGCATATAGAGACTGTTATGTGCCTTTTAGTGCTCTGGCATTGTACCTCAGGATCTTCTGAGAGAAGCACCTTCTTCAAAAAAACAGTCTCACTATAATGAACTATTGTGAGAAGCATTCTAAGAACATACCTAGAATTGCTCTACTAGCCTTTTAGGTGAAGGTAACGTAAATCTTGCATAAAATCTAGACTGGAAGCATTATGTGGTCCTTCAGCTAAAGTTATCTGGCAAAGGAATCAAATAAAAAAATCATATGCCTTAAAGACTAGGTAATGCATAAATCACAAAACAAAAAGTGTTGTAAACTACACCTAAAATGAAACCTATCAACTTATAAAATTAAGCAGATGACGTGGCAGTTCACCTTGGACTAAAAAGTTAATACTCAACGCTCCAAGTCTGTAACAGGACATTAAAGTTAACAATTCAATGACAAGAGAAGCACCAGAAAACTGCAAATTACTTATATATATATATATATATATATATATATATATATATATATATAAAATTAAAATCACAATTACAGATCCTGGGGAGTCTTGCACCACTTTATTAAAACACCTGCTTATTCAGTGTAGGCTGGTAAGTAAAACAGAGGCAGTGCCGTTAGATTTCAAAGGGGACAAACAGGAATCTCCAGCATCACAAATGTTTTAGGGAGAGATAAAAGGTGAATAGAATGAAGCAATATCATGTAATAAAAATTTAAAACACACATAAAATGTTTTTCTGTTGTGAGTGCCTCCAACAACATGGCATCTGTGGCAAGAGCCCCATCCACTCCAGGATTCCCATGGTGCTGAATATAAAAACTTGAAAATTGCCACTTTCAGAAAAATATTTAGCAGAAATATATCTAATATGGGTCTAGAATGACCTTCTTTTCTAGGTATTACGAAAAGTCTGCAGTAAAAGCCCTTTCCCACAAATTCCTGGGATACTGATTGTATTGTGCCTTGTTCCCGGAATTCCCACAGGATGGGTGGAAGCAGGTGCATCTGGTTGTGGGGAGGGGGTGTCATGCCATATAGAGGAGGGTTTTTAATCCATGACATGGCATACCCCTTTTTTATAATCAAAAGCATCCATTAGTCTGTAGCAATCCTTTTCGAGGTGAAGACTGACTCGGTGAGCCTTTCTGAGAGTGGAAGGAAGGGTGGATGTGAGACTTTGTGGGTAGTTACAGAGTTTTGTCTCCATACAGAGGTCTCCCAGAAAAGGAATCTCTCAATGATATCTCTGGGAATCTCTTTATTGAGCCCTTCCTGTGTTTCTGGCTATGCCTAGGATATTTTCTAACAAAAGATGTTGGTTTGGTTGGGTAGTGTCTCTAGTGCCTGGGTACAGAGGTCAATAGAGGTTGTCTGCAGTCCTTTGTAATTTTTCCCTGTTTTAGAAAGGTTTTGTAAAGCCTGGCTGTCTGAGGTCCAAACAGAAGGATCTTGTCTAATGGGGGACTCTATAATTCTAGCTTTCAAGTCCTCAGGTATGGGTTGACTGTGCAGCTATGCATACCTGTGGTGGATGGGACCAGTGGCAGCTATCCTGGATGAGGCCTCTGCGGCATCACAACTACATCAAATGCTGTGTGTAGCTACTTGTGTAGTCTAAGTAAAGACAACATCTGTTGTTTAGAATCAGTCCATTGTGGGTCAACCACTACCTTGTTTAAGGAACTGAAGGTGGATATCATACCTAGTCATTTGGGTTTGGTAATTAGTAGCCCTAAATGCCAAAGTAGATGAGGATTAAACCTTTTTATCTCAACTAGCCATAGCTCTACTAACCTTGTGTGAAGGAAGGGAATAGGAATTAGGTCTTTTCAGGGGCAGAAGGCTATGAGTCAGAGGCAGAAAAGGTGTCTTGAAAGGCATCCACGAAGGCCCCAAGAACAGGAGGTACTGGAGGAGGGGCAAGAGTGTCCATTTCCAACAGGCTGTAGTATCTTTTCTGAACTTCTGCAATTTGCCTAGACTCCCACCCAAAATGCTTCATCATGTTTAACACTGTCTTTCCAAAAGAAGCTTCTTCCATAGGATGGAGGGAGTCTTCATCCTCTGAATGGAGTTGGTCAGGGGAGTTGATTTGAGATGAGTAGGCCAGGGAATGATTTGAAACAGAAGTCTCCTCATCTTCAGAAGGAGATAAATCCACAACAACCTTTTGAGGGGTGGTGGTGGGTAGCTGGGAAGAGAATGATGGTGGTTTCAGGGTCATAATGGCTTTGTGCGGGTCTTGAGATATGCCTGTTCATTCCTTCTCCTTAGAAAGAGGAGGAGGAGGGGGAGAACTTACACATTTAGTTTTTTAGCATTTCTTCTTCTACATGACATCTGACCGTTCAGATCCTGGAATACCTCAATAAGTTTACCTGAAATTTCCACCCAAACTAGTATCTAGGGAATGTCCTCTGGACCCTCTGAGATAATGATTCATAGCTCAGCTTTACCTGTAGGTTCCTCAGTCGTAAGAGCCACTGACGTGGTCTCAGTAGAGGGCATCTGAGAAGGAACCAGAAGTACTGCAGGTTCCGACTGTTTAAGATGCTGGGTTTCTAGAAAGACATTGAGTGAAGACAACTGCGATCACAACGTCTTAGGTACAAATGATTGGTAAATAGAATAGGCCTTGTAGTGTTCCACTCCAAAGAAGAAAAGGCACTGGGTATGTAGAGCTTGTATGGACTTTGCCCACTACACTCGTACTCGCTCCTCGTAGCTGACATCTAATACTGGTAAGCAAAAACACTTTGGGGAACTTTCCTTTGCTTTTCTAAAGTACTAAATGATAAACAGTCCAGTGGATACACAACCTGCGTTCGGGTTGGTGGAGAGACAGTCTGAGAACTTCCGTTCATACGCTGGCTTATATAACCCTACAGTTACAAGCTGAGGTCACGCATTGGATGTATGACAGGGGAAGCTAAAGCTTTGTTACACCAACTAGGCATCAGTGGGGATAATTCATTCTTTATGAATACTGCAACAGTGATTTTAATCAGGACATCTAATGTTCTGGCTTTGTTCAGTCAGATTAGTATCAGATTTGCCTTTTCACATTCAAAGTTGAAAGAAACTAGTAGCTGAAAGTACAATTGTGTAGGTAAACGTACCATAACAGTAGATGTACTAATAGATGACTATTGCAGTAGCCTAAACTGTTTGGGTTGTATCTTGCTCAAGAAAAGACCATCTGTCAGTTTTCAAAGCTTCAGGGCATGTAGAGCCACATAAAAAAGGCAGTGTGTGTGCAAAAGCTTCAGAGCCTTCTTGCTTTAAGAAAGGCGGCTTTAGCCCTGAAAGGATTAGAGGAGGAGGGGACTACTATTGCAAAAGTGATCTAATGCTGAACATAGCACAGTTGTGTAAGGAAACTTCGTATAACAGCTGATGGCCTAACAGATCACTACTGCAGTAACCGCAGTTATGTGGGTGGATTACCATAGCTTAGGAACATAAACGGAGGAAGAAAGACTTAAAGAATGCAGAAACCATGGAGAATGATCATAGCAAAGCTACTTTTGGACCTGGAGAAGGAATCCAGTTTGAAATGATTTGAGAAGGTATGTACAGAAGACCAAGTTGTGGCATCTAGAATACTTCTACACTTCACAGTTCACCCCTTTCCAGAAAAACAAAAAAGAAGCCAAAGCTCTAGTATACTGGACACTAACACTGACTGGAAATGGCTTTTTATGGTGAGCAAAGCAAAAAGAAACAGCATGAGACAACCATCTAGAAATGGTCTCATTTGACATTGGTTGCAATTTTTTTTGATACATTCATAGGAGACCAACAGCCTATCAGTTTTCCAGATTAGTAGTATCTGAGCTGCCTGTGGACATCTAGCGTAAGCAGAATTCTCTCCATCATTTTTAGGCATTGGAAAAAATACAGGAAGAATAAACTTTGATACCAGTTTAGGCATAAAAGAATGATTTTCTCTCAAAGAAACCCTGCACTTGGAAAATTACATAGGGCTGACTCCCCATAAGAGCATATAACTCAAGATACTTGTTTGAAGAAGTCAGAGCAATGAGTAACACAGTTTTCCATTACAATAACCTCAAAATTAGCCTAATGACCTGGTTCAAATGGAAGATGTATTTAATTTTTAAGCACAAAGTTAAGATCTTGAGGAGGAATGACCTGTTTTCTAGGTGCACTTATACATAAAACTCCTTTCAAAAACAGATTGACTAGAGGACAGGTGAGTCTTGATAGAGTAGTAAAAGAAGGCCAGAGGATGATAACTCACTAATAATCTAGAACCAGAGACATCCAGGTCTTAAATGAGTCTTGGTTCTGATCATGGAATCAACTAGAAAATCTCTTCCACTTACACATATACTATTTTTAATAGCAGCTTTTTAAGCCTCCTTTAGTACCTGCTATACATCCTCAGAAAACAATAGGTTGTCTAAAAGGCATCATCCAGACAGTGAACTGAAGTGTTTTCAAGGTTGGGTATATGAAACGACCAGTCTTGTGTAAGTAAATCCAGTCTAGGGGAAGGCTGAGGTAATTGTCCTAGGCATATTTCAAAAGAAGGAAGAAAGTACAGTTGTGTACACATACCATAAATGTGGATGTTACAGTGGATTCACTCTTGCAGTCATGACAAGCCCTTGGCCGGCCTGATTACCAGAGTAAAATTTTCCCTCCTCCTAAGGCTGGCGGATGCCCTTCCCTGACATCAAGATGTTTGTGTATAAAGGGAGCCAGCCGATGCCATTACATCATTTTTTTTCTTGCCCCTTAGAAGGTAGGAGCCCTCAGGATGAAGCATAAGCAAGGGACAAAGGTAGAAAATGGGGCCTGGAGGGTAAACACCCAGGGGGTCCTCCGGATAGTGCAGAAAACAGAAGCAGACTACTACTGTAGGTAAAAAGGGGGAAGGAGGGAGGGAAAGAAGACTGCAGCAGTGAATATGTTTAAACATCTACATTTATGGTAAGTGTACACAACTGTACCATATTCTTTGTGTTTCACTGGTGCAGTCCTGAATTGTGGGATGATTCCCAAATCTGAGATGAGGTGGAAGGTAGATTATGGAGAAGAGAGGATGTTCTGCAAGACAGCAGTGGCAAATCCTGCTCTAGACTTGGAGAAGGCTGATAAGTGGTAGTGAAGGTATGCACAGATGACCAGGTAGCAGCTTCCAAAATGTCTTTAGTAGGTACTCCCTTCAGGACGGCAGTAGAAGTAAAAGTGGCCCTTGCAGACTGAGTCCTTACAGTTTCAGGAGTCTTCTTGCCATGATGGCTGTAACAAAAGGAATTACAGCAGGAGATCCACTTGGAGATAGCCTGTTTGGAGACTGGTTTATCTTCAGAGTCAATGGCAAAGGACACACAGAGCTGGTCTGATTTCCTAAAAGATTTAGTTCTGTCAAGATAGCAGTGAAGATGTCTGTGCAGATCCAAGGAGTGAAGGATTCCTCCCCCCTGTTCTGAGTCTTGGGAAAGAAGGTGGGCAAGCATACGGCTACTTTGTCTGGATTGAATATGAAAAATGGTTCCATCGCCATGACAGCTTGTAGCTCAGAGACCTTTCTAGCTGAGGTGATAGCCAGTAAAAGGGCAGTCTTCCAGGTTAGAAATTTTAAATCCCCAGGAGCTGCTGGTTCAAAGGGGGGTAGTGTTAGTTTTTCTAGAACACAATTGAGGTCTCATGGAGGTGCGGGTTGTCTCCTGGGTGGTCTGGGGTGGACCACTCCCCTAAGGAATTATTTCATCAGAGGGTGGGAAAAGATAGGAGGAAGAGTAGGGATATGGGCTGAAATGGCAGAGGTGTGAATAGTACAGTCGTGTACACTTACCATAAATGTAGATGTTCGAGTGTATTCACTGTTGCAGTCATTACATTTGGGTAATCTGCTGTCAGGTTGCCCTCAGTCGGCCTGTTTAACACAGTCTTGTGTCCTGAGTCGGTTGCTGTCCCTTCTTCCATGACGTCAGGTCGTCAGGGATATAAAACATGCAGCCGATGCCATTACTTTAGTTTTTCTTGCCCCAGATGTCAGGTGCCCCCCAAATGGGGAGCAAAATATATATATATATATATATATATATATATATATATATATATATATATATATATCTGTGTGTGTATATAATTTAAAACACAAAAAATATACCTCCAAACAAAAGCAAATACACCAAAAAGGCTTTTAAGCATAGTAAAAGAAAGGAGAGGTATAGTAATAGAAAAACAGGAGGCTGAAGGATGGGTAACCAGGACTGTAACAGTGAATACACTCGAACATTTACATTTATGGCAAGTGTACACAACTGTACTATGTTCTTCGTGTTTTACTGTTGCAGTCATTACATTTGGGTAGAATCCCAAAGCTACGGTTGGGAGGATGGATTTATACAGCATTAGGAGCAGCTATAAGGCCCTGCAGGACAGCAGTGGCAAAGCCAGCTTTGGATTTAGAGAAGAGAGGTTAATGATAATGGTTGGTGAACGTATAAACTGAGCTCCGGTAGCAGCTTCTAGAATGTCTCTGGTAGGAGCCCCTCTAAGAAAGGCTGCAGAAGTAGATGCAGCCCTGGTGGAATGAGATCTGATCCCCTTGGGGACAGGTTTACCATGGTGCATGTAGCAGAAACTAATCCAATGGCTTATCCATTTTGAAATAGTCTGCTTTGAAAGAGCCTTTCCCTCTGCCCCTGCAGCAAATGCCACCAGTAATTGTTCAGATTTTCTTAGAGAATTTGTCCTGTTTAGGTAGAATCTTAGTTGTCTGTGTACATCCAATGAATGCAGAATCCGCTCAACCTTGTTCTGTGGATTTGGGAAGAAAGTTGGCAGATGAATGGTCTGATTAAGGGCCACACTCGATACCACCTTAGGCATAAAGGATGGATTGGTCCTGAGGGCCACCCTGTCCGGGTAAAAATTAACGAAAGGCTCCACTGCCATAAGAGCCTGTAGTTCTGAAATCCTTCTAGCTGAAGTGACTGCTTAAAGAAATGCTATTTTCCAAGAGAGAATTTTTAGGTCTGCAGTAGCAGCTGGCTCAAAAGGAGGTAGAGTGAGTTTTTCCAGAACAAAATTGAAGACCCATGCAGGAGTTAGTGCTCTCCTGGGAGGTCTTAGATTTTTGGCCCCTCTCAGGTACTGCTTTAGCAGAGGATGAGAAAAGAGGGGAGGCTCTGTGTTGTAATGAGCTGAAATGGCAGAGGCATGGATTTTTACGGAAGAAAAAGATAGGCCCTTGTGAAGCATCTCAGTTAAGTATTGCAGAATCTGAGGAATATTGGGCATTGCTGTGCTTATTCCCTATGCTTGGTTCCAGGCACAGAATCTTTTCCATTTGTCAGCATAAGATTTTCTAGTACTAGGCCTTCTAGCCTTCAAAATGACATCCATCACAGGTTTGCTGAGAGATGTAACTGGTGATATTAGTTGATTAGCCATGCTGCAAGATTCAAAGTTTGGAGCTGAGTGTGCAGAATTTGATAGTTCTGCTGAGACAGTAGGTAAGGTGTCTGAGGCAGGTACCACGGAGGAAGATGCAACATATTGTGCAGGAGCGGGTACCAGTGCTGGCGAGGCCAGTCTGGAGCAATCAGAATCATTTTTGTTTTTTCCTGTCTGACTTTTAGTAAGACCTTGGAGAGCAGAGGTAGAGGGGGAAAGGCACAGACTGATAGGTTTTTCCAGCTGAAGGATAGAGCATCCACTTTCCAAGCTTTTTTGTGATGAATTCTTGTGCAAAATTTCCCCAACTGATAGTTTTGGGGTGAGGCAAAAAGATCTATGTCTGGGCTCCCACATTTGCGTGTCAACATGTTGAAGATTTGTGGATCCAGTTTCCATTCATGTGGGTCCATAAGATTTCTGCTTAGTTCCACAATGCCATGGCTAGTCTGCAAAGGGGGTAGGAATGGGTACCCCCTGCTTGTTTATGTACCACATGACTGTGGTGTTGTCCGTCTTTATCAGTAGTTGTCCTGGATGAAGATAGTTCTTGAAGGCTTAGAGCATTCTGTACAGCTGGCATCTCTTTCTGGTTGATATGTAGGTGCATTTGATTTGGGCTCTATTGGCCCTGAATGCATCTCCCTGCCAGATGCGACCCCCCCCACAAGCATAATCTGATGTGGCTGTAGTCAGGGTTTGGGCAGCAGGGGGTGGAATGAATGACAGTCCCTTGTGTTGGTGGCAGGCCTCTGCCAACCATAGGAACTGTAGCTACAGCAAGGAAAGATCGGAATCATTGTTTCCAGGCTGTGACAATGTTGACTCCATAAGCTTTTTAGGTACCATTGAAGTTTCCTCATATGCAGTCTTGCATATGGAATTATTAGAATGCAGGAGGCCATGAACCCCAAGGCCTGCAGAATTTGTCTTGCAGATAGCTGTTTGTTTGTGGCCACCTGTTTGAAGTAAGTCATCAATTGAATTTGTTTTTCTGGCGTAAGGTAAGTCATCTGGGCAGTTGTATTCAAGCCTGCACCCAGGAATGTAATTATTTGAGAAGGTACCAGTTGTAATTTCTTTTCGTTTATGGTGTACGCTAGATAAGTTAGAAGTTTTTTTACAAACTCCAGATGTTTTAGAAGAGAGTGTCCTTGTTTTCTGCCTGAAATAGACAATCGTCCAGGTATGGATAAATTTGAATATTTTTTTGCCTTCAAAATGCAATTACTGGTGCCAGGCACTTTGTGAAGACCCTGGGTGCAGTAGATAAGCCAAAGAGCAGTGCAGAGAACTGGTAATGCAAATAGCCTGCTTTGAAGCGGAGGTATCTTCTGCAAGATTCCCTGATTGGGATATGCAGATAAGCCTCTTTTAAGTCTAGAGTTACCAACCACGCATCCTTGCCTAGCATAGGTAGTAACTGTTGTAGAGTCAGCATCCTGAATTTTGGAATGTCCAGGAAAGTATTTAGAATGGATAAGTCCAGAATTGGAAGCCGTGATTTGTCCTTTCTGGGTACCAGGAAAAGTCTTGAATAAAAACCTTGTCCCTTTTCCTTTTCTGGAACTGGTTGAATAGCCCCCATATTCATGAGGGACATAACTTGTTTCTGGGCCTCTGCCCACTGATTTGGAGGCATTTCTGGCCATCCGTTTGGGACTGGCAACGTGTGGAAATGAAATCTGTATCCCTGGGATACTATATTTAAAACCCACTTGTCCTGGGTAATCAGTTGCCAGTTTTGTGCATGAAGTGCCAGTTTTCCCCCCAGAGGGGCGGCCAAAAGATAAGTGCTTGGTGATTGCAGTGGAAAGTCAATGAGACTGTTTACCGTAGGAAGGTGCCTTGTTACTTCCAGATTTGGAGGTGGAGGCACCCCATTGCTTTGTTCTATAAGTTCCTTGTGACTGAAACCTGGAACTTTTGGAATGTCTGGATTTGACCTGAGCGGCTCTGGTGGGTACTGGTAAGGACTAGTTCTTAGTAGGCCAGTGTCTACTGAACCTGGGTGGCTGCACTTGCAGGAAATCTTTTACAGTTTGCATAGAATTAGCTTTATCTTCCATCTTTTTCAAAACTTCTTCTGCCTTATTACCAAATAGACTGTCCTGTTGTAAAGGAGCATCCAACAATTTTACTTTAAGAAGGTCAGGCAGATGTTGCTCCTTGAGCAAACATGCCTTCTTATCACAGATCCAGTTACAGCAGCCCTGCAAGAGGCCTCCAACAAATCAAAACCACATTGCAAAGTATGTTTTCCAACTTGTTAAGCTGAATGCAATAAGTCCTGCAACTCTCTATTTTCCACACAGTCAGAAATCAACATCTTTTTCTGTTTAAGTAAGCCCATGACATGCTGTTGATATTTAAGCATAAGAAATTGACAGTTTAAAGCCCCGATTGCCAAGGTTGCAGACGTGTAAACCTTCTTACCCCATATATCCAGCGTCCTGGAATCTCTATCAGAAGGGGTATGATTTTTAGCAGTGGAAGCTTTAACACCCTTGGGACCCTGAGAAATGGTTTCAGGGTCAGCAGTAGGGTTTTTAAAGAGGAATTTGTGGGAGTCAGGAACCCTGTAATATCTGTCTGGCTTACTAGGAGCCAGAGGCAGGGAATCAGGAGTCATACTGGATTCTGAAAAAACATCATCAACAATGTCTAGAACAGGAGGTATAGCCAAAGGCCTATGCTGAGGAAGAAGGAGGAAATCCCAAAGACTTTTTTTAGATTCTGAGAAATCCTGACTCTCCCAGTGAAAGTGTTCCCTTAAGGTATGCAAAGTTTGTCCAAAAGAAAAAATCCTGAGGAGGAGAAGCAGAAGGGATGGAATCTTCTGCATCAGAGTCCTCATAAGTGGGAAAAGGTAATTCCTGATCAGAAGAGGAATCAGAAGAAGATTCATAGTCAGTGCCTTGCCAAGCTTCTTAGCAGGAGGGGGATGGGTAACCCTGATCAAGGTAATTAAATCCTCAGCCATTTTGATCATTTGTTTTTTTTAGGCATTGGGGCCTGTACACGTGGCCCAAGTGTCGTTTTTTTAAACATAGAAGTAGATTTTGGCTTTAGTTTTGAAGATGGAGTCAGTTTAATATACAAATCTTTAGGCCTGAAAACACCCTCAGAAGCCGGTGCCTGCTCAGTGGCTCCGGACCCATCCAAGGTAGAGACATTCGCGGGTTCAATACTTAAAGTATCTCGCGGCATACCAGACTCCGAATGGGTCTCAGTAGAGGCCTGCAAATCAAAAGTAGCGGGTATCAGGGGCTGCAAAAGCGCCTCACTGAGTACCGGCGAACTGGAGACTGGCTTAGGAGAAGCTTTGTCGTCGGTTTTGGACCTCGACGGTCTGTCTCTGTCTTTTTCTTTGTGTTTTTTTAGGAATTCCGGTAGTTGGATTGCTAACCGATGACATTTCTGGATAGTTAAATCTAGAGCCAAAATATTTAGAAGCAAAAATATAAATTTAGCACAAAACCGACAGCAAGAAACGTTGTGGTCAGGGCCTAAGCAAGGAATATAGTACAAATGAAAATCCTTATGAGGTATTTGCTTCCCACAAGTAATACAATTATTAACTTTTACTGACATCGGTAAGGAGCAAGAAAAAAGTTTCCCCAACGGAGTACTTAGCTTTTAGTTGAAGACTTCAGTTCTGAAACTCGAAAACAAATATTTCAGGAGTTGGCCGACCGGCATTTGTGAACTGCTTCCGCTTCGGGCACCGTGCTGCAAGAAAGAATGATGTAATGGCGTCGGCTGCATGTTTTATACCCCCTGATGACCTGACGTCATGGAAGAAGGGACAGCAACCAACGCAGGACCCAAGACTTTGTTAATCAGGCAGACTGAGGGCAATCTGCCAGCAGATTATCCAAATGTAATGACTGCAACAGTGAAACACGGAAGAAAAGGATAGGCCTCTGTCCACCAGGGTAGCCCAGGTAATCTCAAATGGCAGAAATATTGGCTGATTTAGGACTGAGGCCTTGCTGCTGACACCAAATGGAGAATCTTTTCCACTTGGCTGAGTTTGATTTCCTAGGTCTTCTAGCCTCTTTGAGAATGTCTTGAACTTGTGTGTTTACGGTGAGTTCAGAGTAGTATTTTGTGGAATTATCCAGGCTGAGAGTTTGAGAGTCTGTAGGTTGGGATGCTCAAACCTCCCCTTTTCCTGAGTCAAAAGGTCCACTCTGAGGTAAATGCCATGTGTTTTCATTGGTTAAACACAGTAGCAGAGAATACCATTGCTGCCCGGGCTAGTCTAGGGCTACCAAGCGGACCCTTGGGCCTACCTCCTTGATATTTAGGAGGACTCCTGGAAGAGGAGGCAGGGGAAGGAAAGCATAAAGGAACAGGTGGCTCCAATTGAAGGAGAATGCATCTGTCCTCCAGGCTGTGGGTAGTTTGCTCCTGGAACTCAATCTTTTCAGCTGAGCACTTTCATTGGTGGCAAAGAGGTTTACCTGTGGGGATCCCCATTTCTGGACTACGCTAAGAAATGCTTCCCAATGCAGCTGCCTCTCACGGGGATCCACCAATTTCCTGCTGAGATGATCTGCTAGAGTGAGTCCCTGGGAGGTACTGTGTCATGAGGTGCAACCCCAGAAAGTGAGCTGTCTCCCAGTCCTGCACTGCTAACAGACAGAGAGCAAGAGTGATTGTCCCCTTGTTTGCTTTTGTACCATATAACTGTGGTGCTCTCTATTTTGACAAGCAAGACCCGTGGTTTTCACGGACCTTTGAAAGCCATTAGGCCCTTTTACACTGCCAACAGTTATTTCCAATTTATGTGCTTGTGTTTGATCTTCTCATCTGCCCTGGGATAGAAGCTGTTGGAAATGAGCCCCCCCGGCTGTCTAAAGCATCTGTGGTTAAAGTTTGGTCCTGAGGGATGAACTTGAAGGGGAGACCCTGGTTCTGGGCACAAGTCCTTGTCCACTACACAAATTCCTCCTTGAGGCAAGGAATCAGTGGGATTTCTGTCTCCAGGGACCGAGTGCTGGCACCACAGATTCTTGAAGTACCACTGGAGCTTCCACATGTGTAGCCTGGCCAGAAGGATCATGAGGTACAAGATACCATGTAGCCTAATGCTCTGAAGAATTCCCTGGCTGAGAGGTATTGTCTCTTCATAATGCTTTGGAAGTATTGAGTCAAGAAGGAGACTTTCTGGCAGGAGGACAGCCTTTTGAAAGGAAGACTCCGCAACAGCCCCTAGGAAAACTATCCTGATGGATAAGTCTGTGTTGGATTTGCGAAGATTTTTGGAGAACCCCAAAGAGGCTTGGAGAGTCTGAGTGAAGGCCAGATCCTTGAGGAGCTTTGACTGACTCATGGCTTTAATGAGGGAGTCATCCAGATAGGAATAAATTTGGTTCCCTCTTCTTCTGCAGAAGATGACCCAGACCCTGGGTGCAGTAATCAAGCCAAAGGGCAGTGCAGAAAATTGAATATGACTGGTACCTGCCCTGAAACAAAGAAAACATCTGCAAGATTCTTCTATGGGAATGTGCAAGTAAGCATCTTTTAGGTCCAAGGTGACCATTAATGCCTTAGAGGCTATCAAAGGAAGAAGTTTTTGAAGAGTCAATATTCTGAATTTTTGGTGTAGCAAGGACTGATTGAGGGTGGACAGGTCTAGGATACGGTGTCAAGTGCCTTCCTTTCTGGGAACCGGGAATTGTCTGGAGTAGAACCCTTTCCCCTATTTGATGATCTGGTACTGGTTCCACCAAGCCCTGTGAGCACAGGCTGTGAATCTAAGAAAGGGCCTCCACTCTTTGATTTTGAGGAATATCTGCATAACCTGAGTATCTTAATTGTTCTTTCAAAGTGAGCTTGTAACCATCTGAGATAACTTTCAGAACCCACTTATCTGAAGTAATGATGGACCAGTTTTTGTTGAACAGGAATAGCCCTCTTCCTAGTCGTCCTCCTATATGTTCCAGAGAGGAGGGGGGGTGGCATTGGGAAAAGAGTCACTGCTGCTTTCTGCCAGGGCCCTGTGGCCTAGAACTCCCTTGCCTGGGAGTTCCTGAGGTCCACTGCCTAGTCCTTTGTGACTGTTGCTGTTTTTGAGGCCTTTCTCTCTCAGGCTTCCTCTGGCTGTCTTTTGATTGACTGGGAAAGGACAAGTGTTTAGTGGGAAACTTTCCTACTAAACCTAGGGGGTTGAACTTGGAGGAAGTCCTTGACAATTTGCATAGATTTTGCCTTACTGTCCTTTTTTTAGCTCAGCCTCTGCCTTTGGCCCAAAAAAGAAGTCCTTATCCAGGAGTGCATCTAGAAGTTTGGATTTGACATGATCTGGCAGAGTCTGTTTCCTAAGTTAAGCATGCCTTCTAATGACACAGCGAGATACAGCAGCTCGGCTACAGGCCTCCATAGTGTCACAGTCACAGTGTATAGCCACCTGGGAGCTGAAATGGCAAAGGTGAAACAATTCTTTAGAAATGTTCCTGTCCTCCAAGGAGGAAATCTTTTGTTTCATTTTATCTAAAATACTTTGCTGGTATTTTGTCATATGAAACTGGCAGGTAAGGGTGTTCGAGGATTCTGGATGGCAGATGTACCTAGGCCGAAGACTAAAGCTATTTCTAAGAAGGGTTCTACCTCAGGTCCTTTGTTTAGGCCTACTGGCTCCCACTCAGCAGGTTATCAGCTAGGGTAGCAGAGGTGTGTATATTTTTTTTTTTTTTTTTTTTTTTTTACTAAACCTATCAAGGTCCCTGCTTTCCTTGTCAGTAGGTAAATAATTCTTAGAAGAGGTGACTTTTGCTCCCTTGCAACCTGGAGTGACAACCTCTGGGTCAGTAGAGAGGTTTTTGAAGAGGTATTTATGTCAGTCTGGCACCCTGTAAAACCTGTCTGGTTTTCGAGGGGCTGTGGGTCGAGAGTCTTGGTTCAGGGAAGAGTCCATAGAAACATCCTCTACCATCTCCAATACAGGAAGAATAGCCAAAATGTTTGTGTTCTGGAAGATCAAGGAACTCCATAACCCTCTTTTTAGATTTGGGTATTCCTGTGCCTCCCATTGGAAATGTTCCCTCATGTCATGCAGTGTTTCCCCAAAAGTGATGTCTTCAGTAGGTGACGCTGACAGTAGATTCTCCTCAGAATCTGAATCCTCAAAGGAAGGAAGGTAGAGTCCCTCTTCAAAAACAAACCGCCCTGGTCAGAATCCTCATATGACTCAGGAGCTTCAGAGAAAACTTCAGGGGTAGGATCCCTCTTCCTTTTCCTTGGGGAATACTCCAAAGGTGGTTACCTAGCTATGACTAAGGAGATGAGGTCCTCAGCTAAGCTGACTAGGTCTTGCTGATAACCTGCTGAGTGGGAGCCAGTAGGCCTAGGCATAGGACTTGAGGTATAACCTTTCTTAGAAACAGCTTTAGCCTTAGCCTAGGTACATCCACTGTCCTGATGTCAGTCTCTTTGTAAGGCAGACCCGATACAGACAGACATCTTGAAGGAATGTCGCTGGTACAAGATCGCTCATCAAAAGCCGAGGTGTGCTGAGCGACTCTGGACCCAAACAATGAACTGGAAGCCAAAGCCTGTGTAGAAGTTAAGGGATCCGACAGCATGTTGCACTCTGTCAGGGTCTCAACAGAGGTCTGCGCCACCACCTCGAAAGCGCCTTGCCTTCCTCAGTGATAATGAGCCTTGGGGGACTGTCTGATGGTGAATGGTTGTAGTCTTTTTTCTTTGTCTTTCTTACTCTTAGGGAGCTCAACCTTTGGACAACCAGTGGGCGCCATCGAATGATACACGGAAGATTGCAAACTAAGATGCCTAGCTAAGATTTTGGCCCTACACCTGATTGCCCTAGAATTGAAATGGGCGCAAAAATGACAACTAGGGATGTCGTGATAAGGGCCTAGACAGGTGACACACAAAGTATGAAAGTCTCAATGTGGGACGTGCTTACCACAGCGGAGATAATTGTTAACCTTAACTGACCTGACGCGAGTTAAAGCAAGGAAAAAGAGTTCCCCAACGGGATGCTTAGCTTTAAAAGAATTCTTTTTTTGGTGCAGACTGACCGGCACAACACTGCTTCGGGCTCCAATGGCAAGAAAAAACTGATGTAATTGCATCGGTTGGCTCCCTTTATACCCAAGTGTACTAACAGTAAAGGGTGTCTGCCAGACTTAGGAGGTGGGAGATTTTTACTCTGGCCAAGGGCTTCCACAGCAGGAAATCCCACAAGTCAGGACTGCAACAGTGAAACACGAAGAACATCTACTATTGCTTAAGCCAAAAAGGAGTCAACAACATCTTTGGAGAGTCCCTTTGGATGTTTAGAAGAACTACTGGTATTAGCAAAAAGGGTGGAAAAGCACAGAGGAACACTGTGGTGCATCAGAATGAAAAGGCACCAGTCTTATACACATGTTTGCAAGGAATACTGGAGCAAAACTTCATTAACTGTCTGACTTAAGAGGACACACTCAGATCTATTTGAGGAATTCCTCACAGTTGGATCAATTCCTGAAGACCCTCCGGGTGTAATTTCCATTTGCGAGGGTCTGTCCTGGTCTTGTTCAGCTTGCCTACTACAAGATGCATGTGGCCTGACGAGTCAGCTCAGACTGAGTTGCTGCCCCCCAAGCCATCATGTCATGTCCGTACCCTCCTAATTTGTTTACATACAACATCACTGTGGTATTGCCTGCAACAGCTTGAAGGGGTCCTGAGCACCAAAGATGATTTAAGGCTTTCGTAGAATTTATTATGGCCAACATCACTTAGACACTGATGTGCTTTTGTCTATCCTGCTTGTTCCATAGACCTTGCACTTTTACTCTTTTTGATACAGCCTCTCCCCAAGCAAGTCTGCAGCATCTGTTATAACAAACTAAAGACAAGACAGAAGTGAGAGACCTGGGTTGAGAGAGAACTGGCCCACCCACCACAATACCTCCCTTCACACAAATTCCTGCACTGGAATCTGAAAAGATAAAGGATGTTAATGCTGACACCAGACTGACCTGATATACCACATTTTTTTTCATGTGAAGTCTGACCAAGGGAATCATGGTAAACATAGATGCTATGAAACCCAGAATTCTGAGAAATTCCTTGGCAGATACAAGAGATTGATTGGAAAAGCTTGGGAAGACTTCTCTGTACAGTTTTACTTTGTCTAGGGAAAGAAAGGCCCTTCCCAGGGAAGTATCCAGAAGACATACCAGAAAAAACTACTCTGTGAAAAGGAATGAGAGAAGATTTTCATAAGTTCACTTGAAACCCCAGAATAAGAAGGAATTTCATGACATTTGCCAAAGAATTCTGACAGTTGGAAAATGACTCTGTAAATCTGATGGTACCAGCTACCAAACCTCTGGGACAACATTTCCTCCCAAACTGGAGGAAATAAGGGTGTTTGGTATACAGGAGGATGTCAAATCCCCTGAAAAGGAGGGATTCCCTTTGCCATCTGTGTCACTGTTGGATGATTTTCAGAAACGATTTGTCTGAAATAAGGGGGTGCCACTGGGGAAATACGACCTAGACTGAAGGACAAATTGCCAGGGTGAGAAGGTGGGCACCAGGAAATGCAAGTACTCATTCTGACTTTTTGGATTGTCCTTTATCTAGTTCTTTTCAAGCCTTCGTGCCATTGCTTTTTAAAATCTTGTTGATTAAACTGCTTTCTGAAAAGTGGTGCTGAGTTAGAAAAATTTTGCAGTGCATGGAGCTCAGTGATTACACTCAAGATATTCAGAAAAAAGACAAATCAGTTAAGCACTACTATAGCATGAGACCTGATCTTAACAAATGTTAAGCACCCCCTGCTTAACTTGTTAAGGTTGGGTCTCACACTAGGCAGTCAAATCTGCTAGTACTGACCATCAAATAACAGCGGCAGAATAAAAAAAGGCTCTTCATTGAAATGTCGGCACTCAAAATACCAACTATCAAAAAGCTGAAAAAAAAAAGACTGAAAACACAGAAGAGCAAATCTCAAAAACTGCTATTCGCCTTTAAACTTCTTTTTGCAGGGAAGCATGCCCCCAGACCTCTCAAACATATATATACCAACACAGAGTTGGTCATACCTCAGAGAAAAAGAAATATTCCAAGGCTCATTATATATATGCCCATTCTTTTGGCCAATTTAGTCTCCATATTTCAGGACTCGCTCTAGCAAGTCCTGACATTTCTAATGGTTACCAATAAAAAAACAGATAATTTTTCTGCCTGCTCCCTAAACTGGTAATGTGTTCCTCACTTCCTGCTATAAACTTAGCTGTTAGAATAATAAGACGCGTGTTCGCCTGCATTTTCTAAAGAATACAAAGTTTGATACTCTAATGTTTGCCACTATTTAGCACCATCAATCCTCAAAGATGTGTCAGAAAATTGAAGATTGTGTGAGGAACAGGCCAAACGTGAGGCAAACAATCTAGACATTCTGCATAAAATCTGGATAGTTGAGGGACATTGCAAACTGAGTGCAAACACAAGAGACTGCCTTACCTTGTCTTTCTGACAGAGCTCCCTAAGTGCTTCATTGCTTTAAAAGCTGTCAAAACACTTAGTGCTTTCCCCCCCTTAAAACAGTAGTACATAGAGCAGATAAAGCTCCATATACTACAAAATAATTGTGACTGGATCTCTTATCATAACCTTTATTTGTTCTTGACAAGGATGCCAAGATTCACCTCCCTGTTTAGCAGCAGCAGATTTAAATAAGGAAATAACTAAAGGGTTTGCTTTAGGATTAGAGAAAAAAGTATTTATGAGCCTGGCAACCCATCATACTTTTTATGAGTAAGAAACTGTCAGGCAAACTGCAAGCTGTCAAGAAAATATCCTCTAAAGCTGATAAAACAGGAGGGACAGTTGCAGACTGTAGAATATCCAGCTGATGCAGATCATTATACTATCCCTGGGAAACCGTGACTTCATTCTGCATTCTCTGAAATACCTCTTATTTTAGCTAAAATCTCAAGAAAAAAAGACCAAAATCTGAAATAACAGTTTCCTCAGAATTAGAATCTTCAGCTTGTAATAATGTTAAATTAATTTGAGATCACATTATATCTGACCTAAGGAGATGGAATACATTGAAATTACCACCTCTAGCAAAGGTTTCAATTATTAAAATGAATGCATTACCCAGGATATTATATATCTTCAGATCTGCTCAGGTTCTAATCCCAAAGGAGTTCTTCAAACAAATTCACACAGAATCTGCTAAATTTATATGGGAACCAAGGAAAACTAGAATTTCATACGATAAACTGATGACCCCAAAAGACAGAGAGGGTTTAGAATTACCCAATTTTGAAAAATATTACTTAATAATAAATGCCAACAGAATTTTAAGAATTGCTAATTATGATACTCATAGTAAGAATTGGTCCCCGAACTGGTTAAGATTGAATTATAAACATGTTGAGAGTCTGAAAATTAATCCTAAATCATTACCTTTCCTAAGAAAAGATACGTTTAAATCATTGGCTCTAATGGAGCATATTAAAATATATATCACATTATTACAAAATCTCTTCACCTCATTAAATCTTATCCAACACTTCATGATCTTACAACCTTTTCATAGAAATCCAAACCTGAGAATTAATAATCAATTAATAGACCTAAAAAATTTCCCACTTATTATTAATTTAACGCTACGGGATATATACCCTTATTTGAAATATTCGGCTCATGAAGTAAGACAGGAATGGAACCTTCCCAAATCATATTCAATAATATTGAGACAGATCAAAGATTTTTACAAGTTATTTTAATGATTTAAAAATTAATGATGAGGACGTAACGAAATGTACAAATTTATGGCAAGCCCTCCTACAAGATAATAAGTATATAACATCTGCATATAAACCAATAAAAGAATTTAAATATCAAGATCAAGTCCTTTTGTCAAATTACTGGAAAGAAAAAATACATTTGATTGAAAATAGTAAAAGCAATCAATTTAACTATAAAATCAATTTCCCTCCAAAAGTGAACATTTACTCAACTAATGATACTTAATAACGCATACTATACGCGTCTTAGCTTGCATAAATTTAACTCTAAAAATTCTACTAAATACCCATACTGTAAAGATGAAACTGCTGATCTCCTTCATATGTTCTGGAGCTGTAAATGTATATACAAACTATGGAATTCCTTAAAACTACAACTGCAGAAGGTGAGACTGAGTGAGAATTATTTGAATTATGACAGGAAACAGAATTTGAAACATTAAAGCCATAAACTAGTTCTTTAGCAAATTCCCATCAAGTTTTCCATATCCATAGTAATAGCATGAAACATAGCAATAGAAACAGGACTCCCCCCCTATTGAAATGTCGGTACTTGAAATGTTGAGCACCGGGCGGCATAGTGAAAACAGGAGAAGAGTGAGCGAATCTCAAAGTTCCCCCTGTATCCCTCAATGGGGGGCAAACTCTCCATACCCGAGCTTATATATACCAACTCTGAGATCACCATACCTCAGAGAAACAGGAATATTCTGAGAAATGACATGTCAGACTAAATATATGTAAGTCAGTTGTTTCAGCCATTCAGTCTCCGTATTTCAGAGTCATTCTAGCAAGTCCCAACATTTTAAACTGTTAGCAAACAGAAGTAATATTCTTGTTTGCTTTCTTCTTCCTGGGAGACTGCCTGAAAAAAAGCAGTGGCACTAGCCTGGGGAATAGGCATCCTAGCTCGGCTATACAGTAGACTCTTACCTGCTCCTTTCCCAGAGATGGATAAGAGTGTCTCACACTTGCCCAGTGAGGACAAACCTGCAGCCACAGAAGACAAGTCTAACTCAGAGTCCTTTGTGACTTCTCAAGGAGCTACTCCAGAAAGACTGAAAGACATCAATCAAAGTTTCAAAGAATCAAGTCTGGGAACAACAGAGTCACCTATATGTGGCTGAGACAATGAAGGAGTCAGCTTGACACTGTAAGAGTCCCTAGCAGCTTTCTTCTTCTTGCAGACAGAGGAAGGAAGAACCAAACAGATGGGTAACTGCTCCATGGTCCAGCCAAAAAAAGAAGCCTGAAAGACAGTAGCAGACCCTGTGAAGGATGGTAATCCTCCTATTATGAAAAGAAGGATTTTGAGGTTAAAAAAAACAGTCCCCAAAAGCACAATGTCCTGGCTCTAACACACAAATGCTACAAAAATATGATGGAAAAAAGACTGCAGGAAAACAGACTTTTTTTTACACTTTTTCTATATAAGCATTGCCATAACAAACCTCCCCTACAAGGCATGACAGTCCATAAAAATACATTTCCCAGCATAAAAATAATATAATTGCAGGAAAAAACACAAGTATTCCTAAGAAAAAAAATAAATAAATAAAACTGTGGAAGGATTTTCCCAAAGGGGTACTTATTGGCCATGAAGACCACAGGGGAAATATACTTTGATAGCAAAAAAAAAAAAAAAAAAACGCTGGCATTTTGGCACTCAAGCTACCTTTTTATGTGGCTCTGCAAGAAGTCCCTAATAGTTAGGTGCACAGGAAGTACAATGAAGCTTTGAAAGCTGGACAGTGGTTACACCCTGGGCAGGATACAATCCATATAGCTTAGGCTACTGCAACAGTGATCTAAACTGAACATCTGAATAAACTGACTCGGTGTAAAAAGTAAGCCTACTTTGTGGATAAATGAGGGCTTAGCTTTCAATGACACCTATCCCAGGCAAAATAATGTTAAGTTGGTACTTACATATGAACATCTTTGGTTCTGAAATAAATGAGGATTACTAAAAACAAAGATGTTAATGAAAAGTACAGGAGAATGACTAAAATTGGTAATATAAATGGGTCCAGGCTTCTTTCCAAAGTTGAAAATCTCCATACTCGGGAAGACACATCTGTATGATATCAGGCTGTTTAAACTATTATTGCTGAGATGTCTATATATCCTATCACTCATCCAAATACTACCAAAATCTCATAATTCCCATATATACATACACAAGAAACCAACAAACGTATGCATATGATGCACTAACTGATAACAATTACATTTTCAAACTTCATGTGGGGGGCTGTTCCCCCATATTATAGCTCTGATTGTCAATACATGAAAGGACACTACATTGATCACATCACATACTTCACAATCACAGAAAGTACAGTTTTGTACCTACCATAAATGTAGATGTTCGAAGATCCACATTGCTGCAGTCCTGACTATTGGGTAGTCCGCTGTCCCAGTCGGCCCGAATACCAAAGTATAAGGCTGACGTCGGTCAGAGGCGCATTAGACTGACGCCAGTACGTCAGAGTACAAATGCGCATGACCGACGCCATTTCCTCAGTCTTTTCTTGCCCCAGATGTCAGAAGACCCTAAAAAGATAAGGCCAAACCAAAAACCAACAACACACCAAACACCCCTGTACCAAATATATATACAATATATACAAAGTAAGAAAGGTACAGCAATCTCACCCACACAACCACCCCTAAACACAGAGGGAAGGAGGGAGGAAAATTGCACTGCAGCAATGTGGATCTTCGAACATCTACATTTATGGTAGGTACAAAACTGTACTATGTTCTTCATCTCACATTGCTGCAGTCCTGACTATTGGGTAGAATCCCAAAGCAGAGGTAAGGGAGGATGGTAAATCACAAAGAAGCAGGAGCTGACAACATGCCCTGCAAAATAGCAGTGGCAAAACCAGCCCTAGATTTAGAGTAGAGAGGAAGGTGGTAATGCTTAGAGAATGTATGCACTGAACTCCAAGTAGCTGCCTCTAAAATATCCTTAGTTGCCACAGCCCTTAGAAATGCTGTAGAAGTGGCAGTAGCCCTAGTGGAATGAGGTCTAATCCCAGCTGGAATCTCTTTGCCATGATGGGAGTAACAGAAAGCAATGCAAAACCCAATCCACTTAGAAATAGTTTGTTTTGACACAGGCTTGCCCTGAGAACACAAAGCAAAAGAAACAAACAACTGCTGAGACTGTCTGAAATCCTTAGTCCTGCTTAAATAATAACGCAACTGCCTGTGTACATCTAAAGTATGCAAAATCTTTTCTCCCTTATTTTGGGGATCTGCATAAAAAGTAGGCAAATGAAAAGTCTGGTTTAAAGCCACACTAGAAACCACTTTAGGCATAAAGGAAGGATTAGTACGTAAAGATACCCTATCCCTATGGAAAATTAAGAAAGGCTCAACTGCCATAAGGGCCTGCAATTCAGACACCCTTCTTGCAGAAGTAATGGCCAACAAAAATGCAGTCTTCCATGACAAATATTTCAATTCAGCAGTAGCTGCAGGCTCAAAAGGTTGTAGAGTGAGTTTCTCCAACACAAAATTGAGGTCCCAAGCAGGAGTAGGAGCTCTACGTGGGGGTCTTATATTCTTTGCCCCTCTAAGAAATTGCTTGAACAAAGGATGAGAAAACAATGGTGGGTCACAATCATAGTGAGCTGAAATTGCTGCAGCATGAATCTTAATGGAAGAGAAAGACAAACCTTTGTCCAATAACTCAGTAAGATATTGAAGAGCCACACTCAAATTTGGCTCAGAAACATCCAAATCCTTTGCTGCACACCAAAATAAAAATCTCTTCCATTTTCCTGCGTACACTTTCCTTGTACTAGGTCGTCTGGCTTCCATAATCACATTCAAAACTTGTTGAGGAAGCTGAGACCTGCTATGGCTCAAAACAGAATATGCCAGGCTGTTAGATGAAGAGAGTGAAGCTTGACATTGAGTAGATGCCCGTCCTTCTGAGACAATAGGTGTGGAATCAAAGGTAAGGGCCAAGGAGGCTTCCTTACCAGACTCCTCAGCAATGGGTACCAATGCTGCCGAGGCCAATCTGGAGCTATTAAAATCATCCTTGGCTTGTCTTGTCTGACCTTCAGGAGTACCTTTGGGAGGAGAGGCAGAGGTGGAAAGGCATACACATGAAGATTTTTCCAACTGAAAGAAAGAGCATCCACTTTCCAGGCTGTGTGATGAAACCTTTTCGCAAAACTTTGGCAGCAGGTGGTTTAGTGGAGAAGCGAACAGATCTATGTCTGGAGTTCCCCAGGACACTGTCAATGTCTGAAATACATGAAGATCCAGTTTCCACTGCTGGCGATCCATGATTTGCCTGCTTAACACATCTGCTAAGGAGTTCTGTGCTCCTGGCAGAAACCTTGCTTGAAGATTCAGTTGCAAACTGAGAGCAGTCTCCCACAAAATCATTGCTTGCCTGCATAGAGGATAAGAATGTGTTCCCCCTTGCTTGTTGATGTACCACATGACAGTTGTGTTGTCTGTCAGAATCAACACCTGTCCTGGAAGAAGTAAATCCTTGAAAGCCATTAATGCAAACTGGACTGCTAACATCTCCTTCATGTTGATATGTAGATGCTGTAGTCTGGCAGGCCACTTGTCTTGTATCCACTTTCCATTCAGATGAGCTCCCCAAGCTGTGTCTGAGGCATCTGTCGTTAAAATCTGACTCGCCTCTGGCCGGGTCACAGAGAGTCCCTTGTTTAGGTGACATTCCTGAGCCCACCACAAAAATTCCTTTTGAATGCAAGGTATTATTGGAATGACAGTGTCCAAATCCTGGCAGTGCTGTGTCCATAAATTTTTTAAGATACCATTGCAGCTTCCTCATATGCAGTTTGGCATTGGGAAGCACCAGAATACAAGATGCCATGAACCCTAAGGCTTGAAGGACTGTCCTTGCAGTCAGCCCGGACTGAAGAGATAGTTGATGGAAGTAAAGAGAAAGATTCTTTTGCTTGTCCGGGGTTAAAAAGGCCATCTGGGTTGCTGTATTCAGTCTCACACCCAGAAAGCACATGTCTTGAGAGGGTACTAGACTGGACTTTATTTCGTTCACAGAATACCCTAGGCATCTTAGCACTGCTATCACATATTCCAAATGCTGAAGAAGAACATCCCTTTCTTGAGCCAGAATCAGGCAGTCGTCCAAATAAGGATAGATTTGTATTCCTTTTAGCCTGAAAAGCTATTACTGGAGCCAGAACTTTGTGACTACTCTGCGCGCAGTAGATAAGCCAAAGGGCAATGCAGAGAACTGATAATGAAAATTTCCAGCTCGAAAACGCAGATACTTCCTGCAAATCAGTCTGATAGGAACATGAAGGTAAGCTTCCTTGAGATCCAAAGTTACCATCCAGTGATCTTTGCCCAGCAGAGGTAAAGGCTGTTGTAACGACAACCTTTTGAACTTGGGAATGTCCAGATAAGTGTTGAGGATAGATAAATCCAGAATTGGTCGCCACGTGTTCCGCTTTTGGTAGTAGGAACAGGCGTGAATAAAATCCTAGGCCCCTTTCTGGCACAGGAACCGTTGAATGGCCCCTATTTGGAGCAACAGAGAAATTTGTTTGTGAGCCTCTTTTCTTTGTTGAGGAGGAATGTCTGGTATGCCTTTGAAAGGAGGCAAGGTATGGAAATAAAACCTGTAACCGTGGTAAATGACATCCAATACCCATCTGTCTTGGGTAATTAAACTCCAGTTTTCTCTGAAAATTGCCAACCTTCCTCCCAAAGGTGCTGCCAGCCGAGAAGAATCTGGCAGCTGAAAAGGCAGGTCATTGGGTCTGCTTACGAAAGGACTGACCCCTGCCCTCACCAGAAGACTGAGCAGGAGAACTCCCTGTTCTAGGCCTAAAAGAACCCTGAGCTCTGCCCCTACCACGCCTAGACCTACCCCTAGACTGGGAATCATAAGCAGGATATGTCCACCCCTTAGTAGGCCAATTTCTACTAAACTTCGGAGGCTGAACCTGCAAAAAATCTTTAACAGTCTGCATAGACTTAGCCTTGTTCCATTTTCTTTAGAACTGCTTCCACAGGCGAACCAAACAACACATCAGATTGTAAAGGAGCATCTAAAATCCTTGTCTTAACATGCTCAGCCAAATTCTGATCCCTCAGCCAGGCGTGCCTCATAAGAACAGAACCAGTAGCAGCCACCCTCAAGAGGCCTGTACAGCATCAAAACCACATTGCAAAGAATGCTTACCCACCTGTTCAGAAACATGAACCAAATCCTGCAACTCTTTACACTCAATACCTTCCGCCAAAGCATCTACCTTAGACTTTAATTGTGAAAGGAGATAATTTTGGTATTTCAACATGTGAAACTGGCAATTCAAAGCCCTCATGGCTAAAGTGGAAGAAGTATACACTTTCTTTCCCCATCTATCCAAAGCCCTTGCCTCTTTATCTGGAGGAACAGGATTTTAACAACAGAAGCTTTAACACCTTTAGGCCCCTGAGAAACAGTTTCTGGGTCTGCCCTAGGACTCTTAAAAGATACTTATGAGCCTCAGGCACCCTATAATATCTATCCGGTTTAACTGGAGCAGGGGCAAAGAATCAGGATTCAGAGAAGCCTCTGCAAAACATCTTCCACCACATTCAGAACAGGAGGAATAGCTAAAGGCCTATGCTGAGGTAGAAATAAAATTCTCTAAGCCTTTTCCTGGAATCAGAGAAATCCTGACCTTCCCATTTAAAATGCTCCCGCATAGAATGAAGAGTCTCTGAAAAGAAAAATCCTCAGGAGGAGAAGCAGAAGGAGTAGAATCATCTACATCAGAATCAGAGTAAGGAGAATACTCCTGCAAGTCTTCAGTCAAGACTCAGAAACATCCGAATACTGCTCAAAACTTCCAAGCTCAGGTTCCACCCTAGGCCTCTTATCAGGAGGGGGCATAGAACCTCTAATCATTGTAATTAAATCTTCTGCCATCTTAAGCATATGCTTCTTAGGTACAGACCCTGAAGAACTAGGGGTAACACCTGAAACAGAACCTGGCCTGCCCCTGGGAGAAGCCTTGGAAACAGCATGGGAGGGCCTAACTACCTTAGGAAGGGAGGGAAGAACAGCTACCTGAGAAGCCCCTTCCGCCTGGCCTACCTCCTGAGAGGTCACATCTTGCAGCAATAAAGTCTCTCCCTGGGATTCTAAAGAGATTTCTGGCTGAACCTCTGGCTCCACCGAGCCCTCTAAAGAACCGACGTCCGGTACGGACGGTTCTTCCAGCCTAGGCTTAGCGGTTTTGTCCTTGCGCTTTTTGATGAAGCGGCCGGAGCATCCGACGGCATTTTATAATTACACCGCTTCCCAAAACTAACCTGGCACAATCTAATCTTCTCTTAATAGTGCGCTTGTTAAACCTAGCACAAGAGCGACAGCCAACAACGCCGTGCTCAGGCCCTAAGCAAGGTATACACAAGGTATGGTAATCCCTATGAGGTATCTGTTTCCCACAAGAAATACAGTTATTCACTTTTTCTGACATCCGTAAAATACTGAGGCAAGAAAAACCAAAATATTCCCAACGGGTACTTAGCCAACTTGGATTCGGTCTGAAACTCCGACTTCGGAAAATCTCAGAACGCCAACCTGCACTCGCAAAACTGCTTCTGCATCGGACCATGCGGCAAAAGACTGGGAAATGGCGTCGGTCATGCGCATTTGTACTCTGACGTACTGACGTCAGTCTAATGCGCCTCTGACCGACGTCAGCCTTATACTTTGGTATTCGGGCCAACTGGGACAGCGGACTACCCAATAGTCAGGACTGCAGCAATGTGAGATGAAGAACATCTTCCACACGTGTTCACCTCTGCAACATACAAACATACAAAAATTAAACTAAAAAAGCACCACTCAAATCATATCCACATTTATAATACCAGTCAAAGACACGCGCACACAGCAGCACTCGCACTGCCCACTCATACACTGGATCCATATTATTGCCATTTGCATACAAATACATCTCAGCTGGCAAAGTTGCATAATGTTGGTGGCTTTGCATTTACATCTCCAAGGTTCAAAAGTACAACTCGCCAGCAGGATGAAGTTTGAAAAACAGAAAGCAGAGACTGCACATACACGTTAACAAAAAGCATGCTACATCTGCATTAAAACAGATAATCTCAGCATTCTTAGTAAATGACATGAAGATATAAACGATAAGCCAATCTTTTTTTTTCTTTTCTAAACACCTTTACTGAATTATCACTTGTGACATGTACATTTATATAAAAGTAATCAAACTGTATTAACAAGTTAAAATTAAAAAGTTATGTACTTACCATAACGTTCCATGTTTGTAGTCCATTTCTCCTACATTCTTGCTGGATGGGTTCGGAGCCGATATTGGGCTCTGACTCGGCCTACAATAAAGAGCTTTTTACTGGCTCGAGGCTAGCCCCTATCCCATGGTGCCTCACGGCAATTCCCCAGATCTAGTTTGCAAGAAAGTAATAAATACCTATCAGGTAATAATAATAAGAAAGAATCTGTAAAAATACAGGAAGGGATTAGAAACATAATCCATTCCAGGCAGACAATAAAGAGCAAAGTCAGGCAGCCCCAAAAAGAGATCCACTAGATCCCCCAGAACCTGGAAGGGGGTTGTAGGGAGGGAAGCAAGAATATAGGCGAGATGGACTAGAAACATGGAACGTTATGGTAAGTACATAACTTCTTTATGTTATGTAGACCTATCTTGCCATAATTCTTGCTGGATGGGACAGTGTCCCTAGCACCTTTATCCCAGGTGGCTCAAGCAGAGAGACTCTTCAGCACAGTGGACCCAAAGAATGACCTGTCCCGGGAGGCCAAATCCAATTTGTAATGAGTGACAAACGTATGTGGTCTTGCCCCAAGTAGCTGCTGCACAAATAGTATAAATTGGGAGCCTAGATCTAAAGGAGCATGAAGTAGCTACAGCCCTAGTACAGTGACCTTAAGCTTTTAATGGTAACTGTCTACCAGCTTGTTGATAAGCAAAGGAGATGCAATCCGAAAGCCATTTTGAAAGAGTAATTTTTAAAACAGGTAAGCCTTTCCTTTTGTCAGAAAAGGAAACAAAACGTTGATCAGATTTCCTGAATTCTTTGGTCCTGTATATTTGGAATCTGAGCATCCTGTGGACATCTAGCTGGTGAAGTCTATACTCTGATTTATTACAGTGGTTTGGAAAAAACACAGGCAGCTCAATGGTAGTATTCAAGTTGTGTTCTGAGCATACCTTAGGGAGAAAGGAAGGGTTTTGTCCTAAGATAGACTCTATCCTTGTGAAAGATAATGTAAGGAGATCGAATAGTTAGGGCTTGAAGTTCAGAGACTCTCCTAGCCAATGTTATAACTAACAAGAACAGGGTTTTCCATGATAATTTTACGTCTGACGACGAGGATGGTTCAAAGGGTGCAGACATCAAACTCAGGTTAAAACAGCCCTCTCCAAAGCCAAAAACACAGCATCAATGGGACCGGACAGCGTCCCAGGCTGCGTCCTACACGAGCTCAAAGATGAACTAACCCCTCACCTAAACACACTGTTTAAACTCAGCCTCTCCACTGGCTATGTGCCCACAGAGTGGCACACAGCAACGGTTATTCTGCTCCACAAAGGTGGAGCCACAACGGACCCCGGGAACTATCGCACTAGAAGCCTGACTAGCTTGGTCTGCAAAGCTATGGAGCGCATCATCATGGATCTCATTAACAGAGACATTGGAAACCTCCAAACACTGGACCCAACCCAATTCGGCTTTGTTAAGGGCAGATCATGCCTTCTAAACCTGGTGGACTTCTTTGACACAGTTACCAAGGCTATAGACTAGGGAAAGGTGGTCCACACAGCCTACCTAGACCTCGCAAAGGCCTTCAACACCATTCCCCACTCCGGTATTATAGACAAGCTCACCAGCCTGAACATAAACCCCTAGGTCACGAGATGGGTTGCCAAGTGGCTCACGGACAGAACCCACATGGTAAGAGTTGCAGGAGCTAGGTCTGACTCTAAACCTGTTACAAGTGGCGTTCCCCAGGGCTCAGTCCTAGGACCCCTCCTGTTTGGCATATACTTCTCAGAGGTACAGGCAAGCACAGGAGGATTAAGGCTCACCACGTTTTCAGACGACTGCAAACTAGGGGCTACAACTGACTCTCCGGCTGACACAGACCTCCTCCAAAAGGGTCTCACTGAGACAGATACCTGGTGTCAAAACCATGGTCTCAAGCTAAATGCCAAAAAGTGCATAGTCATCCCCTTTGGAAAAAACAAAGTACCCACAAACTACCACATAGGTGGTAGCCCCCTAAATACAGAAGACGTAATAAGGGATCTGGGGACCCAAGTAGATAGTAACCTATCCTTTGATAATCACATTGCCAAAGTGGCTAGAAAATCCTTCTATGTGGCCCACCTAATCACAAAAGGGTTTGCATCCACATCTAAAGAGGTCATTGGGCCCCTCTACGCATCACTCATCAGACCCATCATAGAGTATAATGCCCCATTTGGGATGTATCTTACAAGACACCTGCAACAAAGTACAGTTTTGTACCTACCATAAATGTAGATGTCCGATAGGTATGCATCTGCAGTCATAACATATGGGTTGTCCTGCCTCAGGCAGCCCTTCGGTCGGCCGGATTCCAAAGTCTGGGTCTGGCCTCGGCTGATGTCGCACCCGACGTCAGAGCGTCTGGGGTATAAAAGCATCAGCCGACGCCATTTTCCTCAGTTTTTCTTGCCCCAGATGCCAGGTGCCCTCTAGGAAGGCTAAATTTGGATAAATGCTGAAAAGTTCCAAACATTTGCAAATTATATACATGAATAAACAAACAAATACACCATAATAGATTCCCCCAGCTAGCTAAAAGAGGGGTAAGCACCCAAGGAATACCAAAGAGGGGTAGGAGGGAGGGTAATCCTGACTGCAGATGCATACCTATCGGACATCTACATTTATGGTAGGTACAAAACTGTACTATGTCCTTCAAGGATGCATCTGCAGTCATAACATATGGGTAGAATACCATAGCCAATCTGGGGGTGGTGGTACTAAGAAAAGGATGGTGTAGTTAAGATCCCCTGCAGGACTGCATTTGCAAACCCTGCTCTGGATCTAGAGTATAAAGGTAAATTGTAATGCTTGGCAAATGTATGCACGGAGGTCCAAGTAGCAGCTTCTAAAATGTCCTTGGTAGCCACCCCCCGTAGGAAGGCTGTAGTGGTGGCTGTGGCCCTTGTGGAGTGAGGCCTGATGTTTTCAGGAACTGTCTTTCCATGAAAGGAGTAGCAAAAGCGAATGCAATTTCCTATCCATTTTGAAATTGTCTGTTTGGAAATTGCTCTTCCTTGCACCCCAGTTGCATATGCTACAAAAAGTTGGTCAGTTTTTCTGCTAGTTTTTGTTCTGTCCAAATAGTAGCGTAGTTGTCTGTGTATATCAAGGGTGTGCAAAAGTTTTTCCCCTTTATTCTGTGGATTAGGGAAGAACGTAGGCAAGTGAATAGCTTGGTTAAAGGATACCCTAGATACCACCTTTGGCATAAAAGTAGGATTGGTTCTTAGTGACACTCTATCCTGGTGGAAAATAAGAAAAGGCTGCACTGCTATTAATGCTTGTAACTCAGATACTCTTCTTGCTGAAGTGATTGCCAGAAGGAATGCAGTTTTCCAAGATAGAAACTGTAGATCCGCTGATGCTACTGGTTCAAAAGGAGGTAGTGTCAGTTTTTCCAGCACAAAGTTGAGATCCCAGGCAGGTAGAGGGGGTCTTATTGGAGGTTTAACATTTTTGATCCCTCTCAGAAATTGCCTGAGGAGAGGGTGTGAGAAGATAAGTGGATCCACATTGTATTCTGCTGAAATTGCTGAAGCATGAATCTTAATGGAAGAATAGGACAGGCCATTGTGGAACAATTCTGCCAAATATTCTAGGATATGTGCTAGGTTTGCCACTGTGACATCTGTGCCCTTTGATGTGCTCCAAATGAGGTATCTCTTCCATTTAGCTGAGTATGTCTTCCTTGTGGAAGGCCTGCGAGCCTCCAGGATAATGTCCTTCACCCTCCGAGATAAGACAGTTTGATTGGGATTTAAGGAATTTTCCAGGCAGTTAGCTGCAATGTTTTCAAGTTGGGATGCAGGGTCTTGAAATTGTTCTGCTAGAAGAAGAGGCCATAGGGGGAGAGGCCATGATTTTGCCTGAGACATGTTTCTCAATAGTGGATACCAGTGCTGTCTTGGCCAGTCCGGAGCTATTAGTATCACTTTTGGCTGTTCCTCCCTGATTTTCAGTAGAACCTTGTGCATCAATGGGAGAGGTGGGAAGGCATATACTGTTAGGGCTTTCCAGCTGAAAGAGAGAGAGTCCACCCTCCAAGCTTGTGGGTGGTATGTCCTTGAGCAGAATGTCTTCAGTTGATGGTTGAGTGGGGAGGCGAACAGATCTATCTCCGCCATTCCCCATGTCTTTGTTATGAGCTTGAAGATGTCTGGGTGCAGCATCCATTCGTGTGCATCCATAGTAGTTCTGCTTAGGCTGTCCGCCAGTGCATTTTCTTTCCCTGGCACGAATTGGGCCTGTGGTTGGATATTGAGATTCAGGCATAGATCCCACAGATTCATAGCCATCCGGCATAGCGGGTAAGAATGTGTGCCACCCTGTTTATGTACCACATGACCGTGGTGTTGTCTGTCCTTATTAACAGATGTCCTTGTTGGAGGAAGGGTTTGAATGCCTCGATTGCATGCCTCACTGCCAGCATTTCCTTTTGGTTTATGTGCATGCTTAGTTGCCCTTGAGGCCATAGGCCTTGGATGCATTTGTCCTCCATGTGTGCTCCCCATCCTCGGTGAGGCGTCTGTGGTGATGGTCTGCCTTGCTTTTGGTTTGTTGAAAGGCAACCCTCTGTTGGACTGGCAGGCCTGAGCCCACCACAGGAATTCCTTTTGAAGACATGGAATGATAGGTATCATGGTTTCTAAACTGTGACTGTGTTGAGACCATACACTCCTTAGGTACCATTGTAATTTCCTCATATGCAGTCTGGCATGTGGGATTAGAATTATGCAGGATGCCATGTAACCCAGGGCCTGCAGGATTTTCCTTGCAGTAAGCTGAGTTTGTCTTGTCAAAATCATGAAGTAATCTGGAAGTTGTTTTTGCTTTTCTTCTGTGAGAAAGGCCATTTAGGTGTTTGTGTCCAGATCTGCACCCAAAAAGGTGATCCTTTGGGATGGTACTAGTCTTGACTTTTGGATGTTGACTGTGTATCCCAAGGCTTGCAACAGGTGTATGGCATAGGCCAAGTCCTTTAACAATTTCTTCTTCTTGTCCGCTTGTATTAGGCAGTTGTCCAGGTATGGATAAATTTGAATTCCCTGTAGTCTGCAATGCGCAACTACTGATGCCAGGCATTTCGTGAATACTGTGGGCGGAGTAGATAAGCCAAAGGGCAATGCTGAGAATTGATAATGCTCTGATCCTGCAAGAAATCTGAGGTGTCTTCTGCAACTTGGTCGGATAGGGACGTGCAGGTATGCCTCCTTGAGATCTACAGTCACCAGCCAAGACTCCTTGCCCAACATGGGAAGAAGTTGCTGTAGGGTCAGCATTTTGAATTTTGGCACAATGAGATAAGTGTTGAGTGCGGACAGGTCGAGAATAGGCCTCCATTGATTTTCTTTTCTTGGTACAAGGAATAGTCTGGAATAAAATCCTTGGCCTTGTTCTGAACATGGTACCTTTTCTATAGCTTTCATCTGAAGTAAATTGTTGATTTGTTTTAAAGCCTCTGCCTTCTGATTTGGTGGAAGGTTTGGCATTCCGCTTTTTTTTGGCAAAGTGTGGAAGTGAAACCTGTATCCTTTGTCTATTATTTGCAATGCCCATGTATCCTTTGTAATATAATGCCAGTTTTTTGAGAATAAAGCCAGCTTTCCGCCCAAGGGTGCTTCCAGTTGATCCCTGGTAGGCGGAATCAGAGTCAAGTCATTGAGTCTGTCCTGTAGTAGTGGTTGTTGTTGTAGCTGTTGCACTACTCCTCTGGATGGCAGGCTGCCACTGACGGCCTCTGTAGGAGCCCTTCGACTGACCTCTGCCTCTAGAGCGCCTGTTCCTGCCTCTCTGGGCTCTGTCCGAATCTGTAAAGGACCAATTCTTTGTAGGCCAGTTTCTGCTGAATCTCGGTGGTTGAACTTACAGGAAATCTTTAACTGTTTGCACAGATTTTGCTTTTTCTTCAACCTTTTTTAGAATCTCCTGAGCAGGGGAGCCAAATAAATTTTGTTTCTCCATTGGAGCATCTAGGAGTTTAACTTTGACATGGTCTGGCAAAGATTGCTCCTTCAGCCAGGCATGCCTACGAATAACTGCCCCAGTCATAGCTGATCTAAATGAAGCCTCCAGTGCATCATAGCCACATTTTAAGAAATGATTACTAACCTATTGTGAGTTATGTACCAAATCCTGAAGGGATTTACGGTCTAGGGGTTCAGGAGAAGAAAGTTTCTTATTCAGTTCATCTAACAAATACTCCTGGTACTGTATCATATGGAATTGACAGTTTAATGCCCTGACAGAAAGAGTTGCAGATGTATACACCTTCTTACCCCATCTCTCTAAAGCTCTAGACTCTGTATCAGAGGGTAGGGGATTTTTGGCAGTAGCGGCTGCAACCCCTTTAGGGCCCTGAGAAAGAGTTTCTGGGTCTGCAGAATGGGCTTTATACAGATGGAGATGAAAATCCGGGACCCTGTAATATCTGTCAGGTTTGGGAGGGGCCGGTGGAAGAGTATCAGGGGCTGTACTGACATCATTGTACACATCATCAATTACATTTAGAACAGGAGGTATAGCTAAGGGCTTATGCTGAGGCAAATGCAAAAAGGTCTGTAATCTTTTTCTAGAATCAGAGAAATCCCGACCTTGCCATTGAAAGTGCTCTCTCATGGAGTGTAAAGTCTCCCCAAAGGAAAACTCTTCTGGGGGGGAGGCCAAAGGGATAGATTCCTCTGCATCTGAATCCTCATAAGGCGAGTAAGCCCCTTCCTGGTGGTCTGACAACTCAGATCCATCCGTGGAATCATCTGAGGAGTGGGGTTCAGAGGGGTTAGTCCTGGGCCTTTTGTCTGGAGGAGGATGAGAGGCCCTGTCTGGGTGAGGTTGTGAACCCCTAATTAAGGAGATAAGGTCCTCAGCCAGGCTGAGGATCTGTGAACTAGAGGAAGGCCTCTGGGGTGTAGATTTGGCAGGCAAAGCTTTTGAAAGTTTGGCAGCTTTAGCCCTAGAAAAGGCCTTAATGGACATAGAAGCTGGGGGCCTAGCAGCCCCACGTGCAGGGGTAGAAATGTCCAAAGGTATGGTGTCGGACAAATCCTGAACACTAGCTTCGGTAGATAGTTCTGAAGCCGACTCAGCCGGGGCCTCTCGGGCCTCGGCGGTCGGAAGTATGGTTTCGGTAGAAGGAAAGGTCGAGGACTCTGTTTCGGCCGAAACCGAGACACTCGCGGTAGGCCTAGTAGTGGTTTCAGCCGAAACCGCGAAAGTGTCGCTCCTTTCCTTGCGTTTTTTGACCATATGCGAAGTCGGAGTCTCCGACGGCATTTTATAAGCAAAAGCGGCTCTGAAAAATTCCTCTGCAAACTCCAACCGACGTCTAAGAGTCCGTCGGTTGAAGGAGGCACAGGCTAAACAGGCCGATACGTCGTGGTCTGGGCCTAAGCAAGGAAGGGAGTAAGAATGGAAATCCTTATGAGGTATTTGTTTCCCACAAGTTAAACAATTATTTACTTTGTCTGACATCGGCTGAGGCAAGAAAGAGTCCCCAACAGGGTACTTAGCTTTTTTTGAAGTCTTCGGTAGCTGAAATCTCTGGATCTGACCGACCGGCACTTGCGAACAGCTTCTGCTTGGGCACCGCTGCAAGAAAGACTGAGGAAAATGGCGTTGGCTGATGCTTTTATACCCCAGACGCTCTGACGTCGGGGAAAGTGTGACATCAGCCGAGGCCAGACCCAGACTTTGGAATCCGGCCGACCGAAGGGCTGCCTGAGGCAGGACAACCCATATGTTATGACTGCAGATGCATCCTTGAAGGACATCTGGAAAGACCACAGAAGTTCCTCACCAAGAGGATCACTAGCCTCAAGCAGATGCCCTATGCAGCTCGACTGAAGAAACTCCAGCTGTACTCGGTTGCATACCACCTACTCAGAGGTGATCTCTGCCTGACATACAAGGCCATGTCCAACTCAGAATTGATGGACATGCTCCACCTAAAGAAAACCATATCCCCTCGAGCCACACGTTCCAGGGATCTAAATCTCACCATAACAATAAATAGGACGTGCTGGAGGGATAGATTCATGTCCCAGAGACTTCCCATGCTCTGGAACAAGATTCCAATCTACATTAGGCAGAGCTCCTCGCTAACCCTCTTCAAGAGAAACCTTGATGAGTGGATGGGAAACAAAGTTTCCAGGGATCACTTCAATGGCTCTGCTGGACAGAGGCACAGGGAACTAATCTAAGGGGGCGGCAAAAGCAAACACATTCCAGCTAGGCTTATAAATGCCTTCGGGCAGACAGCCTAGTACCTACCTATGAACGGACTAAGTTTAAGTCCCAGGGTCCTAAAAGTTGTTTTATTGGGGGCCTAAGAAGAAGAACTCCTTTTAAGAAGGTTTTACAGAGGGAGTGTTGCATGACTGGATTTCCCATGAAACCAAAATGGTAATTGGAAATGGCAGCTAATTGGACTCTAACTGCAGCGGCTGCCGCTCCTTCATGAAAAATTGTTAGGAAGGATAAAATGGATTCTAAAGGAGCTGTATATGGATCTAAGCCCCGGTTCGTAGCCCAAAGGGAAAACCTTTTCCATTTGCTAGAATATAGTTTCTGAGTGGAAGGTTTATGGGATGAAATTAGGATGTGTTTGACTGTTGGGGATAAGGGAATGCACCTGGCTATATGTGGAACTGCAGCAGCCATGCTATCAATTTGAGGGTGTGGATGGAGGGGTGGAACTGTCCCGACTGATGAATCAGATCATCTGGAGATGAATCCAGAATACATGGTTCCTCCAAAAGGTAGGGCCACAGGAGAGGAAACCAAACTTGTCGAGGCCTGTTAGGAGCAATGAGGATCAAGGAACTCCTCAACTGTCTTGCTTTCTGTATTACTCTGGGTATGAGTGGAAAGGGAGGAAAGGCATAGAGAAGTCCCGGGGGCCAATCATGAACTAGAGCATCACTGGGTGACATCCCCGGATAGGGAATGAGGGCAAAGTAGCAGCTGCATTTGGTGTTCAAGTGAGTGGCAAATAGATCGCAGCAAGGCTGGCCCCATTTGTGAAAGATCTCTTTCACAACCATTGGATTCAGGGACCACTCGTGAGGTATCAGAATTGCTCGACTGAGTTTGTCCACTATTACGTTGGATTTCCCTGGGTTATGCATTGCTGTCAGGAAGTGTTGAGTATCCATCGCCCATTTCCAAACTCTTACGGCCTCTCTGCAAAGTGGGCAAGACTTGGTTCCTCCTTGTTTGTTTATGTACCACACAACAGACATGTCTGACTGAATCGCAATCGTTCCAGTGGGAAGGGAGCTGTGAAGTGCTTGCAACGCATATAGCACCGCTCTCACCTCCAGAACATCGATGTGTAAGTGGTTCTCGTGGTTTTGCCAAGGACTTTGGACTGTCTTTCCCAGATAATGTCCCCCACCCTATCTGGGAAGCGTCCGTGGTCAAAACTGCTTTCTTTTGGGGAGGAACAAGTGGACGACCTATGACAAGTTGTTTCGTGTGTAACCACCATGTCAGATCCCTTTTGCATGCGTTTATTAATATCTGATGAGATAGTGGAAAGTCTTGCATCAACCATTGTGCAAACAGCATCCATTGGAGAATCCTCATATGTAGACAAGCAAGAGGAACTAATAAGATGGCGGAAGCCACAGTCCCTAGGACTTGAAGGACTACTCTTTCCTGGATTCTGTTTGTTTAATAAGGATCTGATCTGACTGTGTACAGATTCCACTCTTTCCTGCGTTAGCTTTACTGACATGGTGGTTGTGTCTATTTCTAAGCCTAGATATACAATATGATGCGAGGGAGATAAGACTGACTTTTGCAAGCTGACAGTGATGTCTAGGCTGGCGCACAAGGATAGAGTCTCATCCTTGGTCCTTATGAGTTGATGCTTGATGGTAGCAGTGAGGAGCCAGTCGTCTAGGTACGGAAACACCTGGAATCCTTAACGTCTCAGGTGAACCGTTACCACTGCCACGCATTTGGTAAACACTTTGGGGGCTGTAGTGATGCCAAAGGGCAGTGTTCTGAACTGAAAATGGCTAGCTCCCAGCCGGAAGCGAGTCTCCTGGAGAGCCTGTCCATTTTGATGTGGTAGTATGCATCCTGGAGATCGATTGAGCACATCCAGTTGTCTTTCCCGATAAAGGGAAATATCGACTGCAGATTGAGCATTCGGAACTTTGATTTTCTTATGTGCTTGTTGAGCCTGCTAAGATCTAGAATTGATCTCCAGTCCCTTGTCTTTTTAGGAACTAAAAAGAATCAAGAGTAAGTTCCGGATTCTACTTGCTCTGCGGGGACTTCTTGGATGACTATTTTTTGTAGCAACAAGATGACCTCTGATGTTGCACGGTCTAGTTGGATGGGTAGTACGTCTGGAAGAGACCAGTTTGTTGGGGGTTCGGAAATAAAGGGAATCAGGTAACCTCTGGATATTACTGTGTGTACCCAACAATCTGGCGTGATAGTTAGCCAGGCGCTTGGGTACAGCGATATACGCCCCCCGACTGCCTCCAAAGACGGACAGTCTGGCAACCCCTCAGGGGTCAATGGAATGGATGATCAGAGAAAGTTTCTCTGTCTCTCTGATGTTGCAGCCCTCCTCTGCTGCGAGAGAGGCGTCTTCCATTATATCCTCCCCCTCTGCCCTTGGGGAGGGTTGACCTTGTGTCTGAGGAAAACCTTTTTGGGATTTGCGGAACCACATTTTCCCTCCTGTATTACTCTTGGGATAGGCTCTGGATGGGAGAGAGAAACGGACTCCAATGGCAGATAAAGTTTTTTCCTTCCTGCTCGCACCTAGCCAAAGTCTCTTTCACTTGGGGTCCAAAAAGAGATGAGCCATCAAAGGGAATGTTAGTGAAGGAAGACTTGAAGGATTCCGTAAAATTACAAAGATGCATCCACGAATGTCTCCTGAGAGCTATTCCTGCTGCGGCTGCCCTGCTCACTCCATCTGCCGCATATGAGATCAACCTCATGGAGGGGTTAGCTATGGAAGTAAGGGTGGAGAGCTGCACGGAAACCTTGTCCATGGAACCCGGAGCTACTGAACCCTGGAGGGTATCCCCTAACTCTTTCAGGAGATCCCTCTGAAGACGAGTGAAATGAGTCAGGTAATTCAGCGATCTTAGTATAAATGCCACTGAAGAAAAAGTACGCTTCCCGTACCTATCCATCCTCCTGGACTCCTTGTTAGGAGGATGGATATTAGAAGATGTCTCAGATAATTCCTTCTTGGTGGCCGCTGCTACCACCATAGCATCAACTGGAACTCCCTTGATAAGGAAAGACTTGTCCACAGGTGCTGTCATAAATTTGTTTGGCCTCCTCGGGACGGCTTCCACTGAATATGGAGAGGTCCATGCTTTCCGTGAAATGACCCCCAAAAGTTGGTCATAAGGTGGTGTCACCCAAAAGGTGGAAGGTCGGGAGCCAAAGGTCTCAAGATACACTGATTCACCCTCTGTAGGGTTAGAGGTCTTCCAATCACCCCTCTGTCTAAGGATTTCTAGGATGTCAGAGAAGGAGACATCCTCAGAGGGAGATCTGGGGGACCCTTCTGATTCCTCTAAATTAGTGTCTGATGTGACAGAGTCAGGGGAGTTGACATGTTTCCTATTACATAACCTCTTCCGAGGGAGCTCTCCAGTGGGATAATCTGGGGAGGTCTCAGAAGTGGGGGCGCCTCCAATGGGGGCTACTTGGGACTCTAGTTCCCTATGCTGTGGGGGTGGCAGGGGGAAAGAGGTTGCTGCTTGTTGCTGGTGGGACACAGGTTTCAAACGAATGAATTTGTCAAAGGATAAAGCCTTCTCTATAGCTTAGAAAGCCTTTCCTCCCCGCTATGAAGAAGACCTCCGCTCCAAGGGGGCGGATGGTCGACTCTTAGCAAGAGGGAACGGCTCTGAAGCAGAAGTGGGAGCCAAGCTGAGTCGAGCAGAGGCTCCGAGAGGGAGGGTCGGTTCTGAAGAGAACCCAGGGTGACTGTCCCCCTCAGAGTCGACACGAGAGCGTCGGCTCCTAGAACCCTCGGCTCCAGACTGAGCCATCGAGGATAGAGTAATTGGCTCTGAGGAAACAGGCTGAATCCCCGGAGCCGAAGGGTCAAAGACAGAGGAACCTGACGTAATAGGCTCCGAGAGTGAACCAGTCGGAGGAGGAACAGTGATCGGTATGGGGGATGGCTCCGAGACCTTTGGGTCTGGAGAGGTCAATTTTCTAGCCACAGCTGGATCCGAAAGCAACCTCTTCACCACCCTCTCAATGTCTTCATCTGATAGCGTCCTGGAGGATCTGGTGGAGACTGAAGGAGACCTCCTTCTCTCCAAAATAGGAGATCTCAAAATAGGAGATACAGTCTCGATGTCAGGCAAAACCTTCGGTACCGAAGACTGTATCGGAACCGATGGAATAGACTGCGCCGAAGATGAAGCAGAGTCCGAACCGGAACTCCTTGGCTCCGACGCTTTAGACCTTTTGGATGGCTCCGGAGTCGGGGCCGATGATTTTCTCTTATAAGATTTTGGAGCTGCCTGACCAAGTTCCAGCTGGTCAAGAGACCCCTGTCAATAAGTTTTCTTTTCCTTTCGTTTAACACTCTTGTACTAAAAGTGTGACAGAAGGTGCAAGGTTCCTGTAAATGGGCTTCGCCCAATATATGCAACTGGTGTGGCTGTCTGTAACAGACATTTTCTGCGCACACCTGTCACATTTTTTGAAGCCCGAAGGGCAATGATCCTTGTGATCCTTATCTTTATCTTTAGACATAGTTAAAGACTAAAAAATAAAAGTGTAAAGAACAAGTTTTTTTTTTTTTTTTTTATAACATTCACACACACACAGGGAGGAAAAGCCCTCTAACTTACACAGGCACTACGGCCCTCTAATTAAAACAGGCCGTACAGTCCTAAGGGGGGAATAGGGGTTAAAAACTTTCAAAAAACAGACGCACAATACAGAATAAACTATTAAGATATACATATGACAGAAAAAGTTAATAGAAAAGGACTATATAAGTAAAAAAATCATTGTACTTAGCCAATGAGCCAGTAAGACACAACCTCGAAGCTTTTGCGGCAAACAAGATCTGGGGAATTGCTGTGAGGTACCATGGGATAGGGGCTAGCCTCGAGCCAGTAAAAAGCTCTCGAGCTTTAGTATAGGCCGAGTCGGAGCCGAATATCGGCTCCGAACTCATCCAGCAAGAATTACGGTGAGATAGGACTACATAACATCAAACATTATGCTTCACATATATGGCTAAATCTGTAACCTAAGCAACATTACATAAATTATTCAATTCCTGCCCTTTCTTTTTAAACGAGAAACAACTTTATTAAATCATCACTTATGACATAAGCAATCATACACTCATATAAGTGAAAACAAACCACACAGACACAATCCTAGTTGCAAGCATTTTACACCACAAACCATACTGAGACACTCCCAGTTGCAAACATAACACATAACTTACAATCTACCCAATCGTTTTCAGTCAAACATCACATAGTCCATTTAAGTCCTGCCGTCTTTTAAACCTCATTCCTCCCCTGTATGTATTTGTTCACACAATTCCCATTTTTTCCTATGTAGTTTTCACTTACCTTTTTCTAAAAATCTCAATTCCAATTGTTTTACCTCTGTTACTATACTAACTACTTCTAATATTGTTGTTTTAGATTTTGATCCATTTTCCAGTAATTAATTTTCTGGCAGCTGCCATAATTAGAGACAGCAAGGACTTGCCATGTCTAGGCAATTCCAATTATTCATCATAGCTCAGAAAAATCATCTCCCTCGTCACACCAATCTGACCATTCCAGCATATCTGACAGTGCATCCCGTAGGGAATCCTTAAAGTCTGCCAACTCACTGCACTCATAGAAAATATGTTCCCAATTATCTCTTTTTTTTCCTGTCACACCTCCAACATTTGATATATATCTGAAGAAAAATTATCTGGAGTCTACTAGAGGTATAGAAATATCTATTAAACATTTCCAAGCAAAAATACTAAATCTTCCAGATTTTGTTGCATATTTGGGAGATATATGTATATCCTCCTACAGTTTATTTGTAAATTGCTTATCCAATCTCTCTTCCCAATCCTTTCTAAACTCCTCCGATTGATTCTTATACTTATCATGCAATATTTATATGCTCTACTAATTATTCTTTTTTTAATGGGAGCTTCTGTTCGAGAATCTACCAAAAACTCTACCAGTGCTGGTCTTTCGTTTAGAAGCCCCCCCCCCATTTCTTTCTCTTTGCCTATACTCTGACATCAATCCTCGATAGGGAAGGCAAACTCTAACCTGCAGTCCAAATAAATTCTTGGCATCTTCCCATTCTATCTTCTTTCCCCCTAGTAATTTGCTCCCAATACCTTGGTTCCTTTGTCAGTTTTCTCCAATAAATTCCAGCCTCCTCTTGCCTCTATCCCTAATTGCAATCATCCCTATCTCCAGAATCTCCTTTCTCCATTCTCGTATTGACTTAGTTCTTAGAATACTTCCTGCTACTTTATGGATATAATATTCTGTATGACTACTGTTATTCTCTTTAAAGACCTGCATCCAAAATCCCAGTCCCTCCTGTTTCAACATCATCCCTTTCCCTTTTGAATTACAGTTTTCTACTTGTGCTACGTATAGGAGCTTTAACTGTGTAGCTCTGAAATACCCCTTCAAATTGGGTAATCCCAAACTGCCCTGTTCAACTGGAAGAATCAGCTTATCTCACTTGACTCCTGCTGTCTTCCCTTCCCAGTTAAAGTCCTTCAGCTCTTTATTAATAAGCCATTTTTAGCCGAACATGCAAACACTCTTACTTACATTTATTGACGTTCCTGTGGCTAGTCTACTTCATCATTCTTAAAACTTCTGTGGAGAAAGAGAAGTCATGAAGTTAAAAAAAATAAGAGAGAGAAGTTGCCATATTATTTGTAAATGTGACTGGATTTTTTAAAGATTTTATATTACTCTCAAGTATGTGAAAAACTTCTTTAAAACTAAGCCAAGGACATTTATTATTTGCAGCTCTCCGTGGACACACTGAAGTCAAATAGACACTGTAGCTTTAAGCTTTGCATTTCAAACATACTCTAGGTTACGTAAAGGTTAAGCCAAAATGGTAAACAATGAATAGAAAGTGTTAGTGGGCCTATTAACTACTTTTGGTGTGCTTCCTACATGGCGATGCAACTTTCATACCCAGCAAAGCCATCAATGCACTTCTGCTTAGACAAAGTTTTTTCTTAAGTTAATATTCAGGCATTTCATTTGCTACAGTTCCTTTTAATTAATCAAGGTTTAGTGGGGGACTTCATTCCCACTGGGTTTTTCAGAATGAGTACGAATTTTAAGTCAAGCCCTCTGCCCTGATTCAGTAAAGATACTACATAAACTTTACTAGTGGTCAGGAATGCCTTTATTCAGTGAATATCAATCACTTTACTGCTGAACATTTTCAAGAGGACTGGTCTCAGACTGCGATCAGACTGTATATTTGAACTCCTTGTATACAACAGTTGTACTTGCAAGACTGGTATTCACATGACATCTTCATTGAATAATACTGGTAAAACTTCATGTAAAACAACTTTAAACAACACTCCTAGCATTAAAAGCACAGTTGCAACTCTATCTTGAAATTTACTAAAAGATCAATGCATTTTATGCCACAACATTTAAAATAATAGTACCCTTTTTATACAGCAAGTACAGCTGTACAATAACATAGGAGTAGATGTTTAATTACTGAGCAGATTCAGAACAAGCCTCATGAAAATAATCTACAGTAAAGGGGTTAATATCCATCGTGGTGATCACTGCTGCAGTAGCATTCATTATGAATGGGAAGAGTACTACAGCAGTACTAGTTCTGATCTCTGGCCTAGGATGGAAAGGGTGAAGCCTGGTTTGCTTCAAGAAAATTGTGTGTTTGTGTCTTTCGGCTTTTCCCGGTTAGGGGTCGCCACAGCGGAACTCCGGTCCACTAATGATTGGCAGTAGATTTTTACGTACCGAGTTGCCAGCTCTGACGCACAACCTTCAACGAAGGTAAGCCCATTCACGCATGTCTCCACACAGATACTTCAGAGAATTAATGAATGGAAGTCCAGGTAGCAGCCTCACAAATTTTATGTGCAAAAATATTTCTAAAAAAAGGCAGTAGAACTAGCAGCTGCTCTAGCAGAAAGAGTTCTCACTGAACTCCTGAGTTTTACCGTGTTGACCACAGCAAAAGACAATGGAGTTTGCTAATCACTTGAGCAGTGTCTGCTTAGATACTGTTCATCACAGCATTTCCTGTTAGAAAGAGTCAAAAATATGCCTTCATTTTCTCTTGTCTTTAGTTCTTGGCAATTACAAAAAAAAAAAAAAAAAAAACCTTTGCTAGCATCTCCCTGTGCTCTGCTTAACTGTAACAAAAAAAAGTACACTTGTTTCCTGCCTTTCCTGTAACTGGTCTAGTCCAAATACAGATTTGCTATATCCAGGATTGTTTGCAAGCTTCTGAGCCCCCCAAACCTGTCTGTGTTGGACGGAAGCCTGCTAGCTTATCAGTCAGATTGGTAAGCACTAGGTAACCTGTGTACCACATAAGGAGTGGTTTCTGGCCCAGAAATTGTAGTTATCGGCCGTTTGGGCAATTTTTCTATCTCTCTCAACTTTCTGATTTAAAAGCCCGCATTTGCACTTGTTTCCCTCCTTTCCTGTAATTAGTCTAGTCCAGACACAGATTTGCTGTATCCAGGACTGTTTGCAAGCTCCTGAGGCCCCCCAAGCCTTTCTGTGTTGGAGGGAAGCCTGCTAGCAGTGGGAGTGGTAAGCACTAGGTAACCTATCTACCACATAAGGAGTGGTTTCTGGCCCAGAAATTGTAGTTATTGACCATTTGGACAATTTTTCCATCTCTTTCAACTTTCTGATTTAAAAGCCAGCATTTGCACTTGTTTCTTTCCTGTAACTAGTCTAATTCAGATACAGATTCTTAGTTTTAGCACTTGATTTTGCTTATTTGTGCTCAGCACTTGCTCAGAACTTGTAAGCACTAAATAAGCTACAAATTACTACAGCACTCAACCTTCCTCATTACCTAGAGGACAACAGCTTTTGTACTTACTTTCCTCAGTTGCTTAGAGAAAAACAGTTTTTATACTCACTTTCCTCACTTGTCTGCAGAAAGATATTTTTTATTTTATTCAGGCATGTCCAAGGGTCAGCTCCCAGTGTTCTCTCCTATCTATCTGATGAATCTGGGCATCTTGGGGAAATGTAGCAATTGCCTCATGTACACAGACAACTCTCTCCTCCTACCACCCAACACTACAACCTGTGAGAGATGCACTTATCTAGCCAAACTGGAGGTAAAGCTATCTCCAACCAAGACTGAACTGACAGTCAAGAGGAAAGGGTAAACATTTGCACCACACCACACTCATCACATAGTCCCACTAAACCTACACCACCAAAATCCACAAATAGAAACACAAAAACATTTGCGGAGGCTCTCGATAGTAATCTGCTCAAGCAACAGAGACCTTCAAAGCAGAAACGCAAGCAACCTCCATCCCCACCCCAAAACAACCCAAATGACACATAGCCCACAGACTCAGTGTGCCACTCAACCACGGCCCATAAGGAAAAACAACGTACCCAACACACTAGTCATAGGTGACTCTATAGTCAGGTAAACTGATGTCCCACTCACCAGGCTAAACAAGAAGGTTACTGTCTGGTACCAGGATCCGCAACACACTCAGATCACTCCACAAGTACAAATATGACTCTGTCATTGTCCATGTTGGTGTGAATGACCTGAGACGTACCTCCATGGACTAAATGAAGAGAAACATGGAAGAGCTCTCCGATCTTGCAGCCCAGGCAGGTATGACCCTAGCCCTGAGTAGCATCCTGCCATCGCCCAGAATGATACCGCAGTACAAGGACAAAATGACTGACTTCAACAATTGGCTAAGCTTCTGGTGTCATTCTAAGGGGATCCAGTATCTGTCTGCCTGGGATGACATGGTCGACAGACCACGATGCTTTGCCAGAGATGGCCTGCATCGGTCACCCCTGGGAATCCGGATACTGACTAAGGCTCTAGTCGCCCCTATAGTGCCTTTTTTAGGCAAGGTTCAAATGACAAATTCACCACCGTAACAGGAACAGGCAAGCAAAAACTGAGGGAATGCTACTCAATGCTAGAAGTCTAAATCTGAAAATGCACTCCCTCGAGGCACTCCTTAAAATGGAGAACATCGATATCTGTGCAGTGACTGAGACCTGGTTCAAGGCTCTAGAGAGCACCCCTGTATTACCAGGCTATAACTCATACCACACTTTTCGGCCACCTAACCTGGACCGGAACACCAAAGGCGGAGGTGTGTCCATATTCATTATGGATATCCACACCTCCAGGCTAGTTGCTCAGCATAATGCATCCAAGGTTATCCAAGTGCAACTAACTCTGGGCAAAACTGCAATCCAAACTGTAGCTTGCTACAGATCCCCCACCATGTCCCAGGATTCCCACTCCTCTTTTCTTGATATACTGGAAAATATTAGGGTTCAACCAAATACACTAATAATGGATGATTTCAACTACCCCACCATTAACTGGGAAAACTACTCATGTACTAACTCCTTCGCTCAACACTTTCTGGAATTCATAAATTCCAATGCCCTGGATCAACTTATCCACACCCCCACCAAGGGCAACAATATCCAAGACCTAGTCATTACCAACATGAGTGACCGGTGTTCCACACCTGAAGTCAACTCCTCATTGGTCAGATCCGACCATAAGCTAATCACCCTAGATATCCACATCCTGCCCCTACCCCCCATTATGGAAACTACAGTAAAATATTTCTCCAAAGCCAACTTCATGCTTCTTAAGATGGACGTGGCGAACTTTATGACACCCATGCAGATGGACAATACAGTTACGACTGATGAATCCTACACAAATGCACTCTCTAAGCATTTACACGAGTGCATGGATTGTGCTATCCCAAACAGAACCAAGATGCTTATCCTCCAAAAAAAAGGAAGCCAATCTGGTGGTCCCCTGCCATAAACAAACTCTACAACACAAGGAAGAAACTGTTGCAAAAGAGAGTAAAGTCCCATGAGTGGATTAGCTCCCTGGTCAGCCTCAGTAAGAAGCTGAGATCCCTTACAAGATCCTCCAAAGCTAGCTACGAAAACAAAATTGCCACTGATTCTAGGGACAACCACAAAGTATTCTATAGCTATGTTAAGAATCTTAATGGCAACACCCAGATCTGCTCTGCATTACAGCACAACGGCACGAAAATTACAAAACCAACTGATATTGCCAACATCCTGGCAGATAGGTTCAGTACTAACTTTACCCCCCTCTCACCCCCTAAAGGGACCATATCTATACAGGAAGAATGCAGAGTCCCTGTAATCACAACTATGCACGTAAAAGCTGCACTCTCTAAAGCAAAAACACAGCATCAATGGGAGTGAACAACATCCCAGGCTGTGTTTTACATGAACTTCAGAACAAACTTCCTCACCACCTAAGCACCATGTTCAATCATAGCCTCACGTCAGGCTTTGTGCCCACTGAATGGCACACAGCAACAGTTATCCCACTCCACAAAGGAGGAGCCACCACTGATGCCGGGAACTATTACCCTATTAGCCTGACGAGCCTGGTCTGTAAAGCCATGGAACGTATCATCATGGAACTCGTAAACAAAGACATTGGTAACCTCCAAACTCTGGACCCCTCCCAGTTCGGGTTTGTGAAAGGTAGATCATGCCGCCTGAACCTGATCGACTTCTTTAAGGCAGTCACCAAAGCCATAGATGAGTGTAAGGTGGTTCACACAGCCTAACTTGACCTCGCCAAGGCTTTCGACACCATCTCCCATTCTAGAATTATAGCTAAACTCACTAAACTAGGTAGAAATCCCCACGTCACAAGATGGGTTGCCAACTGGCTCAGTGACAGAACCCACACTGTAAAAGTTGCAGACTGCAAATCTGACTTCAAACCAGTGACAAGTGGAGTACCACAGGGCTCAGTCCTGGGACTTCTCCTGTTTGGTATCTACTTCTCTGAAGTACAGGATAACACAGAAGGCATTTAGCTAACAAAGTTCGCAGATGACTGCAAACTAGGAGCCACAGTCAAGTCCTCAAATGATGTGGACATCCTACAGAAGGGCCTCACTGAGACAGATGCCTGGTGTCAGAGCCATGGCCTCAAGCTCAATGCCAAAATGTGCATCGTCATCCCCTCTGGTAAAAAACATTATACCCATGAACTACCACATAGGCGGCAGTCTATTTAATGCCGAATGTGTGATAAGAGACCTTGGGACCCAGGTGGACAGTAGTCTCTCCTTTGATAATCATATCGCCACAGTAGTCAGGAAATCCTTCTACGTGGCACACCTCATCACAAAAGGGTTCTCATCCAGGAAAAAGAGGTCATTGTTTCCCTCTACTCGACACTCATTAGACCCATCAGAGAGTACAACGCCCCTTTTGGAATGTACCTCATAAGACATCTGCAGGAGCTGGAAAGGCCACAGAAGTACCTCACAAAGAGGATTACAGGCCTCAAACAGATGCCCTACACTGACCGTCTCAAAAAACTCCAGCTTTACTCCATAGCATATCACCTACTCCGAGGTGCTCTCTGCCTAACATATAAAGCTATGTCAAACCCAGAGCTGTTGGACGTGCTACACCTAAAGAAATCCCAGTCCCTCCAAGCTACACGATCTAGGGACCTAAACCTTGTCACCACCATAAACAGGACATGCTGGAGGGATGGATTCCTGTCCCAGAAACTTCCCATACTCTGGAACAAGCTACCCATCTATGTCAAGCAAAGTTCCTCATTAGCACTCCAAGAAAAATCTTGATGAGTGGATGGGAAATACACCCCGGGGATCACTTCTGAGGCTCTGCTTGGGTGGCGTAAGCCAGGGAACCTTGTTGGCTAGGCTTACCGAGGCCCTTGGGCCGATAGCCTCGTACCTGCCTATGAACCTATGAGTTCTCTGTGCACATCCACAGAATAAAGAACCCTGTTTCTTTCTGTTTTGAGGCCTAAGAAGAGTGGCATTTGGACAGTGTGGTTCAATGCCACCTTTGAGACCAGGATTGGTATGAAGCATTGGCAAGTTCTTAAGGCCATTCATTCCTGGTTGAATACAAGTTTCAATGACCATTAAGATTTTCAAATCAGACACCCTTCAACCAGAAGTAACATCCCCACAATTAAATGGCTCTCCGTGCTAGAAATGTAAAGGCAATGGGTACTTTTCCGTTAAACCCCTACCAGTTCACGCTGCTCTATTTAGCCGGTATTTAACCACTTGACATGTACAAAACAAGACGCAACTGTGCTTCCTTTTTATGAGTAGTTCTCCTAGACCCCATTTGTACAGGTACTTCTTACCTGGTGAGTAGTATCCCTTTTCATGCTTCATTTACAATGTAACTGGAAGATTCTCATTGTTGAGTAAAGAAGAACTTCCTGTATTTACAGAGCCCTATATGTGTGTTTTAGCCTGTTCGGAAGGCAGCAACCAGGGCGCAGAGGGAATACACGGTTAACTATTACATGGTGATGTGAATTATGTCATTGTTTCACTGTTACCACCACTTTATTGTTATAGTTAGCAACATTTGTTCATGTACATTTGTTTCTGTCGATATTCTAGGCTTACAAGACCACCACTTCGTGTCACTCAGGTTTGGCATTTTGGTAAGTCGTGCGTATGAAGAATTTGTCATCGTTTAAGTTGCTGCCTTCAGCTGTCAGTTTACTGTCTGTTACTGCCTTGTTTTACCATTAAGTAAATGAAAATGGAAAGGCTCGTGACTGCAATAATAAAGCACATGGTATGGAAATGCAGTATCCTCCAGCAGTGAAAGACTAAAACACAATTGAGTGATGTTATCTGGTGTGGCGACATTACAAAGAAGCTACAGTCTTTATCGATCTATGTAGTTCTTTTAACAAACATTTCTCAGTCCTGTATGAATGAGTCCATACCGGCAAAACACAGCAGAGGCAGCAGCGCGAAGACGTGGTAGGGGTTTAACAGAAAAGTACCAGGCAAGGTCATTAGCTGGTTCAATATTCCATCCCGTTATGAACTTGGGGATCATGACTGTGCTTTCAGCTGGAGGAAACACTTGTGATTAAACTCAGGAGCATCACAGGTAGGCTTACTGTTTGAGAGGCCAAATTAATGACTGCAGTCAAAAAAATGTGTCAAATGTACTCCATCACGAGGAATGGTCCTCATATTGGGTACCAAAATGCCCACCTTCCTCACAGTCCCACATTGAAAGAGTATGTACACATTTATCTATAATTTTTTCAAGCTAATACATTTTTAAGTACCGAGTTATTAATTTATCAAAATAATTTTTTTTCTAAATATAAAGTAAAACTTAACCATCCTATGGACCTCCTAATTGAAGTTCTTAGTAAGTGTTAAACATTTTACCAGTTTACTGCACATTTTGAAGAAAGAAGGTTGAAACCCAAGCTCAGGGACACATTTTAAATAGTGCTCTTAAATACTTGGAATACTGTACTTTGTAGCCATACCTCTCAACCTGTTTGAACAAGAAATCTGGATATAACCAAAATAATGATGGGGAAAAAGATCCAATATAAAGAACAAATTTTTACAGTCAAATTTTAACTGTGTAAAGAAAGTTGGTAGCACAGGTTTCTCATTAAGCATTTTCTGAAAGATATGAAGTCTGAAACGTAATGCTCTTATTTGGTGACTTCAGTTTTCAATGCAGTGCCAGAAAATTACAAAATTCATAAGGAAATAATCCAAAGTATAAGGGATAAAAACTCAAAATCAAGTTAGAACATACATGCCATTCAGAGCTCAAGCAAATGCATTTTGTGGTTCCAAGAAAACAGCTACAGTAGCAGCACACACTTGCAGTGTTGTTCTCCTCTCTTCCAATGCTCAGAAATTAAAATGATAAGAAGCACCAGACTTTTAACGCTGGTAGCATGGTAATAGGGTTGGGGGGGGGGGTCATTTGAAACTTTGCTCTGGATGGTAAGACGGTGAAGCAGTGTATGAGCCAACTAGCAACATTAGACATCTGTCCTACAAAATCCCTTTTTGTTTGGACTGTTGAAGCCGGGGGAGGGAAGATGAGCAGGGAAGCATTTGGGAACTTAGTGATGTGGATGCAGATTATAGGACACACTTTTTTCCCTTTAAGCGTGTTGTAGGCATTGTGACTTTGCGGGATAAACCTTTTTCCCCTCCTTTTAAGTGCAATGGCTCTGTGGAACTATTTTTTTTTAAATAAAAAAACTAATTTAAATGAAACTCCTGAGGCCGTGGACTGGTACAGACTTTGCAGGCTGGCAGAGGTTCGCGGACCACAGTTTGAGCACCTGTGCACTAGAGGTAACCTTTTACTCAAGTCAGAATTCTGAAATACAAGGGAAGAATCAGAAGCTCTCCAGGTTTTAGCTAAAGAACTAGGGAGAACAATAACTGTTGTTCCAGAAAGAAGTTATCAAAAAAATTTTCTCATAATCTCTAGTTTTTAGCAGGACTTCAGTATCAGTAGTACAGGAGGAAGACACAGTGAATACACTTCCCTCCATGCACAGAGGAAGAGAGAGAAGACACAGACTGCGCACAGCTGCTTGAAGGGGAATCTTGACCAAAATCTCCTAAGATGATGCTTTGTGTGGTGGCCAACAGGTTTACATAAGGGGTTTCCCATTGCTGCAAAATGGATTTTAGGTTCATTAGATCCAGCATCTATTCCTGCTCAGTTGGTTTGCAAAGGCATTCTGCTCTTATTAGAGGTTAACTCTCTTGTGGAGGAGGTTCACATGTTACTACAGCTAGTCTGCAAAATGTAAAGAGTGAGTGACCCTTTGCATGTTGATGTATTGCTTCACAGTTGTGCTGTCAGTCACAACTATAAGGATATTTGCTTCCAAACCTCTGTGAATACATGCAGGGCATACATTAATGGAAGCAAATCTTTGAAAGTGATGCACTGGTTTTGGGGTACTGTGGGGTCTTACTGGCCCTGGACACTGAGGTGGTCTGTGACAGCTCCACAGGCCAGGTCTGACACATTATGTGGTCACAATTTGGTGCTCTACAAGGTGGAAAAAAGCATCCAGGCATTTTCAGACTTGGGTCACCCACTAAACTCCCTGTGTACAAAGTGGAATGGAAGAGAGTTATGTCCAGAAGATGATGGTGCTACATCCAGATATTTGTAAGGAACCAGTGAATCTTCCTTCTACAGAGCTTCATACAGAGAACAATCAGAATCAAGGATAACTCGTACCTCAAGAGCTCTGAAGATTTCCAGGACTACTAAGCACCACTTTATTCTTAAGTCTAGAAAAAGGAAATATAGGAAAGATACCTCTGTCTGGGGAAATTAATTGCCTTTGGAGATGTCCAGAAGGGACTTCAGATACAACTTGCCAGCAGATGGAGACAGGATTGATTTCTGCATGCTTAGGGAAATCACCACATTGGGCAGGCATAAACTGTTCAGATTCAGTTCTGCCTAAAGCAGGTGGAGGGAGTGGGGTATCATGTAGTTGTCTAGAACTGGATAAGTGTGTGTAACTCCTGAGGTTGATATGTGTCAAAAAAAGAGGAAATCAATTTGCAAACAACCTGATAGCAGTGGAGAGCCAAAAAAGAAAAGATTGAACTGAAAATGGTAGAATGCTAGAAATGAGGAACCCTCTGTTGAGTCATTGAAAGATGGTGTTATGAAGGTGGGTACCAGTCACACCCAAGGTGACCATAATACCCCAAGTTATTAGAACCAGATGATGAGTTAGGGTTAGCATCCTGAATTTTTTTTCACTCTTAGAAACTGGACAGACCAGCTGGCGTAATGGTTAAGATCTACGCTTCCCATGCACAAGGTTTGATCCTGTCCTCCATCCAATGCCTTTTTAGGTTTGCATGTTCTCCCGGTCTCTGTCGGTTCCACACCACACCAAAAAACATGCTGAGTATTTGCGTCTCAAACTCACCAATGAATGGAACTGTGGGCAGCAGCTTAGACTCTATATGGTGCCCTATAGGGGGAAGAGTTATACAGACCAACCGCTTTGGGCATCTACTGTGGAGAACAAAGATCAGAGACTGCACGCCATGGCAGGGCTAGTCACTCAATGGTGTAAAATATGGCTCTAGGTGATTCAGCAAAGGATAGGGGAATGGAATGCAAAACTGAAGCCATATGGAATGAAACCAAGGACACATAAGACAGTAGTAATAGTAGCAAATTGGGGAAATCAGAAGAGGCAGAGAAAGTACAGTTGTGTACACTTACCATAAATGTAGAAGTTCGAGTGTATTCACTGTTGCAGTCATTACATTTGGGTTATCTGCCTGCAGATAGCCCTCAGCTGGCCTGAATACCAGGTGCTCTACAAGGTGGAAAAAAGCATCCAGGCATTTTCAGACTTGGGTCACCCACTAAACTCCCTGTGTACAAAGTGGAATGGAAGAGAGTTATGTCCAGAAGATGATGGTGCTACATCCAGATATTTGTAAGGAACCAGTGAATCTTCCTTCTACAGAGCTTCATACAGAGAACAATCAGAATCAAGGATAACTCGTACCTCAAGAGCTCTGAAGATTTCCAGGACTGCTAAGCACCACTTTATTCTTAAGTCTAGAAAAAGGAAATATAGGAAAGATACCTCTGTCTGGGGAAATTAATTGCCTTTGGAGATGTCCAGAAGGGACTTCAGATACAACTTGCCAGCAGATGGAGACAGGATTGATTTCTGCATGCTTAGGGAAATCACCACATTGGGCAGGCATAAACTGTTCAGATTCAGTTCTGCCTAAAGCAGGTGGAGGGAGTGGGATATCATGTAGTTGTCTAGAATTGGATAAGTGTGTGTAACTCCTGAGGTTGATATGTGTCAAAAAAGAGGAAATCAATTTGCAAACAACCTGATAGCAGGGAAGAGCCAAAATAGAAAAGATTGAACTGAAAATGTTAGAATACTAGAAATGAGGAACCCTCTGTTGAGTCATTGAAAGATGGTGTTATGAACGTGGGTACCAGTCACACCCAAGGTGACCATAATACCCCAAGTTATTAGAACCAGATGATGAGTTTAAAGGGTTAGCATCCTGAATTTTTTTTCACTCTTAGAAACTGGACAGACCAGTTGGCGTAATGGTTAAGATCTACGCTTCCCATGCACAAGGTTCGATCCTGACCTCCATCCAATGCCTGTTTAGGTTTGCATGTTCTCCCGGTCTCTGTCGGTTCAACACCACACCAAAAAACATGCTGAGTATTTGCATCTCAAACTCACCAATGAATGGAAATGTGGGCAGCAGCACAGACTCTATATGGTGCCCTATAGGGGGAAGAGTTATACAGACCAACCACTTTGGGCATCTACTGTGGAGAACATAGATCAGAGACTGCACGCCATGGCAGAGCTAGTCACTCAATTGTGTAAAATATGGCTCTAGGTGATTCAGCAAAGGATAGGGGAATGGAATGCAAAACTGAAGCCACAAGGAATGAAACCAAGGACACATAAGACAGTAGTAATAGTAGCAAATTGGGGAAATCGGAAGAGGCAGAGAAAGTACAGTTGTGTACACTTACCATAAATGTAGAAGTTTGAGTGTATTCACTGTTGCAGTCATTACATTTGGGTTACCTGCCTGCAGGTAGCCCTCAGCTGGCCTGAATACCAGAGTCTTGGATTCCTGCGTCGGATGCTGTCTCTTCTTCCATGACATCAGGTCATCAGGGTGTATAAAACATGCAGCCGACATCATTACATCAGTTTTTCTTGTCCCAGATGTCAGGTGCCCCCATAATGGGAAGCAATTATGTTATGGTACACCTCCATCAAAAAGCAAATACACCAGACAGCTTAAATACACCAAACAAGAAGGAAAGGTAGAGCCAGAGTAGTCGGGGCTGGAGAGAGGGTAACTAGGACTGCAACAGTGAATACACTCGAACATCTGCATTTATGGTAAGTGTACACAACTGTACTATGTTCTTCATGTTTCACTGTTGCAGTCATTACATATGGGTTGATTTCTAAAGCTAAGGAAGGGAGGAGGAAGTTAGAGAGCATTAGGACCAGCTATTAAGCCCTGCAAGACTGCAGTGGCAAAACCAGCTCTGGATTTAGAAAAAAATAGGCATGTGGTAATGCTTGGTGAAGGTATGTACAGAGCTCCAGGTAGCAGCTTCTAGGATGTCCCTGGTAGGGACTCCTCTGAGGAAGGCTGTAGAGGTAGATGCAGCCCTGGTGGAATGTGATCTTATCCCTTGTGGGGTAGATTTTCCATGGTGCATATAGCAGAAATGAATGCAATGGGCTATCCATTTAGAAATGGTTTGCTTTGAAATGGCATTCCACTCTGCTCCTGCAGCAAAGCCAACTAGCAGCTGTTCAGATTTTCTGAGAGGCTTAGTCCTGTCCAAATAAAATCTAAGTTGTCTGTGCACGTCCAAAGAGTGCAGTATTCGTTCACCTTTGTTTTGTGGATTCGGGAAAAAGGTAGGCAAAAGAATGGACTGATTTAGGGCCACACGAGACACAATCTTGGGCATAAAGGAAGGATTGGTCCTGAGGGAAACCCCGTCTGCATGGAAGATAATGAAGGTTTCCACTGCCAAGAGGGCCTGTAAATTCAGACACTCTTCTTGCTGAAGTGATGGCTAGAAGGAAGGCTTTTTTCCAAGAAAGGAATTTCAACTCTGCAGTTGCAGCTGGTTCAAATGCAGGGAGAGTGAGTCTTTCCAATACAAAGTTAAGGTCCCAGACTGGAGTAGGGGCTCGCCTGGGGGGGGGGGGGTCTTAAATTTTTCGCCCCTTTGAGAAATTGCTTTAGTGGGGGGGTGAGAGAAGAGGGGTGGTTCAGTATTATAATGTGCTGAAATAGCAGAGGCATGAATTTTAACTGACGAGAAGGATAGGCCCTTGTGGAGCATTTCTGTTAAGTACTGAAGAATGTGAGGTAAGCTGGGCACCGTTGTGCCCATCCCCGGAGTCTGGCTCCAGGAACCATATCGTTTCCAATTTTCAGCATAAGATTTTCTAGTACTAGACCCTCCTTGCTTCCAGAATGACATCTAGCACCTGCTTACTGAGGGATGCTATTGGAGAGCTCAAGGAATTAGCCAGGCTGCAAGGTTCAGGGTTTGAAGCTGTGGGTGCAGAATCTGGCCCGCCTGTTGGGACAGCAGGGAAGGTGTCAGAGTTAGGTGCCATGGTTCCAGCAGTATCATACTGCCCAAGAGGAGGTACCAATGCTGGCGTGGCCAGTCTGGTGCAATCAGTATTGCCCTTGGCTTGTCCTGATCTTTAGCAGAACCTTCGAGAGGAGAGACAGAGGGGGAAAGGCATAAACCGAGAGGCTTTCCCAGGTAAAGGACAGGGCATTCACTTTCCAAGCTTGACTGTGGGGAGTCCTTGTGCAGAATTTGTCCAATTGGTAGTTTTGAGGGGAGGCAAACAGGTCTATCTCTGGAGTCCCCCATTTGTTCCTCGAAAGGTTGAATATTTTTCGTTCAGGTTTCCATTCGTGTGGGTCCATGAGATTTCTGCTTAGGTCGTCTGCCGGTGAATTTAGCTTGCCTGGCAGGAATTGAGCTTGTAGGTGCACTTGGTAGCTCGAGGCTGTATTCTACAGAGCCATGGCTAGTCTGCAGACAGGGTATGAGTGGGTTCCCCCCTGCTTGTTTATGTACCACATAACTGTGGTGTTGTCTCTCTTTACCATTAACTGTCCTGGAAGGATGTGGTCTTTGAAGGCTGTCAGGGAATTCTGTACAGCTAACATTTCTTTTTGGTTGATATGCCGGTGCATTTGACTGTGGTTACATTTGCCCTGAATGCACTGCCCTGCCAAGTGAGCCCCCCCCCCCCATGCATAGTCTGATGCGTCTGTTGTTAGGGTTTGGGCGGCAGGGGGTAGAGTGAAAGCGAGCCCCTTGTTGTGGTAGCAGGCATCTGCCCACCAAAGGAACTCTGTCTTTATACAAGGAAAGATAGGAATCATTGATTCCAGGTCCTGAGAATGTTGGCACCATAGGCTTTTTAGATACCATTGTAGTTTCCTCATATGCAGTCTTGCATATGGAATTAGTAGAATGCAAGAGGTCATGAACCCCAGGGCTTGCAGAATTTTCCTTGCAGATAGCTGGGTCTTTGTGGCCAGCAGTTTGAAGTAGGCTGTCAAACTTGTTTCTCTGTAGTGAGGAAAGCCATCTGGGAAGTCGTGTTCAAGCTTGGTCCCAGGAATACAATCTGCTGGCAGGGTACTAGGTGAGATTTCAGTTCGTTTATGAAGTACCCCAGTGAGGTTAGAAGCTTCTTTACAAATGCCAGATGTTTTAATATCAAGTCCTGACTTTCTGCCTGAATCAGACAATCGTCCAGGTTTGGGTATATCTGAATATTTCTCTGCCTGCAAAATGCAATGGTTGGAGCTAGACACTTTGTGAATACCCTGGGTGCAGTAGATAAGCCAAAGGGAAGTGCAGAGAACTGATAGTGCATGGAGCCTGCCCTGAAGCGTAGGTATTTCCTGCAAGATTCCCTTACTAGGATGTGCAGGTAAGCTTCCTTCAAGTCTAAGGTTGCCAACCAGGCATCTTTGCCTAGCATAGGAAGCAGCTGTTGAAGTGTTAGCATTTTGAATTTTGGGATTACCAAAAAGGTGTTTAGGATAGAGAGGTCCAGGATAGGACGCCAGGAGCTGTCTTTTCTGGGTACCAGGAAAAGTCATGAATAAAAACCTTGTCCCCTTTCTTCTGCTGGGACAGGTTGAATAGCTGTGATACTTAGAAGAGAGAGAACCTGCTTTTGAGCCTCTGCCCACTGATTTGGGGGTAGATCTGGCCAACCGTATGGGGTTCGTAGGGTGTGGAATTGGAATCTGTATCCTTAGAAAAGTATATTTAAAGTCCATTTGTCCTGGGTAATGAGTTCTCAGTTTTTTGCATGCAGGGTGAGCTTTCCTCCTAAGGGAGCAGGCAGTTGAGCAGGGCTTAGAAGGGTTAAGGTTAACTCATTGTGACATCCTTCCATATGGGGGTGTTTTACAACTTCCTGCTTTGGAAGTGGGACCCCCCCCCCCCCACTGCTTAGGCCTGTGCGTAGCCTGAGACTAACGTAGGTGGTCTGCTGTTCCTGGGTTTGGACAGAGAAGGCCTGGAAGAGACTGGAAAGGACCAATTCTTTGAAGGCCAATGCCTACTAAAATCTGGGAGGCTGTACTTGCAGGAAATCTTTAACAGTTTGCATAGATTTAGCTTTTTCCTCTATCCTTTTGAAGACTTCTTCTGCTTTATTGCCAAACAGACGGTCTTGGTTTAAGGGAGTATCCAGTAATTTAGCTTTAACATGATCTGGCAAGTTTTGCTCCTTAAGCCAAGCATGCCCTCTAAGTACAGACCCAGTGACAGCAGCCCTACAAGATGCTTCTAAAGAATCAAAACCACAAGTTTACCAACTTGTTCAGCAGAATGCATTAAATCCTGTAATTCTTTGTATTCAGCAGTCAGGAATCAACATCATTTGGTCTCTGGATCCGCAGTAGGATTCTTGAAGAGGAACTTGTGAGAGTCAGGTACTCTGTAATACCTGTCAGGTTTCCTGGGAGCTGGAGGTAAAATGTCTGGGGACAGGCTAGATTCCAAGAAAGCATCATCTACAATGTCCAGAACAGGGGGGATAGCTAAAGGCCTGTGTTGAGGAAGGAGTAAGAATTCCCTAAGCCTCTTTTTGGAGTCAGAGTAATCCTGGCTTTCCCAGCGGAAATGCTCCCTAAGAGTGTGCAAGGTTTCACCAAAAGAAAAATCTTCTGGAGGGGAAAGCAGAGGGAATGGAATCCTCTGCATCAGAATCCTCATAGGTAGATAAGGGCAAATCCTGGCAATCAGAAGAAACAGAAATATCAGAATCCTGATCAGAAGAACCAGAAGGAAAATCAGTTCTAGGTCTCTTAGAGGGGGGGAAGGCTGGCTTCCCCTAATTAAAGTAATAAGGTCTTCAGCCATTCTAAGCACTTGTTTTTTATGCATATGGGCCTGGCCATGCGGTTTGGATGTCGGTTTTCTAGGTGTGGGTCGAGTTTTAGGCCTGGATGAAGAAGATGGCGTCAGTTTAAAATGTAAGTCTGTAGGCCTGAATACACCCTCAGAAGCCGGTGTCTGCACAGCAGCTCCGGACCCTTCCAAGGCAGAGACATCCGCAAGTTCTATAGTCGAAGAAGCATCCTGTGGCATAATGGACTCCGAATGGGTCTCAGTAGAGGCCTGCGAATCTGAAGTAGCAGGTATCAGGGGCTGTGAAAGCGCCTCACTGAGTACCGGCAGACTGGCGACTAGCTTAATGGAAGCGCCGGCAGCGGTTTTGGACCTATGCGGTCTGTCTCTGTGTTTATCCTTACGTTTTTTCAGAATATCGGTAGTCAGATGGCTTACCGACGCCATTTCTGGATAGTTATACCGAGTACCAAAATAATTTGCTGCAAAAATAGACCGACGACGAATAGTTCGTGGGTTGAATAAGGCACAAACCAGACAGCGAGGGACGTCATGGTCTGGGCCTAAGCAAGGAATGCAGTACGAATGAAAATCTTTATGAGGTATTTGCTTTCCACAGCTAAGACAATTGTTAACTTTTACTGACATTGGTTAGAGCAAGAAAAAGGATCCCCAATGGGGTACTTAGCTGTTTTGAAGACTCGAAAACGAAAATTACAGGAGTCATTCGATCGGCACTTGCAAACTGCTTCTGCTTCAGGCACCTGACGTCATGGAAGAAGAAATAGCATCCGACGCAGGAATCCAAGACTCTGGTATGCAGGCCGGCTGAGGGCTACCTGCAGGCAGATAACCCAAATGTAATGACTGCAACAGTGAAACATGAAGAACATCTGAGATAGAGAAGATAGTGGAACAAGTTAATAGCTTCAAGTATCTGAAAGGGGTGGGTGAGGAGAAGGGAAGTATGAAAAAAAGAGGTCAAAGGTAGAATCAGAAGGGCTGCAGCCAACTGGCATAGAGTGTCAGGTGTAGTGTATGACAGAAGAACGCCAAAGAAACTGAAAAGTAAGATGTACAAAACAGCAGTGAGACCAGTAAAACTGTATGGTACAGACACCTGAGCAGCAAAGGCAGATGAGGAAGCTAGAGGTGACGGAAATGAAGTGTCTGAGACAGGTGGTAGGATGCACACTGCAGGACAGATGAAGAAATGAGCAGAAGCCAAAGCAGCTCCAATTGCAGAAAAGGTCAAAGAGAGCAGATTATGGTGGTTTGGGCAAATGTGCAGAGAAGCAGAAGACAATCTGGTGAAGAATATTTGGGATATTTGGGACAGAGAGGAAGAAGATAAGATGAAACAAGGCACCCAGCAAAGAGGTAGATGGATTCTGCAAGAGAAGATCTGTGACAGTCAGGCATGAGTGTCGAAGAAGTGAAGGATTATAGCACTTAATTGAGACAGATGGCAACAGTTAACATGACACCCCAACCTCATGTACAAAAATGGGAAAAAGTGGGATGATGATGAATCCAAGATGGGTCTCAACACACTATCCTTCAATGGCATGAAGGAAACACCTGAATAAAACTCTAGCTTCTAATGCTGAAGAAACCCCTCACATGACAGTGCAGGTCAAAAAATGCTGTACTACTCGTTCATAGGTTGGTACTAGGCTATCGGCCCAAGCCTAGCCATAACAATTCCCTGGCTATTTCTTCCCACACTATTTGCTTACCTGGTCACCTGTCTAGCAGGGTGACTGACGTGATCCCCGGGGTGAATTTCCTTTCTCCCATCCAATCGTCAAGGTTCCTTTTGAAGAGGGCCAAGGAGGCGCTATGTTTGATATGTATGGGCAGTCTATTCCAGAGTCTGTGGAGTCTCCGGGTCAGAAACCTATCCCGCCAGCATGTTTTGTTTATTGTGATGACAAGGTTTAGATCCCTGGAGCGTGTGGCTCTGAGGGATTGGGATTTCTTTAAGTGTAGCATGTCCAACAGCTCTGGGTTTGACATGGCCTTGTATGTTAAGCAGAGATCGCCTCTGAGTAGACTATATGCGACAGAGTATAACTGGAGTTTTTTAAGGCAGTCAGCATAGGGCATCTGCTTTAGGCCTGTGATTCTTTTAGTGAGGTATTTCTGTGGCCGATTAGGGGGACCTAATCTGTGGGGAATCTACAGTGTACTCACAGATGGAGGAAAGTGTTGAAATCTACTTTATGCCTTGGTCAATAGCTCATTCAGTCCGGCATCTAATGTCAAGGCAAACCACTGTACTTTGAAAAAAAATAGTTTACTACCAATAAGGTGGAGAGAGAGAGTGTGTGTGTGTGTGTGTGTGTGTGTGTGGTGGGGGAGACGAGGCATATGTCATGCAGTCAAGACTGGGGTGGGGATCCTATATGGGAAGAGGGTTATTACTTTTTTCAGTCCTGTGGCTATTACTCACCTCTCCAGATGCAGTTTTTAAAAGCTTTCTTTCATCTGAACAGGTCTTTTCCAGTCTGCTTTCCATAAAACTGCTATTGCTTAGTACTGAAGCTTCAGATGTTTTGGTGACAGTATATTAAATGATCAAAACAAACTTTGACATCAATAATGTAAACACACGCACAAAAAAAAAAATCTGAAAAAAAAAATGTTGACAATTGATCGTGCAAGCTCAGAGGCACTACCTTGGAACATGCAACTATAGCACACTATTTACTGCAGAGGTCAAGCCCGCCTAGCTCCAACCCAGTTACAAATATATACATAACTTATAATGTTTTATAAAAGTATGTACAGAGGACCGAGTTGCTGCTTCTAGAATACTTCTATAATCCAACACTTTCCAAAAAGTCATAGATGAATCTAAGGCCCTGGGGTAAAGCAGGCATTGAACCTGTTTTGGTGGGTCCCTATTAATTATTCAAATTTTTTAAAGTTCGAATGTCATATAGTCGACACCATATGATCGAAATTTAAAAAGTTCAAAGGTGAAAACAAATGGCTTATTATGGCACAGAATGGGAACATTTCCCTTTTCTGCACTGAAGTGCGATCTCGGAGTTGGTATATTTAAGTAGGGGGGTGTGGGGTGCAGGAGGGCTTGCCCCCTGCTAAGAGCATTGAGGTAAGTTTTTTTTTTAAATTTTTTATTATATATTCGATGTTTCAAACTTTGCTCATATGTTGCTGAACATATGAGGTTCGAAGTTTTGAAACTTCAAATATATAATATAGACCCGTTTTGTTGTGATAAGTATAACAAAAGGCAATATCATTAGGCAGCCATTTGGAAACAGTCTCCTTTGATAAAGACTTAGTTCTATCAAGATGGTTCCAAATGGTCAGTGGATACTCAAAGCATGGAATATCCTTTCTCCCTCATTTTTGGTTTCAGGAAAGAAAACAGGCAGATGGACAATGTCGATTAAAGTAAGCTTGGATACCACTTTAGGCATAAAAATTAGTGCTCAAAGAAACCTTGTCTATGTAGAAAATGAGGTAGGGTTGACTCACCATAACAGATTGCAACTCGGATACCCTCCTTGCAGAGATCAGAGCAACCAGTAAAACTGTTTTCCATGTTAACCTCAAGCTAGCTAAGTTAGCTGGTTCAAATGGCGCAAGTGCTAGTTTCCCATGCACAAAATTAAGATCCCAAGAACGGACCACAAATTTTCTATAAGGCCTCGTATGTAAATGCACTTTCAAAAACATTTTCACATGAGAAAGCACTGAAACAGGAAGATCCATGGTCAGACATGTTGAAACAGACAACTAATGAACCTCGATGGAGGAATGAAATGCCACAGGATTATAACTCTCACAAATATTGTAAAACCAGAGAACAATTAGCCCTGAATGGGTAATGGCTGTGCTGCTGGAACCAGCTAGAAAATTGTTTCCATTTGCTAATATATGATTTTCTAGTAGCAGACTTTCTTGCCTCTGTTAGTACCTGCTGCATATCATCGGTTAACAAGTCCATAAAGGGAATTAAGACCCTATCACCCAGCAGTCACCTGAAGTTGAGAGCAAATCTAGTCTGTGTTTCCATTCATGAGGGTCTGCCCTTGTGTGACACAATATCGTGCTTTGATGGAATATAGGCTGTCTGTAGAGTGAGACGGTGCAAGGAAGCTACATCCCAACCAACATGGTTAGTCTGCAAAGGGGTACAACCTGGTCCTCCTGCTTGTTGATGTACCATGACTATGGTAATGGCTGCAGCAACTTGAAGAGGTCCAGTGGACCAGAGATGATTCACAGAGCACAGTATGTTGTTCAGGGCAAGCATCTCTTTTATACTTATGTGCTTGTTATCTGTGCTTGGTATCCCACACACCTTGCACTTTTAGCCCACCTGAAACTCTTCCATAAGCAAAGTCTGAGGTGTTTGTGGTGACTGACTGCTTTGGAACAGGGAGGGAGAAGGGAAGACCTGGATTTAAGGATATTTGCAGTCCCCACCAAATAATTTAAATCCTGACAAACCCTAACACTAGGATTGGAAAGCAGAAAAGATGTTGGTGCTGGGACCAAAGAGACTTCAGGTACCACTGTACCTTCCTCACATGGAGTCTTGCCAGGGGAATCAAGAGAATCATAGAAGCAACGAGACCCAAAATTCCGCAGTCACTGAAGTCTGAGTAGAAAACCCTATAAACAGTACTAGCTATAGATCTATTTTTGACTGTGGAAGAAACACTCTTTGAATTGTGATGTCTAATTGATATCCCAGAAATACAATCCTCTGAGACGGAGTCAAGAAAGATTTTCAAATGTTCTCTTAGAATACCAGCTTCTGTAAGAGATATCTCACCCAAGGAAGAGATTGCAGAGTCTTTCAAATTGTCAGGAAAAATAAGCAGGTCATCTAAATATGGAAAAATGTGGATAGTCTGTATTTTGCAATGAGCTATAACTTGACTAGACATCTTGTGAACACATGTGGTACAGGGGATAGTCCAGCGGGTAAGACAGTGAACTGATAATGTGATCCAGACACACAAAACCTTAAGAAACTGCTTAAGTCTGAATGAAGAGGGATTTAAAGTTAAGCAACTTTTAAATCTACAGTTACTAGGAAACTTGAAAGAGAAAGAAAATGTAGCAGGTTGTGAAGTGACAGCATTTTGAACTTTGGGCACTATTACAAACAGGTTTAGGAAAGAAAGATCCAAAACTTGTCTCCAAGCACACTCTTTGGCACTAAAACATCCTTGAATAAAAACATTTTCTAATCTGGAACTGGTTCTCTCACTCCCTGGGACAGTATGCAATGAAGGATGGGTGGAAATAAAAGTGTGTAAATGGGTGGATGAGGGATTACCCCTTGGAAAGGAGGAATTTCCTCCCATTGCCATCTGTTAACTTGATGAATGATCTTCAGAACCCATTTGTCTGAAAACTATCTGTTGCCAAACAGAAAACTGTAGATTCCAACTTTCTGGAAGGAAAAAAGGACTACTGTGGGGGTGGGAGTGGGGGGGGGGGGTCAAGGTCCCATAAATATTCATTCTGACTTGCTGGACTGCCCTGATTTTTGGGTTGTTTCTGAATTATTTTTGGAACCCTCTTGCCATTTCTACTTAAATGTCTGGTTACCCACATTTTGATGACACTTTTTGCCAAAATTTGATGAGGGGTTAGACAATCCCTTAGCAAATTTGGAAAAGGAGGGACGAAAAATTTTAAAGACATTCCTTGTATCAACTTACCCTTCTCGTCACACTTACAGACAGCCTCTGCAGCCAAGGGGATCAAAAACTAAATCTCTATCCAAAGGAAAAATTTAAATCTAATTTTTAACATCACCTGGGAGGTTCTGAGAATACAGACAGGCAAACCTCCTCAACACAGTACCAGTGGTCAAAGTCCTTGAAGAAGTATCAAGTAAATCATGCATGCACTGTAAACAATGAGAAGCAACTTGCACAATAGAACAAACTAAATTATTTAAAGCAGATTTTTCCTCACACGAAATCAGAACAAACCTTAACATATGAGCCTGACAATTCAAAATTCTGAAAATCAAAGTTGCAGAAGCATACCCTTTTTTCCCATATTTATCGATAAACTTCACATTCTTATCATAAACAGTAGGACTGAATTAACTAAAGCTATAGCTGCTGAGTCAGGTCTGGGAAGAGTATTTAAGACTGAGGAACTTTATACATCCTTATCTGTCATTTTAGGGGCAGCTGGCTATCAGGAAAATTGCAGGCAGTAACACACAGTACTGGACTGATATGTAAAGGTTCTGGAAATTCCCTCTAACAGTTCACTGTATTTTCTGAGAGACCGAGAAACCTCAGTGTTCTCACACTGAAAACACTGGGACATTCAGGAAATCGTCTCAGAGAAAGACAACCCCCCCCCCCCACACAATAAGGAGAATCAGAAAAGTACAGTTGTGTACCTACCATAAATGTAGATGTTCGAGCGTATTCACTGTTGCAGTCATTACACTTGGGTTATCCTGCTGGCAAGCTACCCGCAGTCGGCCTGAATTACAAAGTCCTGGTCCAGAGTCAGTTGCTGTCACCTCTTCCCTGACGTCAGTGTGCCAGGGGTATGTAAGATGCAGCAGATGCCATTTTCTTCAGTTTTTCTTGCCCCAGATGTCAGGTGCCCCCAAGAAGGTAGGCAATACATATTGCTTATAAAAACATACAGTAAAATAAAACCAATACCTTCATCTACAAGCAAATACACCACATAGGTTGTGTAGGATAGAGAAGTATAGATAAGTCCCAGCAAAGAAAGGGGGTGGAGGGTGGGTAACCTGGACTGCAACAGTGAATACACTCAAACATCTACATTTATGAAAGGTACACAACTGTACTATGTTCATCATGTTTCACTGTTGCAGTCATTACACTTGGGTTGAATCCCAAAGCTGAGGTAGGGCGGCTGGGTCTAAATAGGATTAGGATGGGCTATGAGGCCCTGCAGAACTGCAGTGGCAAAGCCTGCTCTGGATTTAGAATAAAGAGGTAAGTGATAATGCTTGGTAAAGGTGTGCACTGAACTCCAAGTTGCAGCCTCCAAAATTTTCTTGGTTGGTGGTACTCTGAGAAAGGCTGCTGAAGTGGATGCTGCCCTGGTAGAATATGGTCTAATATTCTTAGGCACTGACTTGCCATGCTGTGCATTGCAGAAACGAATACAGTGTCCTATCCATTTTGAAATAGTCTGCTTTGAGATAGCCTTTCCTTGTGATCCTGCAGCATATGCTACAAACAGTTGCTCAGTTTTTCTGAAAGCTTTTGTTTTGTCCAAGTAGAAGCGTAGCTGCCTGTGTATGTCCAAAGATTGCAGAAGTCTCTCCCCTTTATTCTGGGGAGTTGGACAAAATGTAGGCAACTGAATGGTTTGGTTAAGAGCCACACTGGATACTACCTTTGGCATAAATGTTGGGTTTGTACTTGGAGAAACCCTGTCCGGATGAAAAATGATAAAAGGTTCCACTGCCATTAATGCCTGTAACTCTGAGACTCTTCTTGCTGAAGTTATTGCTAGGAGCAGAGCAGTTTTCCATGATAAGAATTTTATATCAGCTGTATTGGCTGGCTCAAAAGGAGGCAGTGTGAGCTTTTCCAAAACAAAGTTGAGGTCTCATGTAGGTATCGGTGTTCTCCTTGGGGGTCTTATGTTTTTTGCCCCTCTGAGGTACTGTCTTAGCAGTGGATGAGAGAAAATAGGAGGTTCCGTATTGTAATGAGCTGAAATGGCAGAGGCATGGATCTTAATTGATGAGAAGGATAGGCCTTTGTCCAGCATCTCAGTTAAGTATTGTAAAATCTGAGGAATATTCGGAACAAGTGGTTCAAGTCCTTGTGCATGGTTCCAAGCACATAATTTCTTCCATTTTTCTGCATAAGATTTCCTGGTGCTGGGCCTCCTGGCTTCCAAAATGACATCCATAACAGCTTTAGAGAGAGGTGTGTTCTGAGTGGCTATATTATTTGCCATGTAGCCAGATTTAAGGTTCTGAGATGGCTGTGCAGGATCTGATTGTTTTGTTGAGTCACAAGATGAGGAATTTGAGGTAAAGTCCAGGCTGGGCCTTGCGACAAGCTCTTTAGGATTGGGTACCAGTGCTGGCGTGGCCAGTCTGGGGCAATCAGAATCATTTTTGGCTTCTCTTGTCTGACTTTTAGGAGTACCTTGGGAAGGAGAGGCAGTGGTGGAAAGGCATAAACTGTTAGGGTTTTCCAGCTGAATGACAGAGAATCCACTTTCCATGCTTGTGAGTGGTCCTTGTGCAGAATCTCTGTAGTTGGCAGTTGTGAGGGGAGGCAAAAAGATCTATGTCTGGGCATCCCCATTTCCTTGTTATCATGCTGAAGACCTGTGGATCTAGTTTCCACTCGTGAGCGTCCATGAGGTTTCTGCTTAGTTAGTCTGCCAGAGTATTTTTCTTTCCTGGCAGGAATTGTGCCTGCAGATGTACTTGATAAGGTCAGTGCTGTGTTCCACAAAGTCATGGCTTGCCTGCAGAGGGGGTAGGAATGTGTGCCTCCTTGCTTGTTTATGTACCACATAACTGTAGTATTGTCTGTCTTTACTAATAGTTGTCCTGGATGTAGTAGATCCTTGAAGGCTGTCAGGGCATTCTGTACAGCTAGCATCTCTTTTTGATTGATATGAAGATGCATTTGGTCTGCGGGCCATGTGCCCTGAATACATTTTCCTGCCATGTGTGCCCCCCAGGCATAATCCGATGCATCTGTTGTTAGTGTCTGCCTGGCTGTGGGTAAAGTGAAAGGCTGTCCCTTGTTGTGGTGACAGGCCAGTGCCCACCATCAAAACTCCTGTTGCAGGCAGGGAATAAGAGTTATTATTGTTTCCAGGCTGCGGTAATGTTGAATCCAAACACTTGTTAGATACCATTGTAGCTTCCTCATATGCTTTCTTGCATATAGAATTAGTAGGATGCAGGATGCCATGAAGCCCAAAGCCTGCAGAATTTTTCTTGCAGGTAACTGGGTCTTTGTTGCCATCATTTGAAAGTAATAAGTCAGTTGCCTTTGCTTGCCTGGCGTGAGATAAGCCATTTGGGCAGTTGTATTTAAGCTTGCACCCAGGAAAATTATCTCTTGAGAGGGCACTAGTTTTGATTTCTTTTCGTTTACTGTGTACCCTAGGCAAATTAGTAATCTTTTTACAAACGCCATATGCTTTAGTAGAATGTCCTTGCTCTCTGCTTGAATAAGCAGTTGTCCAAGTATGGATATATTTGAATTCCTTTTTGTCTGCAAAATGCAATTACTGGTGCCAGGCATTTTGTGAAGACCCTGGGCGCAGTAGACAAGCCAAAGGGTAGTGCAGAGAATTGGTAATGCATTGAGCCAGCTATGAATCTGAGGTATCTTCTGCAAGATTGTGGGACATGCAGGTATGCCTCTTTGAGGTCCAAAGTAACTAGCCAAGCCTTCTTGTCCAGCATGGGTAGAAGCTGCTGCAGTGTCAACATTTTGAATTTTGGAACATCCAGGAAGGTGTTTAGAATAGACCGGTCCAGTATTGGTCTCCAGGCTTTGTCCTTTCTGGGTACCAAGAAAAGTCTTGAATAAAATCCTTGCCCCTGTTCTTGCTGTGGTACTTTTTGAATAGCCTTCATGTCCATGAGAGCAGAAATTTGTTTTTGTGCCTCTGCCCATTGATTTTGTGGCAGGTCTGGCATACCTTTTGCCCTTGGTAGGGTATGAAAGTGGAACCTGTAACCCTGAGAAACAATATTCGGTACCTATTTGTCCTGGGTGATCATGTGCCAATTTTGTGATAAAAGTGCTAATTTTCCCCCTAAGGGTGCTGCCAAAAGGTAAGCGCTTGGCATTTGTAGAGGAAAGTCATTGGGATTGTTTCCTATAAGGTTGTGATTTGTCTTCTCCACCTTTGGGGGCTGAAGCACCCCATTGTTTAGGTCTGTATGATCCTTGGGGCTGAGATCTGCCTCTTGGGTGTCTGTATCTGCCTCTTTGTGCCCTGTCTGACACTGGAAAGGACCAATTTTTTTGTAGACCAGTTCCTGCTAAATCTAGGTGGCTGAACCTGTAAGAAATCCTTTACTGTCTGCATTGATTTTGCTTTATCGTCCATTTTCTTTAACACCTCTTCTGCCTTAACACCAAACAAAGTATCATGCTGTAATGGAGCATCCAATAATTTTGCTTTAAAATGATCAGGTAAACTCTGTTCTTTTAACCAAGCATGCCTTCGAATGACAGAACCTGTAACAGCGGCTCTGCAAGATGCCTCTAATGAATCAAAACCACATTGCAAAGTATGCTTTCCCACTTGTTCAGCTGCATGCGATAAATCCTGCATTTCCTTGTTCTCAGGACATTCAGGGCTTGTAAGCATTTTCTGTTTTAGCAATGTCATTAGGTATTGTTGATATTTAAGCATATGAAACTGGCAGCCCTTACAGCTAAATTAGCAGAGGTGTAAACTTTTTTCCCTTATCTGTCCAGTGCTCTAGAATCCCTATCAGAGGGAACAGGGTTTTTTGCAGTGGAAGCCTTGACCCCTTTGGGACCCTGAGAAATAGTTTCTGGATCAGCAGCAGGGTTTTTATAAAGACATTTATGAGAATCTGGAACCCTGTAGTACCTATCTGGCTTAACTGGTGCAGGGGGTAAAGAATCAGGAGTCAAACTGGATTCAGAAAAAACATCAACAATATCTAGTACAGGGGGGATAGCAAGAGGCCTGTGCTGAGGCAGTAAAAGAAAGTCTCTGAGCCTTTTCTTGGATTCTGAATAATCCTGGCTCTCCCAATGGAAATGTTCCCTCATGGTGTGCAGGGTTTCCCCAAAAGAGTAGTCCTCAGGAGGAGAGGCTGAAGGGATAGACTCTTCAGCATCAGAGTCCTCATAGGGAGGAAGAGAATATCCCTGTTCTGAAGAGGAATCAGAAGAAATAGAAACTTGATCAGAGGAGTCATAGTCAGTGTCTTGCCTAGGCCTTTTATCAGGAGGGGGATGGGAGTTCCTGATCAAAGTAATTAGGTCCTCAGCCATTTTGAGCGTCTGTTTCTTTGGCATGGATGCCTGTCCAGGAGAATGCTGTACTTGTTTCTTTGTCTTTAAAGGTGTTTTAGACTTTGCCTTGGCTGCTGAAGAGGTCTTGATAGTAAGCTGTGTAGGTCTGAAAACACCCTCAGAAGCCGATGCCTGCTCAACGGCTCTGGACCCATCTGAGGGAATAGTTTCAGTAGGCCCAATACCTTGAGTTTCCAGAGGCCTAGTTGTCTCCATGTGGGAGATGGAGGCGGCCTGTGGCTCTGAGGTAGCGGGTGTCAGGGGCTGCGAAAGCGCCTCACTGAGAACCGGCGGCTGGCCTAGTAGAGGCTTGGTCGTCGATTTGGACCTCGGATGCCTGTCCTTTTCTTTGTCTTTGCGCTTTTTATGAATTCCAGTCATCGTTTTTTTCCGACGGCATTATATAGTTAAACCTTCTGCCAAAATAATGTAAAGCAAAATCAAACCGACGCTTAGAGCGTTGATTGAATCTACCACAAAACCGACAACTAGCAACGTCATGGTCAGGGCCTAGGCAAGGAATACAGTAAGAATGAAAATCCTTATGAGGTATTTGCTTCCCACAAGAAATACAATTGTTAACTTTTACTGACATCGGTCTGGAGCAAGAAAAAGTTTCCCCAACGGGGTACTTAGCTTTATTGAAGACTTCGGATCTGAAATTCAAATTCGAAAATCTCAGGAGTCGGCCGACCGGCACTTGTGAACTGCTTTTGCTTTGGGCACCGCGCAGCAAGAAAGACTGAAGAAAATGGCGTCTTGTATTCCCCTGGCGCACTGACTTCAGGGAAGAGGTGACAGCAACTGACGCCGGACCAGGACTTTGGAATTCAGGCCGACTGCGGGTAGCCTGCCAGCAGGATAACCCAAGTGTAATGACTGCAACAGTGAAACACGATGAACATCTAAGCGTTCCTCTGAATCAGAAATATGAGGAGAAAACCGGTAATCTGTCCTATAATCTTCCTGTACAAATTCAGAATCTTGGCACTCTTCAGGAAAAGAGATGTACCTCTATTTTACCAGGAACTATTTCATAAGAAGGATCAACAGTCTGGATTAGACCCCGAGGCAGACCCAGTAAATTACTCCTGTCCAAGGAAATTCGAGGAGTAGATGCATGCTAAGTATTCCATTTTTTTTTTCTTATCACGAAAAATAGGGCCAACAGTGTTTAATGGTAGCATCAGCTTCGCCACAGATAGGCACGACATTCTGACAAAAGAGGGAAGCCTTCCCTCTCCCAGAATAGACAACAGGGACTCCCTTGTCCAGCGAGGGTACTCCAACAGCTGCTGAGGGCATGGCTTACTTCTGGTCCATAGCTGCTGTAGGTCCTTCACCAGTGGGATCAGGGGCAAAAGATTAGAGGTCTGAAGTACACCTAATGGCCACAGCAGAGTCATCCACCTGCGGCTGACCAAATTGCTAGCCTGCAGTGGTGGCAAAGGTTGTTTGCTTAACTTTTTCTTTTTCTTTTTGTGGCTGGAAGAAAGACCAACCATAGAACTGATAGTTTGTTCCATGGTCAAGCCCAAATATGGTGCCTCTTTCAGGGGGCAAAGCAAGCAGTAACAGACGGTAAAAAAAATTTAAAGTCTTGAAAAGTCACTTTTTCCATGGACAAACACAGTAAAAATCACTTTAAAATACTTTGCCGGCCTCAAAAAATAAAATAAACAATTTTCTGATAGAAAAATTTTTTTAAATACTTCAAACAACTTTTAAACTGACAGGAAAAAGTACAATGCAGTCTCATGAGAGTCTGTTAAAACACAAACTCCTAGCTTTAAAATAACTTTCCTGAACAGGAAAGTGTTATCAACATTTTTTTTAAACAGGAAGGTGTTTTCCCAGAAGGGAACTTATGTGCCCAGCAAACTAATGACACAGGCGAACTGTCAGACCTCAAAAGCCTCAGCTGAGCACATTCATTGGTGTCAAGAAAGTAAGGACTTGGAGCCCAAACCTGTCTTTTTAGTCTGCTGTCAAAACTGTGATGATGATACGAGTTACAGAGACTCGTGAAAAAATCACATCTCATAATGAAGCCATGTAGCAAGAACTGTTCCTGAAGGAAGAACAGTCACCTGGTACATATAGTCCTGTCTATGTATGAAAGACAAAGAAACCATCAATGTATAGAATGTCACAGAGTTAAATACAATGCCTAAAATATTTCACTATACAAAAGTTCATTTCTGATATAAACAGATCTTAACATGTATACTACAGTGTTAAGGCAACAAAGAATACCATAAAAAACATATTGCATCTATACCTTATAATTTAAATAAGAAAAAAAAGGGATGTTAGATACATGGACAAGTAGCATTAATTCTAATAAGCTAGCTACAATGATTTGCATGTCATGTGATACACTAAAGGTACAGAGAACTGTGCGTGACTATAGAGGTTAGACCACATCTATTGTCTTTGTGAGTAGTGACATGATAGCCCTCTATCAGCCCCCTTCCTGAATGTGCACTATTCTTTAAGAATAAAGAGAGTATGTGCAAATTTAAAAGTATCAGGTAGCCTACAGATAAGTGTCAGGTCATCACCATTCCCTTGTTCCATCTCCTATCTACCTTGAATACTTATTTACTAACTTCAGGTTCTACATCCTACACATAGACCCCCCCTCCAAACACACGCACTCAACACTGGTTTTCCACCCAAGAAAAGTTAGCTTTATATGCAGATGATGACATTTTGTACTTAAAATCCAGAAAAGGACAGTTATGAAGTTATAGAAACAAACACTCTACATAACCTCTCAACCCTATTAACTAAAATGATCTTCTTTCAGAATCCAAACCTGAAACAACATCTTCTTATTATTTCTACACTAATCTTCTTAGCATTACCCTATGCTCTAACCTTCTACGAACATGTCTCCCTAACCTATAACATACCTCCCCACTATCAAACTCTACCTACCACACAACCAAGTTCCCTCTCTCATAGCAACATAACCTCATCATCAATCTACCTACTCCCTAGATTTCATAGATCTTCCCATGTCACTTACATCTACAGTAAGAATACCTCACTCAAGTACTCTAAATATATAAGAACTATACTAAAACATCCCACACAACTTCTATCTCATGGTGAAATCTATCCAAATCCTGGCCCAAATTTACATATCAGCAACATCCCACAAAAACAAACTACTAAGGTTGTCTCTAACCCTATACAGTTAGTGAACTCTCTCAGAATAGCTCAACTCAATATCCGCAGCATTAACAACAAACTCAGTCAATTGCATGCTCTTTTACATATACATGCATTTGATATCCTTTGCCTCACAGAAACTTGGCTTAAACCCTCTACACAGGATCTAGAAATAACCCCACCTGGATATAACACCCTTAGATGTGACCGCACTTCCAAGAAAGGTGGAGGTGTAGCTATACTATATAAATCTGAACTATTACTCTCAACCTTTAATGTGTTACCACCCTCTATCAACAATGCAGAAACCCTGTCCATCAAACTCCAACTTAATAAATCTAAATCCATTTATATTATTTGTACCTATATTCCTCCAGGAAACAACATTAACACTCTTGAAAACATTCTTAGTAGTCTCTCCACCACTCTACCCCAAGAAACAATTGTACTTGGAGATTTTAACATCGACTGGACTATTTGCAACTCCCCCAATCCTACCACCCATATTAATCTTCATGGCTTCTCTCAAATAATAAACTCCCCCACTAGAATTCATAAACCTAATAATAAAGAAACCATCCTTGACTGGATCCTTATAAACAGTCATCCTGGAACCTATACAACAGGAACACTACCAGATGACATTAGTGACCATGTTCTAACCTATATAACAAAGCAAAACCCACCACTGCTAAAACCTCAAACAACTAGTTCTAAAAATAATACTTTTAAATCCTATCGCTCAAAGAAGCACTTTAAAGCAGAAAGCTTTCAAAGTGAACTTAAGGCCTGTGACTGGTCACCACTGAAACTACTCAAACTAGATGAAGCTGTTTCCTACTTTAATACTAAATTCCTAGAAATCCTAGATCTCCACGCCCCCCCGCGCTCTTCCCGAGTTAAGAGCAAACCAGCCCCATGGCTCACAAAACAAACCAAGGAAAAAATATTCCTTAGGAACAGAATATGGGCCAAATGGAGAGCCACTAAGAGCTCTACAGACCAGCTACTATATAAATAACTAAGAAATGCAACTAAAAAAGACATTATCCTAAACAAAAAAAAAACTTTTATCACCACCTTCAACAATCTCACCCAAAAAACCCTCAAAAGTTCTGGTCAGGCATTAGTAAACTTCTCCAACCAGGACATACCAAGACTCCAGCCCCATCTTCTATTCCCAACAATAATCCTCTACTAATAGCTGATGCCTTCAACGATTACTTCACAGAAACTATTATAACTCTTGCAAAGACGCTACCTCCCACACCCCCCAACCCTTTCCAAAACACTAGCAGCCCAGTGCCCTCCTTCCATATACAACCCGTACCAACATCCTATATCTGCAAACTTCTTCAAAAGCTCAAACCCTGTACCCCTTCTGCAGACCACTTACCACCTGAATACCTCCAAATAGCAGCCAAAGTCATTGCATACCCAATATCCATCCTTATTAACAGAACAATCACAGAAAGTAACATCCCATCCACATGGAAAGTCTCTCACATTATCCCATTACATAAAGGAGGCAAATCCACTGATATCTCTAATTTCCGACCAATTGCACTACTCTCCACACTGGCCAAAATAATGGAAAAATGTATTCACCACCAACTACTTCAACATCTGCTCCAAAATAATCTACTGGCCAACTGCCAGCATGGCTTCAGACCCTTTCATAGCACAACTACCGCCTTGCTAACCTTCACTGACTGTATAAACAGGAATCGAAATAACAACTCCCTATCTTCTGCACTATTCATTGACCTATCAAAAGCCTTTGATATGGTTAACCACAACTTACTAATCAGTGAGCTAAAAGCCCAATTTCTTGACCCACAAGCAATACATTGGTTTACATCCTATCTAGAAAATAGACAACAAGCAGTACTCTGGGACAACACCTATTCCCGTAAACATTGGAGTCCCTCAAGGCTCTATTCTAGGCCCTCTTTTATTCTCCATTTTTACTAATAATCTCAACACTATTTTTCCTAAAGCCACCTGCATACAATACGCCGACGACTCAACTTTAATCTGTACAGCTGTCATCAACCTCTCTTCAGACCTTGACTCAAACAGTATTTAATACTGTAGAAACATGGTTTACCCACCATTGAAGTCATCAACCTCTCTTCAGGCCTCGACTCAAACAGTATTTAATACTGTAGAAACATGGTTTACCCACCATTGAAGTCATCAACCTCTCTTCAGGCCTCGACTCAAACAGTATTTAATACTGTAGAAACATGGTTTACCCACCATTGCCTCCTCCTAAATCCAAAAAAACAAAACAAATTAATGCTTTTCTCTTCCCACCCAAAAATCACCAGAAATCAACTTTACAATTACCTCTAACGATGGAACTACTATTACCCCAGATACTAACACACGTCTCCTGGGCATAACCATAGATATTAAACTCAGCTACGACGACCATATCAATAACACTATCCAAACTGTTAATAACAAACTAGGCTCCCTGTATAGACTCAGACCCTACTTCACACCACTAGCGAGAACCTCTATTGCCCAAACTCACCTCATTTCTACCCTTTTCTATGCTTCTGCTATATACACCAACCTATCAAAATACAACATAAACAAACTGGAAACTAGCTATAACAACATAGCTAGATTTGTCACAGGGAACCCTTTCAGAACCCACCACTGCTAAAACCTCAAACAACTAGGATGGTCAGAGCTACAAAACCAACTACTGTATAATCAACTTGTGATCACAAAAAAAATTCTTCATCACCCAAATAACACCCCAATCCTCACTAACCTAATCACCCCATATAAAAATCTTTCAACACTTCGCTCTGCAACAAGCTAATTTCTAATATCAAATCAAATAAAGCGGGGGACTCACTATTTACCAATATTGTGGGCAAAATCTGGAATAACCTTCCTATTACACTCACATCTCACTCATCAACATCTCTCTTCAAGAAACACCTAAAAGAACATCAGCAACTACTCTGGCTCTGTCCCTGTTCGAAACCACACTGAACCATAGTTCATCCCACTTTTTCTTCTCCTTGCTCTACCCCTATCTTCCCTGCTATGACCTCTTTGTAACTAAACTCCTCAGAAGTCACCTGTATACTAGCTAGTGCTTTGTTTGTTCTTTCTTCTTTCATCTATTTCCTTCATTCTCTTTCTTCTTTCTACCCCATATGCCTCAATAACTCTGAACCCTTGTTGATGATTGTATTCTCCTCCACTTGTGCCAATTCTAAACTTTCCTTTGCCTCTATACTTATTTCTTAAACATAAGTCTCATTTCTTATATCTTTTCTCTATCCAGATATTGTTAATCCTCTCATGTGTAGTAATTCATAGAAATATGCTTTTAAGTATTGAACTTTTAACTATTGTAGACTTGTTTTATGTATTGTATTTTTAACTACTGTTTTTATGTAAATTTTACTTAACTTTGGAGCTGATCTCCCTGGGCCTCTACTGAAAAAGGACATGTATCCAGCTAGACTAGCTCAGTCAACAAATGTAAAATAAATAAATAAATAAATAAATAAATATTGTAGAACAGACAGCTTTACGTCTTTTCAAGATAAAAAATTAATCAAGATAAAACAAAGGCAACTGAAGTAAACTATGTACCCACACATTAATGGTTTCAGCAATACCTATACTTATTGAGACATGACAAAATGGAGTATGTATTAAAAGGATTTCATTGTAGCAACTATGGATATATGGGTAGAGACTAAACAACAATAATAAAAAATTGAGACTTTGGAAGCTTGATTATGGAAATGGATGTTAAAATAAAAGCAGTGAAAAAGTTTCTAGTCCTTGAAGTTTTACATACAGGTCAGGTTTATTTTTATCAACCAGAGGAGAAATTGTGGAACATATTAAAGAGTTAAAGGAACTTATTTGCAAGGGGAAGGGGGCAACAGGTAAGTGGGATAAACTGTCTCTTCCCGTAGAACAAGGTGGACTAGGATTACCTGACAAAGTGGTAGTTAGGAGTTATGAAGTTATAGAAACAAACTGAAGTCGAACGGTATGATGATAAAACAGGAGGGGGAGTTCAAGAAATAAGGCAAGAGTAGGATTTTGGATGCAGTCCCCGAAGAAGAATAGTAACAACCATACAGATTATTATAAAGTAGCAGAAAGCATTCTAGGAACCAATTCTAACAAGGGAATGGAGAAAGGAGATTTTACTAACAGGGATAACTACAAGTAGGGGCAAAGACAATAAGTAAGAGGGAACAGGAACTTACTGCACAAAACCAGCAAAGAAATCAAGGTACTGGTAGGAAAGAAAAAATGAAGGAAAGATAACAGTGGAATAAGGCCAAGTGGGAATATGGACAACAGGTTAGAGACTGCCTTCTCTTGCAAGGATTGATGGCAGAGTGCAGTCAAACAGAAGGGGGATATGGACAGCAGGTAAGAGCCTGTCTTCCCAGGACTGATCGCAGAGTACAGTCAAACAGAAAGAGAAAGGGGAGCACCAGAGAAAGACTATTCCTAATGAAATCTACAACAGAAAAAAAGAAGTTATGTTCTTTCCATAACGTTCCATCTGGGTTGTTGATCTTCATTCATTCTTGACTGGTGGGTTTGGTTCCAACCTCTCGGAACCGACTTAGCTGTTATACATAGCTCATGCCAGCCAAAAACTCTCGAGCTAAGGCTCTACCCACAATGCCTCTCTCCCCATTACCTCAGATCGAGTTTGCCTAGTATAAAAGAAATACAGAAACCCTGTTAATATCCCAGGACTAGGTCCGGACCTCCAGGAGTCTTTGGAGGGAGCAGGAGGTCGGGATGTCAAGAATGAATGAAGAACGATAACACAGCTGGAACGTTATGGTAAGAACATAACTTCTTTATCTGATGTTGTCACTCTTCATTCATTCTTGACTGATGGGACAGAGTCCCTAGCTACTTTAGATCTTGGGAGCTCCTAAGGAAGGATATACCCAAGCACCACAGAGCCAAAGGATGCTTTTCTCCTGGAGACCATGTCTAACTTGTAATGAGTGATTACACGTATGCGTAGTAGTCCAACTTGCAGCTGCACATATGTCTCCCATAGAAGCTCTGGAATTGAAGACAGCTGAAGTTGAAACAGATCTTGTAGAATAAGCTCTAACAGTAGATGACAACTTGAGTTTGTTTTGGTTGTATATAAAAGTAATACAGTCTCTTAGCCATTTTGACAGGGTAACCTTTAATACAGACTTGCCCAATCTGGGTCCTGAAAATGATAGAAATAGCTGGTCTGATTTTCTAGAAGATTTTGTTCTATCCAAGTAAAAACATAATTGTCTGTGAACATCTGACAAGTGTTGACAATACTCTCCACTTTGTTCGTAAATTTTGTAAAAAAAAACAGTAAGTCTATGGACTGGTTGCTATTGGACTCTGATACCACTTTGGGAAGGAAGGTGGGGCTGGTTCTGAATGATACTCTTTCTTTATGAAAAATGATGTATGGATATTCCACACAAGGCCTGCAATTCTTCTATCAGACGTTATAGCTACTAGGAAGAGAGTCTTCCAAGATAGGAACTTGAGGTCGCAAGTGGCTGCTGGCTCAAAAGGCCGTCAAACTAGACATGGTAAGACCAAGGTCAAATACCAAGGCGCTACAGGATCCTTGAAAGGGGGTTTTAAGTGCAGAGTACCTTTAAAGGAGTACCACACCCACAGACTCAAAAAACATGTTTAAAACATCATGGCATGATGTTTCCTATACTTTAACAGCACTCTGGGATTATTTACAGGATTTTAAATATTTTTATATGTAATTCCAGACTCTGACCACCTGGAGGCTGGCATATTGACGTGGTTTGGATAAATCAGGTTGCCATCCAATATCCCAGAAATCATTGTCAGGCTCAAAAATGTTACATCATGCAGGCCTCCGTTTGTCTAAAGTTCCTGTCATTTCATGGATGTTGCATGTGTACAAAGTACTGAGTAAAATAAAACAGTGCAAGTAACATTCCCTGCTGCTGGATAACTACTTAAAATAGAAACAGTGCAAATGCCACAGAACACTCTCAAAGTGCTGTTTACTGCTGCCTTTTTATTTCTAATTTAGTTTAAATGGCACTAATTTGTGAGACAATGAATTCCAGTCCATTTACTTCTCCCCTCCCCCATAACACTTAGCTTCCCTAGCTGTCAATGTCCTGAGGGTAATTTGACCTGGTAATTCCATTGATTGGCAGATCTCAGCAGGGTGCTTGACTCATGTAATTTAATCTTTGCTCTAGCATTTCCTTTGTTAGAGGGGACATTTTTTTTGCTGCACTATAGCCATGGCCTTACTTGACTGCAATTACATGCAGTAAGGACTTGCACCAAGGAGGTAAAGAATAAAACATTTATACTATTAACCAGTTTAGATCTTTATTAATTTAAGTGTTAAGGTATCACTTCATGCTTCCACCTTGTTAAAATTGAGATTTACATGTGCAAAGTGTGTTGGTATGCAGTGTTTGCCTTCATATGTTTTACTCCACTGGTTGGTTTGCAAAAAAAAAACATTTTGCAGTGTCCCTGGATTTGTCTTTGTACATACAAACCACATTGCTATATTTTCCCCTTCCTTTTTCTTGTGTCCAGAAGTCACTTATAACAAAGTACATTTTTTATTGATTTTTTTTTAAATAAAGGACATCAAGGTTAACTTACCTTGAATCAGATTATGGATGCCGCTGCAAAGAATCACTGTTGAAATATTTGTGCATGGACAAAATCCCTTACTAAATCTATTTGCCAGCCTCCAGTTCAATTGGTGCTATGGCTTTAATATACTGGTGCGTTTGCTCATGCCTTCCAAATATCTCCACCATTACTTACCAGTTTTGCAGTGTAGTAACCACCCGACATGCCTATACACCTTTAGCCATCAATATGCAGCTACTGCTGTTCATGTGAGTATGTGAATTCATTTTCAGACTTAAGGTGTGGAAGCTGCACTGAATAATTCTAGGTGCTTGTTCAGGTTTCACATGGTGCTTGCTTAGAGCTACTCTCATGTTAAGCCACTATGAATATGTTGCACTGCCACCTCTGATACCAGGGTAATGTTTTAATCTTTTTATTCCTGCACTGCACGCTAGCAGTATCTGGTGCAAATACAACAGAGAAGTATGCAAGCGATACACCACCTAAGCATCATTTGCCGTGCACAATGTACAAGTATGCATACCAAATTTCTGTGTTTCCAAACATCAGTGTTACTACACTACTACTGAATAAAATGAACAGCACTCAGGCTGGGGGAAGGACAAGGGAGCCATGACATCACAGAATGGGTGGGTCTTATTATTTTAGTTAGAATCAGATGACGGCTGTGGTGATGTCACTTTGGGGGAGGGTACTGATTAAAAAAAAAAAAAAAGTACCTGCACTGCTTGGCCTCGATGATGTCAGTAATTGGGCGACTCCAGCAAGCTTTATTCAAACATGAGAGAATCATTTTGTAAGTGAAACCATCACAGTATGAGAAGGTAGGCTTCTGTTACAGAAGTAAGGGGAATTATAAAAATTGTAAATGCTTTATTGTTGTTGCTTTACAGAGGGCAATGTAAACAGGGAGGAAAAGGGCCGTGAAGTTGAGGAATACATTAGAGAAACCTGTTGTATTCCTTTAACATGATCAGGCAAAGACTGCTCCTTAAGCCAAACATGCCTTCTGAGCACAGACTCAGTAACAACGGCCCTGCAAGAGGCCGCTAATGAATCAAAACCACATTGCAAGGTATGTTTTCCAACTTATTCAGCAGAATGCATTAAATCCTGTAATTCTTTATTTTCCACACAGTCAGGAATCATCATCATTTTCTGTTTATGCAATCCAATAACATGTTGCTGATACTATAACATATGAAACTGGCAGTTTAAAGCCCTAATGGCCAAAGTTGCAGAAGTGTAAACCTTCTTACCCCATCTATCCAGTGCCCTGGAGTCTCTATCAGAAGGGGTAGGATTTTTTGCAGTAGAAGCCTTAATGCCCTTGGGCTCCTGTGAAATAGTCTCTGGATCAGCAATAGGATTTTTAAAAAGGAACTTGTGTGACTCAGGGACCCTGTAGTATCTGTCTGGTTTTCGGGGGCAAGAGGCAAGGAATCAGGGGCCAAACTAGATTCCGAAAAAGCATCATCAACAATATCTAGTACAGGAGAAATAGCTAAAGGCCTATGCTGAGGTAGGAGTTAGAAATCCCTAAGCCTCTTTTCTGAATCAGAAAAATCCTGGCTTTCCCAGTGGAAATGCTCCCTTAGACTATGTAAGGTTTCCCCAAAAGAAAAATCCTCTGGAGGGGAAGCAGAGGGAATGGGGTTCCTCTGCATCAGAATCCTCATAAGTAGATAAGGGCAAATCCAGATCATACCAAGAATCAGAAAAAACAGAATCCTGGTCAGAAGATTCATAAACCACTTCAGTCCTAGGCCTCTTAGAAAGGGGGGGTTGACTACCCCTGATTAGAGTTATTAGATCGTCAGCCATTCTTATCATTTGTTTTTTAGGCATATAAAGGCCTCAGCATGTGGCCTGGGCATTGTTTTTGTAGGCATGGCACGAGATTTAGGCCTAACAGAAGAAGGATACGTCGGTTTAATATGCAAGTCCGTAGGCCTGAATACACCCTCAGAAGCCAGTGCCTGCACAGCAGCTCTGGACCCATTCAAGGTAGAGACATCCGCAAGTTCCATAGTTGAAGCATCTCGCAGCATACCGGACCCCGAATGGGTCTCAATAGAGGCCTGCGAATCAGACGTAGTGGGTATCAGGGGCTGCAAAAGTGCCTCACTGAGTACCGGCGAACTGGCGACTGGTTTAGAAGAAGCGTCGACGGCAGTTTTGGACCTAGGCGGCCTGTCTCTGTCTTTATCTTTGCGTTTTTTCGGAATCCCGGTAGTCGGATGTCTAACTGACAACATTTCTGGATAATTAAACCAAGAACCAAAATATTTAGAGGCGAAAATATACTGACAATGGATAGTGCGCTGATTAAATAAAGCACAAAACCGACAGCAAGGTACGTCATGGTCAGAGCATTGGCAAGGAATACAGTATGAATGAAAATCTTTATGAGGTATTTGCTTTCCACAAGTAATGCAATTATTAACTTTTACTGACATCAGTAAGGAGTAAGAAAAAGTTTTCCCAATGGGATACTTAGCTTTAGTTGAAGATTTTGGTTCTGAAACTCGAAAACGAAAATTTCGGGAGTCAGCCGACCGGCACTTGCGAACTGCTTCTGCTTCGGGCTCTGCACGGCAAGAAAGACTGATGTAATGGTGTTGGCTGCATGTTTTATACTCCTGACTACCTAACGTCATGGAAGAAGGGACAGCAACCGACGCAGGACCCAAGACTTTGCTAATCAGGCCAACTGAGGGCTACCTGCAAGCAGATAACCCAACTGTAATAACTGCAACAGTGAGACATGAAGAACATCTTAAAAAAGGTGTTTAAAAGCAAACAACTGCACTAGCCTATCCTATGCTGTTCTGCAGATTCTCAGCACTGACATCTCTTCAGGTAAGTATACTCCCCACTTTCTAGCATCTTGCTCTTTAGTCTTCCTTACAAGCAGCAACTGCCTCATGTGCACAGACAACCCTCTCCTCCTACCACCCAACACTACAACCTGTGAGAGATGCACTTATATAGCCAAACTGGAAGCAAAGCTCTCTTCACCCAAGATTGGACTAGACAGTCAAGAGGAGAAGATAAACACTTGCAATACACAACACTCATCACATTGTCCCTTCAAAACCTACACCACCAAAACACACACAGAGAAACACAAAACACACATCTACATTCACGGAGGCTAGCAATAAAAATCTGCCCAAGCACCAGGGACCTCCAAAGCACAAACGCAAGCAACCTCCACCCCCCAAAACAACCCAAATGACACATAGCCCACAAACTCAGTGTACCACTCAACCACAGCCCATAAGGCATAACAGCGTGCCCAACACTCTAGTCATAGGTGACTCTATAGTCAGGCACACTGATGTTCCACTCAACAGGCTAAACAAGGAGAAAGTTACTGTCAGCTGCCTGACGCACGCATTCAGGTCACTCCACAACAAGTACAAAATGACTCTGTCATTGTCCATGCTGGTGTGAATGACCGGAGACGTACCTCCCTGGACTACATGAAAAGAGACATGGAGGAGCTGTCCGATCTTGTAGCCCAGGCAGGTATGACCCTAGCCTTGAGTAGCATCCTGCCATCACCCAGAATGATACCTCAGTTTGTTGTTTGTCTTTTTGGCTTTTCCCGGTTAGGGGTCGCCACAGCGGAACTCCGGTCTGCTAATGATTGGCAGTCAATTTTTATGGTGCCGAGTTGCCAGCCCGACGCTCAACTTTCAGCGAAGGCATGCCCATTCACGCATGTCTTTCGGAGGCCACTCGACCACGGGGAGGACATGGAGACTCCACATAGAAGGCACTCCAGCAGAGAAGTGAACAGAAGAACATCTTGCTGCGAGGCAACAATGCTACCGCTGTACCACCGCGGCTTTTTCAGAATGATACCTCAATACAAGGACAAAATGATGACTTCAACAATTGGCTAAGCTTCTGGTGTCATTCTAAGGGGATCCAGTATCTGTCTGCCTGGGATGACATAATCGACAAACCACGATGCTTTGCTGTCGCCCTTGGGATTCCGGATACTGGCTAAGCCTCTTGCCACCCCTTTAGTGCCTTTTTTAGGCAAGGTTCAAATGACAAATTCACCACCATAACCGGTACAAGCAAGCAAAATCTGAGGGTAATGCTACTCGATGCTAGAAGTCTAAACCTCAAAATGCACTCACTCGAAGCACTCCTTAAAATGGAGAACATCGACATATGTGCAGTGACAGAGACCTGGGTCAAGGCTCCAGAGAGCACCCCTGCATTACCACGCTATAATTCATACCACACCTTTCGGCCACCTAACCGGGACTGAAACGCTAAAGGCGGAGGTGTGTCCATATTCATTAAGGATATCCACACCGCCAGGCTAGTTGCTCAACATAATGCACCCGAGATTATCCAAGTGCAACTAACTCTGGGCAAGACCACAATCCAAATTGTAGCTTGCTACAGATCCCCCACCATGCCCTAGGATTCCCACTCCTCATTTCTTGATGCATTGGAAAATATTAGGGTACAACCTATCACCCTAATAGGAGATTTCAACTACCCCCACCAACTGGGAAAACTCTTGTGCTCAACGTTTTTTGGAATTCATAAATTCCAACGTCTTGGATCAACTTATCCACACCCCCATTAGGGGCAGCAATATCCTAGACCTGGTCATTACCAACATGGGCAACCAGAGGTCAATTCCTTATTGGTCAGATCCGACCACAAGCTAATCACCCTAGACATCCACATCACGCCTCCACCCCCCATTAGGGAAATCACCATAAAAAATTTCTGCAAAGCCAACTTCACTCTTCTTAAGACAGAAGTGGCAAACTTCACGACACCCATGCTGCCGGACAATAGAGGTATGACTGCTGAATCCTACACAAAAGCACTTTATAAGCACTTACACCAGTGCATGGATCTTGCAATCCCTAACAGAACCAAGATGCTATCCTCCAAAAAAAAGGAAGTCAATCTGGTGGTCCCCTGCCATAAACAAACTCTACAACAGGAGAAAGAAACTGTTGCAAAAAATAGTAAAATCCCATGATTGAAGGAACTCCCTGGTCAGCCTCAGTAAGAAGCTGAGATCCCTCATAAAATCCTCCAAAGCTAGCTACGAAAACAAAATCGCCACTGATTCTAAAGACAATCACAAAGCATTCTACAGCTATGTCAAGAATCTCAATGGCAACACTCAGATAGTAGAGTTGTGTACACTTACCATAAATGTACACGTTCGAGTGTATTCACTGTTGCAGTCCTAACCAGTGGGTTATCCGGCTCCCGGTAGCCCTCAAATCACAGAACCCACACTGTGAAAGTAGCAGACTCCAAATCCAACCTCAGACCAGTGACAAGTGGAGTAACACAGGGTTCAGTCTTGGGTCCTCTCCTGTTTGGTATCTTCTTCTCTGAAGTACAGGCTAACACAGAAGGTCTTTGGCTAACAAAGTTCGCAGATGAATGCAAACAAGGAGCCATAATCAAAACTCCTAACGATGTGGACATCCTACCGCCTCGCTGAGACAGATGCCTGGTGTCAAAGCCATGGCCTCAAGCTCAATGCCAAAATGTGCACAGTCATCCCTTTTGGTAAAAACTCTGTACCCATGAGCTACCACATAGGCGGTAGTCTACTTAACATCGAAAGTGTGATAAGAGACCTTGGGACACAGGTGGACAGTAGTCTCTCCTTTGATGATCACATTGCCACAGTAGTCAGGAAATCCTTCTACGTGGCGCACTTCATCACAAAAGGTTTCTCATCCAGGAAAAAAAGAGGTCATTGTTCCCCTCTACCCGTTGCTCATTAGACCCATTATAGAGTACAATGCCCTTTTGGTATGTACCTCACAAGACATCTACAACAACTGGAAAGGCTGCATAAATACCTCACAAAGAGGATTACTGGCCTCAAACAAATGCCCTACGCAGACCGTTTCAAAAAACTCCAGCTTTACTCCATCGCATATCGCCTACTCAGAGGCGATCTCTGCCTAAAATACAAAGCTATGTCAAACCCAGAGCTGTTGGACATGCTCCAGTTAAAGAAATCCTAATCCCTCCGAGCTACAGACTCTAGGAACCTAAACCTTGTCACCACAATAAACAGAACATACTGGAGGGATAGATTTCTGTCCCAGAGACTTCCAATACTCTGGAACACACTACCTATTATAGCAAACAAAGCTCCTCATTAACACTCTTCAAGAAAAATCTTGATGATTAGATGGGAGATGGGAAATTTACCCCGGAGATCAATTCTGTGGCTCTGTTCGACAGGGGCACAGGAGAATAATTTTCTTGGGTGGCAAAAGCCAGGGTCCCTTTTGGCTAGGCTTATATAGGCCTTAGGGCCAATAGCCTAGTACCTACCTATGAACATGTTCCTATACTAAATGAATAGTGACCATGAGAACAACTATGTGTGGTCTATTGCCAATATCCTAGTCATAACTCAAATAGTTCTCTCTAGAATCAGTCCAGGGATTTTTACTTACATCAGACACTAACCTGCCACCTCACATACTTCCTTTTGAATAGGCTGTTGTTAACTCTTTCCCACATATCTTCGACTAACAGGATCCATATGTTAACACTCCTGCTTTTTTCTACACCATTTCTGTCATGTGTGCCTCCTGTACCCAATCCATATTATTTTCCATGAACATCTCATCTCCCATCCTCACCCATATGGGTTTGCAGTCCATGTCTTTGCCAGTCTTTCATGAAACCCTTCAAAGCCTCTCTTTTTCCAATATTGCTTGCCTCAGTACCACTGGCTCACATTCTCAATACAGGAGTCTTATCATACAAACCTATCCTCACCATCTTCTCTCCTTTTTCCTTAGCAGATTAATCCCCAGCCCTGACTGAACTCTCTAAGCTTCATTCTCCACCTATATTCTCTTTTTTACTTGCTGCCTTCTGAACTTTAGCCCATGCCCCACCCGACTTCCATCTTTTCACTGCCATGATATTTTAGTCTCCCTAACACACATTCTTACAACACTTTTCTAGTACCTCATGCATATGTTTTCCCGCATTAGCTTGAACCATGCTTCCAGTATCCCACTGTGCTCCTGTTTTACCTGGCTTCACTGACCCGAACTGCCCCTACTTACTACATTCTCAGACTCCCTGTTTTTAGTGACTTCAAAACCCTAAGTTCTCACACTCCCCAAACCTGATAACTAGCATACACAACACCTCTCTTCCATGACCTGCATCTCCCCTACCTTCCAGCCTTTGACTCCCTGTCTCTACTTCCTAATGGCATAACCATCCAAATTTAAATACCACTTTTCTGTATGTGTGTGTCTACTAGTCATATCTGCCTAAGAAACACTTGGTGAAAAACATCAACTCTTCAAAAGCACACTTTATGATAATGTGCAATATACACAAAATATTCTTAAAATTTTAATTAAAAAAAAAAACATCATACACTTTCTTTAACCAGTACTACCAACTGTCAGCTCAAAGTATGCCACTGTTCAACTGTCACTCAACCAATGAGGATTTAACTGTGTGGTGTTAGCTTAGTATTTAATTCAGTGTAATGTTTGGGGTTAATCCAACTACTAAACTCAAATCATCAAGTCAGAATCATTAGTTCAATACAGAATACTGGTCTCTTTTATAACTGGTCAGAGAAGTAAAACTCACCAATTTCTCAAATCAAAAATCCCAGCCAGGTATTGTTCAGGCAGCCGATTCAATAGGCACCCATGATGCAGAGTGCCCATAGAACAAAAAAAAAAAAAAAAGATGATGGAAAATCCAGGAGAAGAGTGAATCTTGAACATCGCTCTTTTCCTTTAAACTTCTTTTTTGTACGAGAGCCTGCACCTCAGCACCACCAGAACTTATACATATCAACACCAAAATCACCATACCTTGGAGAAAATGGAACACTCTGGGAAATGGCAACCTCAGACTTAAAATATGTAAGCCTGTTTTTTTCTGCCATTTAGTCTCTGTGTTTTGAGACATGCTCTATCAGGTCCAGATATTTCAAATTGTTAAGATTCATTGCACTCTTTATATGACTGACACACACAGACACACACACACACACAGGCAGTATTTCAACATTTCCTAAAATGCTATGCATTATTTTCTGGTTGTACATGGTGAAACACTTTAATCTTTCAAAGGTCTGGGTGGGGTGAAGACAGTGAAGGAGTTTGTTCTTTTGTCACAGATGTTAATATGAAAAATGGGGCTAATTTCAGTGAAACAGTGGAAGTGGAGTCAAGTGATAAGTGGACAGGGCAAAATATTTGGTGATATTCATCCCAGCCAAAAGGCAAGACCTTATATGGTGGTCAGGTGGTTTGTTTCAAAGTCAAGTATCAGTGAACATGTATAGGTGGAATGCCCTAACACTATCCGGCCGAAGACTTACTATCATGAGAATAACAGTACTTCCCCAATGTTAGCATTTTTATTCTTGAATTAGCAGATACCAAAGTCATTACCTAGAATAAAGTAACAGCATGTGTCAGATGCCCCTGTGAGACGTGAAGCCCCTGCTGGGGGTCAATTAAAAAAAAAGAGATGACATACAAAATGCTCAAAGGATAGACTTCCTCTGTCTTGCCTACAAGAGTAAAAAAGTGGTTATGAGGGGGGGAAGAGAAACCCCATCATTAAGTAAAATGCACAAGGATGTAGTCCTACATTCCCCTTAAAGTGAGCACTTCAGTTACGGAAAGAAACTAGGGCCTTCTGCAACAGCTAAGGGATAGAAACCTATTTGGAAGTAAGGGATGGAAAACTATTTGGAAGTAATCAGCAGTTTAGCATACAGGAGTAAGGTCAAAACCCACTAATGAGCTTATCCTGTACTGTATGACTCTGAGCAAATAACCAGATGATGCTACAAGGATGGCCCTGAAGACAGGCAGCTGTACCTAGTAGGTTTGCCAGGCTAACAAATAAAAATATGGTTTACCATGCTATTGGAACAGATTCCAAATAAGCACAAAAGAGATTAAAGTGTGGTGGAGCAAGTTGTGTCTTACTGCTTATCCCGGTTAAGGGTCGCCACAGCGGAACTCCGGTCCACTAATGTTTGGTAGTGGATTTTTACGTGCCGAGTTACCAGCCCTGACGCACAACCTTCAACGACGCAAGATGGGTGGAAAATTGTTAACTTTCGTTTTACAAGTAATCCATCTTCTTTCTGCAGAAAAAAAGCAGTTTTTCATTCAACAATTTAAACTATAACTTATCTGGGGAACACAGACAACATCAAACACTTTCATTAGTCCATTTTCATATTTTTTTATTTTATCTTATTTTACTTTGATTAATAACAGAAATCAGAATTACATAATAGCATCATAAAAAATTCATCCCTTCAAAATAAAACATTTAATTACATCCCAACAAAGCAGAAACAAAACAGAAAACTGAAATTACAATAGTCTTGTGTTTTTTACTTGTTGCTTTTTCCTTTCATTTTCACCACCATACTGAAAAACTGTTATGCTCTAAACTGAACACTTGATGTCAGTAGAGTTTAAATTAATTTACTATGGATTCATTGTTTCTGGCATTTCATTCAAGTTTTTAACTCAGAAAATTATTACTACCAAAGGCTTTTATCAGGAATATACTGTCTGCTACTAGAACCAGTCAAGTTTGTATTGGATACTTTGGTGCCATTAAAGTCTTACTTTTAGCCTAGGTATTTGGATTACAGGAAAGGGAGAGAATGAATACAGTAGACAGCTAGGTCCACTACAACAAAAAGCATCTTCAGATAAATTGATTTGGCAAAGCACAGAAAAACTTTGGCAGATGTGCACTTTCCAGGGTGGCAAACAGATCTGCTTGTAAGCCTCTTCACAGGAGCACTGAGTTATGCATTCATTCATTCACTCATGGTTCAAAGAGGCAAATGCATCAGCATCCAAACTGCACATCAAGTACCTTAACAGAACTTTCAAGCGAGTAAATCTAAAGCTTATTTAAATCATCCAGCTAGAAGTGAATCTTTAGATGTATTTCTCTCTCAGTGACCAATTATACCTTAAGTTATATTTGTATTTGGTTCTGATTAGTCCATACACAATAAAGCTGTCAGCTCTCACTGGAATTTACTGTAAATCCACATATGTTCGTCAAACAATACCTCTATACGCTTTATACAAAGAACTGTAGCCTCCCCATTATCTTCTGTACTATAATCTGCACAACTTAAACTAATCATTCAACCAAAGTACTGTACATAGGTGGACTGGATATTCTGAATTGGCCCTAGGCGTGAGTGCGCATGTGTGTGTGTGTGTGTGTGTGTGTGTGTGTGTGTGTGTGTGTGTGTGTGTGTGTGTGTGCCTTCCGTGGAAGGTTGGGTGTCAGGCTGGCAACTCAACACCGTAAAAAATTCCACTGCCAATCATGAGCGGACAGGTGATCTGCTGTGGCGACCCCTAACCGGGAAAAGCCAAAAGAAGAAGACGACTGTATCTTGCAAATTATTAGAATTAAGTACAGGAATAATAACCTTTGGAGTTATTATCAGTTAACACTCCTCTAACCTAAGCCCATTCCAACATTCTGCTGTACTGAGACATGTCAGGTTTTGCTATCAGCTAATGGATCCTAAAAATATCTACCTGCGCTAATGAATGCCGTCACCACTCCAAAGACAGGTGCTCAGCTCTTTCAGTCACACTTCAACATTTTTACAACTTAAATTAATCTGCTGAGGGGTCAGCTATCAATGATGAAAACACTTGTGCCTTCTTTTACCATAGCTAGTTTAGTGTCATATGCAATCCTGACTACTTACTTATGCAGACTGCAACAATTACAACATCTGAAAAGATCATTACATTGGTCAGCAATAATCCCAGTTACTCCACTCAGACTTGCACCATTTATGTTGAATGGTTTTACACTTCAAGTTTCATAATCTGCTAACTATTCCTCAAAAGGTGGATCAGACTAATAGTTATCTATCTATCTATCTATCTATCTATCTATCTATCTATCTATCTATCTATCTATCTATCTATCTTTGTTGACCGGAAAGTCCAACTGGGATAGATACCCTTTTCACAGGAGGCCCAGGGAAAAAAGCTCCAAATTCAAAAGTAGTACATAGCAATTAAACTTTAATGGTGCTTGCTGGTGTTTCTCTAGGACCATCCTAATTATACCTCTGGGCATGTAATGCTGCAATTTCTTATTTAAATCAATAAATGTAAAATCACATTAACTTGATATTCAAATGCTTTACTTAACTGTTAACATATACAAACCATTTACTGGAATGTCTTTTAATTTTGAAAGTGTTGTAGCCTGGCTACATTTTTTGTAAAGGTCTGATAATGCCCTACTACGTTTTCAGGCACTGATTTCACTGGATTTATATTAGTTTTGCCTGAGCTGACCAGAAGACAGTCTACTTGGATTAGGGCTCTAATACAAACAAATAAATAAACCTACAATCTAATTAAATATCTTATCTTAAAAATTATGATGCGCAACACAAATTTACCGATACACCGCTTAGGTCTAGTATAGCTGGAAAGAGATAGTCTTCCATTCACTGATAACTTATATTGCAACAACTTTTCATGCATCTATTAATTATTTCAGCAGCCAATAAAACACACAGTCTTGCTTAGCTTTGCATGAAAGCTTAAAGCAGGACGAAGAAATTGGGTACTGATAGTATATGTGCACCTTGAGCATTACTTGCATATTGTAAATTGTTACAAAACCTAACTACTGTCTACTGCTTTAAAAATTCCACTTTAAGACTTGGTGCTTACTAACACGGTTCTAGAGATGTGTGCTCATGTGTTTGTACTACTACTCCATAACCCAGTTTTGTCTTTCTAGGGCTCTAGTGGAGGCAAAGCAATCACTAGCTCACATCATCACGGACTTAATGAAGTTCTTAAACTCCATAACCACAAGGATGGAAGGTTCTGGCTCAAGCTTCAGTCAACAAATGCACAAATGATTTTAAATAAATGTAATTTCTATCAATGCTAACAAATCTAAAATACTACTATTCACTTCCTCAAAATCTTTCTCGGTTAATAAAAATTCCTTCCAAGTCCTTAACCAAAACAACTCGCCGATCGAAGTTGTTCCCTTTGCCAAACTACTCGGTGTAACTACAGATGAACACCTCAAGTTCGCCATCCATATTCAGCAAAATATAAAGAAAGTCCACCAAAAACTAGGTATGCTATACAGGAACAACCACTTCCTCTCTACTTCTACCAGGCATACTCTGGCCTCCTCTTACCTCCTTCCCTCCCTTCTGTATGGTGCCCCACTACTAACTAACCTATCCTCTTCCATCACTTCCAAACTTGAAAGCTGTTATAACAAAATTTCTAAATTTGTCACCAAAGCCAAACATTCCACACATCACTGTGTTACCCTCCAATCCCTCAACTGGTTAGAATTCACAAATTAACTGGAATTCCTCCAGCTCACTACAGCACACAGACTAATATTTAATCCAACCAAATGCCCAGCTCTAACCAACATCCTTCCCCCATACACCCCAAACAGAACTCTCAGATCTAAACACCAAAACTTGATTACTATCCACAAACCTAAACATCCTGCTGGACTACTTCTCCTCTCCTTCTCCTTAGGTAAGAAATGGAACTCTCTCCCTTCCACAATAAGGACAATGTCAAATACAAACAACTTCAAAACTCAGCTTTACACCTACCTCTCCTCCAAATGGAAATGTAACTGCAGTCTCCCTACCTAGAACTCTAAGAAAAGCCCCTGGGAGGGTATCCTCCTGAGTTCCTAAGCAACTTATAGCTGGCTATAACCTCCTATAGCTAATTCCCATACGATCTCTCACAATGTAAATATTGTAAATAGCTTTTGACTTTTTTTTTTTTAATTCTCTTTATTGTTCTATTCAAACATTAACAATAAATAACATCAGACAAACATACACGAACAAGCTACATACGCAACTATATACACTTATACATTGCCCAAAGTAACACAAAGGGTAATACAGTAATCAGATAATCATTTCAATATATGTTCAAATAACATTCTCCAATATTTTTTAAGATATGGTTTCTGGTTAATGTTGTGGAACAAGTATCTATGTGCCTTAAGGTGTTTAATAGCCAGAGTCTTGAACCTTTCCCAAGATAATAAGTGCCTATTTTTCCAATTAAGAGAGATATAGTATTTAACTAACATAAATATGGAAATCAGAATTCTATATTTCGCCTCTGATAGGCCTGGGGGAGGGATGTGTAGGAGAGTGAATTTCCATGAAAGGGTTGATTTTTCGTAGCCAATTTTTTCCAGTAGGACTCTCAGGGCACACCATAGTTTATATGAGCATTTGCAGCTCCAAAATATATGTAAGAGATCATCTGTTTGATTTTGACAGACTTGACAATGAGGGGAATAATTAGGGTATATTTTGTTAATTATGTCAGGGGTAAGGCATGCATTATTCATTACCATGAGATGGGTATATTTAAGTTTCTTTAGGGGTATGTGTTTAGTGCTAATCCTTATGGCATTTGAAATCTGATTATGGATAATAGAGGGATCTTGCTTTAACCAATATTTGGAGAAAATGGGCTCATTATGTGTTTTGGAGGCCATGATAACTTTGTAGGTATTTGAGATCATTTTCTTTTTAAGGAGAAATAGTTTCCACAGTGCCTTGCAAGTTGAGATATCCTTATCAGTTACCATGGGGTGGACTAGGTACATAAGGACTAACTCCCTGATTTGTCTTAATATGATTGTATTTTTTTTTGGTAAGGTCATGTTAATTCTCATATCAGAAACGGTCTGTTGCTTGAAGGGGAAGAGGTCAGAGATGCTTGTATTCCTGAGAAGGGGGTATTGGTCTAAGTTTAACATACGGCCGTTCATCTTTAGATTAGGGTTGAGATGTAGTGGTTGTAGAGTGTTAAAGGCAGGGGTCAGGTTTAGAGAACTAAAAAGATTTTGTAGTGACTTTATATTAGATTTAATGCCATTATGCAACTTAGTCTTGCCTAAGTTTTCTTTATTCAAGAAAGGGAGAGCAGAGGGATTGAGGTTTAGAGATTTGACATAGTTGCTAAAACGTATGACCCAGGTTGGACACCACGTAGTGTAATCCTTACTGTAGGAAGCAAGGTTTATGATTCTACTCCCACTGATTATTTCATAGTATAGTTTAAAATCCGGCAACTCAAGGCCTCCTTGCTCCTTAGGGAATGTAAATTTCATGTAACTAATCCTAACAGATTTGGGGGACCATATAAATTTTGAAATGAATGAGAAAATAGTTTTAAAGAATTTGTTGTGTAGGGTAATATTTGTCGCATTAAAAATATATAGAAATCTAGGAAGTATATTCATTTTTATGATTGCTGTTCTAGCTAGGAGTGGAAGTTTAAGTTTGGCCCATCTGTTTAAGTCATTTTGAACACTCAACCATAATTTAACAATATTGCCCTGGTATGAGCTGAATGCTCCTGGAAAAAGGATATTCCCAGAGAGTGGAAGTGTTGTTTAATGTTTATGCCTGTAGTAGAGAATATGTTTGGGAATGGGGAAGACATATTTATCGGGAATATTAATGATTTATCTCTTTTGAGTTAGCAGTTTGCTAATTTGGAAAAGGTGTTAATGGAGGACATAATTTTCTCAAGATCGGAACTAGGTAAAGTAAAGCAGATGTTTAAATCATCAGCATACGCTGATAGGGGAAGTTTAGTGTTAAATAGAACAGGGGTATGATGGTAGGTTTTCTGTTTGATTAGTAAGAATAAGGGTTCGATGTACAGGTTGAATAATAGCGGAGAGAGGGGACATCCTTGCCTAGCACCGTTATGAATTTCAATTCTGTTAGATAGCTGGTTATTTGTAATATAGTATATGCATTAGAGTACAGAGTTTTAATCTTGCTAATAAATAAATAAGTTTGGTATGTTGAAATATGGGAGAATATCAAATAGAAATTCTGTACTGATTCGGTCGAAGGCTTTGGATGCATCAATAGCTAGAGTGTACAGAGGGCTTTTGGCCAGGGAAGAGAGAGAAATCATAGCGTCTAATGTAAGGGTGTGGTCTATTGTTTGTCTGTGCATAATGAAGCCAGATTGTTCAGGTGAAACAATAGTGGAAATGACTGCATTGAGTCTATTGGCAAGAATTGTGGCCAAGATCTTCATATCCATGTTAACAATAGAGATGGGTCTATATTCCCAGGGGTTTATTGAATCAGCGTTATGTTTAGGGATAAGGATAGTTCTAGATGCGTTAAGGTGGATGTCTTTATATCCAGCTCTGATAATATGATTAAACAGCAGAAGCAGAGCTTTGGAAATTTTGGGTGTGAAAGATTTATAAAATTCGGCCGTGAAGCCATCTGGTCCAGGGGATTTGTTAGATTTCAATTTATTAATTGCCAATATAATTTCTTGTTGTGTAATTTCCCTGTCAAGGGAGTCTTTTTGATTCTTAGTTAGCTTGGGGAAGGATAAGTTACGAAGCTTTGTACTTCTGCTTTGTCAATAGGGCCTTCAGGAAGACTGTAAAGTTGAGAGTATAAGGACTCGAATAGTTTGATAATATTGTGCGTATTCTGATATCCTTTCCCCTGATAGGATATTTCCGAGATAAAGGGAGATGTTCTATTTTGGTTTACCACTCTGGCTAACAATTTAGAGGGGAATTGGGCCAATTCCGAATTTGCTAAGGTTTTTATCTCGTGAAAGGTAAGATTCTCAGCTTGCAAACATATAAGTTCCTTTTGTAGTTGAATCATTTCATTCTCAGATTCAAGTGAGTATTTTAGTTGAATTTCGGTTTCAAGCTTATATATTTTATTTGTTATATCTGTTTCATTTTTATTATATAGTTTCTTGTAGTATGAAGCTTTGTTTATAAGAAATCCTCTAATCATTGCCTTGGTGGCTGCCCAGGAACAGTCTAAAGAGGTTGGGAGGGAATTACAGGATTGGAGAAATTGATCCAGATAAGACAACACATGGGAGAGTACTTCTTTCTTCTTTAGAAGGTTAGGGTTTAGACGCCACCAAATAGATTTGTTATTTAAGGATCTTGTAGAAGGCCGGTGAATAGAAAGGGAGATCTTGGAGTGGTCGGAAAGGCTTCTAGGATCAGTGAAAATGAGATGTCAAAATTACTAAATATTGAGGAGATTAGAAAGAAGTCCAACCTGGACCAACTTTTACCACAGTTAGAAAAGAAGGTGAATTTGTTATTTTTTGAGGTGCCGTTTAGAAAGATAAAAGGGTCGAATAAGTTACAGTCTTCTTTCAATTCAGATATGGTTAAGGTTGCAGATTTATTATAATTAGCCTTAATATTTGTCCTGTCATTTTTTGGATCCTGGACAGAGTTCCAGTCACCCCCCACAATGTAGTAAAGGTTAGGAAATAATGAAAGTAATTTATAAATCTTCATAATAAAATTTTGTTGCCCTGAGCAAGGGGTACAAATATTAATAATTAAGATAGAGTGCAAGTTGCAGTAAACTAACACCACCTTCCTTCTTTGTCTATGTCAAAACTAATTATGTCATGTAGGAATTTATTTTTAATTATTATAGCGACACCTGCGCTAATGAATTTAGCTCTACATGCAATAATCATTTTAACCCATGGTCTCCCTCTGTCCTGATCCCACTGGTGGTTAAATAGGTGCATTTCCTGGACAAATATAATATTAGAAGCAGATTTAAACCCTAGATGCATAAAAGTTTTTTTTTTTATTATTGGATGCTTGTAACCCTTTAATGTTCCAAGACTCTATATTAAGCATTTGTGCACTATATTATAAAAAGTAAGTAAAATGTGAGATATGGAGAATGTAAAGCTGCTTAAGAATAACAGCAATTTAAACGAGAGTGTTTGGGCAAGGATAAGAAACCCTTCCTGCTTTAACCCCGTGCCTAACCACCTCCCCATTGGCCCGGAAGGGGCTGGGATATTAGGAGTTAGTGTGACATAGGAAAGCCTTTTACAAAAGCTCTGTGACCTCACCCAAAAGGTGAGACTAACATATCCCAGAGTGACTCAACTAGAACTACAGAATCTAGAATGCATAACAATCCCAAACAGGTTAGACAGACTCATAACTCAGCTACCTAAATCTTAAACTGAGAGCTATTCATTTGTGTATCTAAGCGTTAGCTGTATATATCCGTGGTTTTTAATACCATTATTTTGTAAGTAAGTTAGTGTTACATTATTTGTATATACCTTTTCTTTTACAGCTAACATCAAAGCCCTCTCTGAAAGGAGAAGAAAAAACAAACTTAGTATTATTGATAATCAAGGTTAATCAAGGATAGTATTCAGGTAAATTCTTATGAGTAGGTTTAATGGAACTAGTTATCCAGAAGATGTAGTGGTGAGGTTCTTAGGCCCCAAGGATAAAAGATCATAACAGAGGAACTAGAATTATAGTGATACTCGGAGGACTCCGGATATAATATACAATAGCATATTCAGGAGATAGAGACAACTCAGAACTGTTTATATTGAAGTCATTCTTGTAATAAAGAATATCCAACCTGGAGTCCTAGCTTACATTTCTTGGATATAAGGTAGATATCCCATTGTACAGTATCAGAAAATCATAAATTACTCCTGCCCTCTTATAAAGTGGCCTCCTATACATCAAAACAAGTAAGTTAGCAAAAGTACCTGGCATCAAACAACATGTAGCATCAGAGCATCAGGCTTATACTGCTAATAGAAACTAACACAAATTCCATATAATGTATAACATTGAAAAGGTACACACAGCCTGTTTTCCAATAGATGAAGAAGCCCCCACAGCTTTCAGTCCTAGTACACACTCATCACATGCTATCTGTTCTACATTTAAAGCGCAGATATAAGTATCTTAAGTGTTCCGGAACCCTTTCCAATAATATTGGGTCAGTTACAGTCAGGCATTTGTAGTAAAAATGGGTGCTTGTATCTTTTTAATCATGTTACTGTATCAAAATGTCAGCAATCAGATCAAGTACCCTATATCATATTGGTCTGCCTGGCTTTAGACACATAATTGAAAATAACATGCGTATAAACATGGATCGCATGTGAGCATCTGATTTGAGCCTCAAAATAAGCTGAGGAAATGAAATGAGTCTGTATTTGCCTTATGTACAGCCTACATATTCCCTTTTGGTATCGCTGGTGAACAGAGCTGTTTTAGTAGGCAAAAACCCAAATTACATTAAGGCATGCTTTATTTTTAGGTTATATAGCAAAATTCGAAGTAGCTTTGCACCGGGAGTAACCGATACTTATTCTGGCATAGCTTGCAGCTTTAAGAGCCCCTAGGACTCATGGGAAAGCAGGGGTCAAGTGTAATCACACTGCAGGATATCATGGCGGAAAATGAAAGTTTTAGTTACTGGACCACCAGGGGCCACGAGGCTAGGAGGCCTGTAGAACAGTCAACCAAGTTCAAGGCAGGATTCCATTTCTGTATTGAGGAAAGACGACACAGGAGCGAGGCGAACTCTCCATGGTGAATCTAAACGAGAGGACATCGCACCAGGCTTACAGTAAGTTAGCAGTTTTGTTGTATAGCATCCGGACACTCTTTGAAAGCTTGAAGGAACACCGAAGCAGCTTCCTTGCTGTTTACTGCGGATAGTTTGGACCCCTGATGATGGAATATCAGAATGTTTGGGTATTTCATCTGAAATTTTATTTGTTTTTTAATTAGATATGCGCAAAAGGGTGCAAGCTTTTGTCTTTCCTTTTTTATCTGTGTAGGAAGATCCGATGAAAGATATATTTTGGATCCATTCCATAGGATATATTTTTTATTTCTAGCTGCAAGTAAAAGTCTGTTTACATGTTGAAAGTTAAGAATTTTTGCAAAGACAATTCTCGGATTTGTTTTGTCATAGGATGATCTTAGGGCTCTATGAGGTCGTTCAATTATTATCTGGTCTGTCAAGGGCGTATTATCTAGGAATAAAGCAAACATTGTAGATATGGTTTCAAGTAAAGTGGTATGATCTATGCGTTCAGGGATGCCTCTTAAAATAATAATATTGCGCCTGGATCTTGCCTCAAGGTCCATGAGTTTCTGTTGAATATCCAGAATAGTTGTGGCATTAGTTTTTTGTTCTTTTTGTAACTGGTCAATTTTGATCTCATTGTCAAAAACCGTTGCCTTCAGTTTTGTCAATTCTTGTAGGAATTCTGTCTATAGTCTCTCCAAAGGTTTTTAGTTGAGTGGAAAAACTTTGTATTGCTGTTTGGATAGGCTGCAGTGCCAATTTTAAATCTTCCATACTGGTAGGGTCAGATTTCACTTCAGAAGGTGGTTTTATAGATTCCTGTTGCTTGCCAGTCCTTGCCCTTTCAGATATTATTTCTTTCTCCGGAGATAAGATTGAGGAGTATTTCGCTTTTGTATTTTGAGACTCCATAGATTCAGATTCCTGTGACATAGCTGAATTTTTCCTTTTTTCTTTTTTGTTTTAGGTAAGTGTAGGCCGGAGAGCCCCAGACCTCATGGGCAGCAGACACACGTAAGGTAAGGAAAGATCAACAGCAATCCACCAGGTATTTACTTCAGTTTCCAGTTCAAGAGTCAGTATTTAGTTTCAGGTAAGTTCCTCAGATCCAAGGTAAGGTTATTGCTTGTAGAATTTACTTCTCTCCCATAAAATAAGGTTGATATTTTATTGTATGGAGCAGAGCTATGGTCTAACACTGCTTATAGGACGGCAGCCGTCTGGATCCAAATAGCTTTTGACTAACTGTGTGAATTTGTTAAAATGTATCTGCACAAATATTTTTCCATTATGGGCAATATTGCTCGCACTTTGTATTATTTGACATGTATTTGTAGTTGTACCCTATTTTTATTGGACTGCTATCTTTACTGTAATCTCTTTCATGGCGCTTTTCTTCCCAGGCCTCCACTGAAAACAGGCTCTCTGGGCCCAGTGGATTTCCCCGGTAATCAAACTGGAAATAAATAAATAAATGTTGAATGACACCCATTTTCCATACTTTGGGTAATACACATGAAGCAAAGGATAAGTTATACACAGTTTTAGGGAGACCACTGCTTCTAATGATTGTTGTAGGCACTATCAATTCTCTAACTTATCTGGTTTTCATCTTTTGCCTGTATTGAACCAGACATATTCCAAAGATATTTTCTGTATTTATCAGAGGGATCTTGCTAACATATTTATACTATTTGGCTTGATTGTTTTACTACAATATTATCGTTACTTATCACAAGGGCTGTGCTGTCATATTTAGTTGTCTTCAGTTCCAATGTGTTGTTAAATGGCACAAATTTAAAAAAACTGGGAAGGGTGTAAATGATCACATTTTTGATAATGGAAGATGCACTTTTACATTACAATGTATAAGGAAATGGCCAACCACTCTTCCTTTATACTTTTCAGATGCTTGTGCATGCTTCGGCTTTATCTCTCTCTCCCTTTTAACTAGTCTTGATATATATTAGGTGTATTTAAGAACTTATATGAAGTCTGAGTAAAGAGGATATTCCCTTCTCTCACTTTAAATTTATTTTTAATCTTACTCCATTAAAACAGAACTCATCTACTCTGTGTTTTGCATCACATCCATCCTTTTTGATCAGAAAGAACAGTTACATAAAATCATACCATAGTAGTAGATGTCCTTCTATTCACTGTTGCAGTATTCTTTACCTAAGGGATCTCCTGCCAAGGACAACCCAATTTCCGACCAGTATAACAAAGCCTTTAGTTTTTTTTAGGTATCGTACTTCACACATATGCTTCTCGAGCAAGGCGTACGGCATGAACGTGACCTACGGATGTACACACTCAGAAATGAACAAGCACCAGAAGGAACAGAATGTTCTTAGGAACAAGGATAATATGTGCATCTGGAAAGAGAAAAAGGAAGAAAAGTCTCTTGGCCAAGAGTGCAAGAAAAGTACAGGGCAAGACAGAGAACAGATGGTGTAGGAGGGAGCAAATACTGCAACAGTGAAGAGAAGGACATCTACTGTTACGGTAAGATTTTACACAAGTGTACTATGTCCTTCCATATCACTCTTGTAGTACTCTTTACATAAGGAAGAGTACAAGAGCTCAAGAGGAAGCCTGGGAGGAGGAAGGCACAGAACAGCCCTCTACAAACTCATTCAGGATAGCCCTGGCATAGCCTTGTCCTGGCCCTGGAAATAACATCAAACTTGTAATGCTTAGTGAAAGTATGAACAGAGGACTAAGTAGCAGCCTCACGGATTGAATTGGTATCCAGAACCTTGAAAAAAGCAGCACGGGAGGCAACTGCCCTAGTAGAATGTGCCTTTACTAACAAGGAAAGACATTTGCCATATAAAGAGTAACAAAAAGAAATGACCTTAAAAATCCGGGAGATGTTCTGCTTAGAGACAGCCAAATCCAAAGTCCTGGCATGAAAGGAGACAAAACGTTCCCCAGCTTTGCAAGTAACTTTTATTTTATTCGAATAATATCAGAGCTATCTATCCAAATCCAAGGTGTGAAGAACCTTCTCAGTAGGAGACTACAGAGAAGGAAAAGGAAGGGGAGATGAATAGACTGATTAGGAGACAACTCATTGAGCACCTTGGGCATGAAAAAAAGACTAGTACAAATAGACGCCCCCTTTTTGTGGAAAACTTAGAAAGGTGGACTAGTCATGAGATCCTGAAATTCAGGCACTCACTTGGTTTAAATGAAGGCCAACCGAGGAACAGTCTTCCAAGTACAATGCTGTAAGGAAGCTGAAAAAGCAGGCTCAAAAAAAAGCCCAAGTTAATTTTTCAAGTAGAAAACTTCAATCCCAGGTAGGTGGAATAGGCTTCCTGGGAGGCCTGATATGAAGGACCTTTAAGAAATTGCTTGACCTCAAATCTAGTGGTCACAGGAGGCGTCAAGGGCGGACAAGCAGAAGCTGCTAACAGTTGAGCTTGTATCTGAAGTCTATGCAAACCCAGCATGGAGCAGATCACACAAATAAAAGAGAACCACAGGACCTTCCACAGATAGGGGATCCTGATGGTGTGAGAGGCACCAGAAAGAAAATAGCTTCCATTTGGTCAAATTTGATTTTCTGGTAGTGGGTTTCCTAACCTCCTGTAGAACCCAAAGCATACCCTCAGAAAAGGGGTGCCTGAAAAGGATCAAAACCCTATCACCCACAGTATCAGCTGAAGAGAGGACAAGTGAGAATGGATAAGAGATCCCTTCTCTTGTGTGAGAAGATCTACTTGGTGAGGTACCTTGTGGTCACTGCCCCTGGCCAAGTGAGAAAGAAGGGGGAACCAATGCTGCCTGGGTCAAAGGGGAGTCACTAGCAAGATTTTGGGCAAGTCCTGTTTGATCTTGTGCAAAGCTCATGGTAACACAGGAATTGGAGGGAAGGTGTACAAAAACATCACCTTCCAAATAAAGGCAAGAAATACTTTCCAAGCCAGAGGATTTGAGACTCTGGAACAGAAAGTTGTCTGTTCAGAGTAGAGGCAAAAAGATCTGCCTGAGGAATACCCCACTAATGGACAATGTCCAAGAACATATCTCTGTGAAGAATCCATTCATTAGTTTGTGTGCTCTACCTGCTCAAGCAGTCTGTCACTAGATTGTGCTCCATGACAATGTAAACTGCCTGAAGAGTGACCAGATACTGGACAGCTAGATCCCAGACCTGAAGAACTAGTCTGCAAAGACAGGACCTTGTGCCCCTTGGTTGCTGACATACTACATCAATGTGGTATTGTCTGTGAAAACTTTGAGAGCCGGGATGAAAGAGGGAATGAAAAGCCTAAAGAACCAGAAGCTTAGCACCCATCTCCTTTACACTGATGTGGTCTGAACTCTGATGAGGAGGCCAGACACACTGAACCCTGAGAAGGCCACAGGAGGCACAACACTCCTTTCTGAGGCATCTGTAAAGAGCTCCCGAGTTGGAAATGGAGCTTGAAAAGGAAGTCCCTGGTTGAGAGAAAGTTGATAAATCCATTACTGAAGCTAGAGCTTGAGACAGGGAAGGGAAGGAAAGGTACAAGCAAGTCAAGATGGTGGCAGTGCTGGAGCCACACTGAACGGAGGTACCACTGAAGCTTTCTCATATGGAGCCTGGCAAGAGGGAGCATGGGAATGGTGGGGGCCATGAACCCAAGAACCCTGAGAAATTCCCTGGCAGAAACACAAGGGATTGGAAAAGGCAATCAGAGACAGCCTAGGGGGTAGGCAGGGATGTCAGCATGGGAACTGTCTGAAGCCTGTAGATGAGGAAAATATGACCCTGGGAAGGAGTCAGAACTGATTTCTGGAAGTTTATAGTGAATCCCATACTCTTACAGGGAACCAGTAAACTTAAGATCCTGCAGCACAGAGTTGGGGGAAGGAGCTTGAATAAGTATATCGTCTAGACAGGGAAAGATCTTAATTCCTCGAACCCTGCAAAAAGCAATGACAGAGGCAAGTCATTTGGTGAAAACCCTTGAGGCAGTAGAGAGGGCAAAGCAGAAAACTGAAAAATGCAAGGAAGAGACCGACAAATGTAAACATTTCCTGAAGAGAGGCTGGATGGGGATGTGAAGATATGCATCCTTTAGACTCGGAGAGACCAGAAAGGCCTGGGGTAAAAGAGGAGGTAATGTTTGCAGAAATAATAACAGAAAGGAAGGAATCTTGAAAAACGTGTTCAGCTGGGAAAGATCCAGAAGTGGTCGCCAAGTGCCCTCCTTTTGTAAAACCAGAAACATCCTGGAATAAAATGTTTTTCCTATCTGGGCAGGAGGCATGGCCTGAATGGTGTCCTGAGCCAAAAGAGAATGGAGAACCTCTGGGAAATGAGAAAGCTGTTCCAGAAGAGGTTGAGGAATGACTGAAAAGGGAGAAAGGGATTTCTAAACCATAAAGCAACCTTAACGAATGGACAAAATCCAAGAGTCTACAAAATCCAAGAGTCTGAAGTTATCCAAAGCTAATCTGGAAGAGACAAACAGATAGTGGAACAAGGGAACCTGGCAGAAGCCAGGAGGAAAAAAAAAGTACAGTTGTGTACACTTACCATAAATGTAGATGGTCGAGTGTATTCACTGTTGCAGTCCTGACTGATGGAGTTTCCTGCTGTGAAAGCCCTTGGCTGGCCTGACTACCAGAGAAAACTGTTTTCCCCTTTCAGGCTGGTGGACGCCCTTACCGACGTCAGCATGCTTGGGTATAAAGGGAGCCAACCTGCGTCATCATCTCAATATTTTCTTGACCCACTTAAAAGGAGGGCCAGGGTATTGTGGACCCAAGGAGCTCCCAAGTGTACCTAAAGTGGGCCAAGATAAAGTGGACCCAAACCAGGTTGGGAGGTGTAGGGTCCCTTGCTGATTTTAATAGCCTACCTAGTAGGCTGAGGGTGTAGGAGAAAGGGAATGAAGACTGCAACAATGAACACATTCAGACATCTACATTTACCATAAGTGTACAAAAGTGTACTGTGTTTTTCGTGTTTCACTGTTGCAGCCTGAATGTTGGTAAGATTCCCAAAGCTTTAAAGAGGGTAGAAGGAGTTTAAAGAGAGAAGAGGATTTCCTGCAGGACTGCAGAAGCAAATCCTGCCCTAGACTTAGAAAAGGATGCCAAGTGGTAGTGTCCAGTGAAGGTATGCACAGAAGAGCAGGTGGCTGCCTCCAAGATGTCCTTAGTGGGAACCCCTTTGAGAGAAGCTGTGCAATTAGCTGTGGCTCTAGTAGTGTGTGCCCTAATCAAATCAGGGTTTTTTTTTTTTGTCATGATGGCTGTAACAGAAGGAGATGCAGTGGGAAGTCTACTTTGATATTGTTCGCTTAGAGGCTGGTTTTCCTTCCGCACCTGGGGCAAAGGTAATGAGCATCTGGCCTGTTTTCCTCAAATATTTAGTCCTATCCAGGGAGAAGCATAGCATCCTATGTACCTCCAGAGAGTGCAATAATCTTACCCCTCTGTTTTGAGGGTTGGGAAAGAAGATGAATGGCCTGATTCAGAGAAACATTAGTAACCACCTTAAGCATGAGGGAAGGATTGGTTCAGCGAGAGACCCTATCTTTACAAAAGACAACGAAAGGCTCCACTGCCATCAGGGCCTGCAGCTCTGAGACCCTCCTGTCCGAAGTGACTGCCAGTAGTAGGGCTGTTTTCCAAGTGAGAAACTTTAAGGTGGTAGAGGCTGCAGTCTCGAAAGGAGGCAAAGTCAACTTTTTCTAGGACAAAGTTGAGTTCCCAAAGAGGGGTGGGTTTTCTCCTAGGGGCATAATGTGAATAATTCCCCTTATAAATTGTTTTAGCAAAGAGTGAGAATAAATTGGAGGATGACTAGGGATGTAGGCAGAGATGGATAAGGCATGTATCTTGATGGAGGAACAAGAGATGCTTTTCTCCACTAGCTTGGCCAGGTACTCCAGAATGTTAGAAATGTTAACAAAATTTGGCTGAAGCTGGTGCTTCTAGCACCAGAGTATCTTTTCCATTTGGCTGAGTAAGATTTTCTGGTGCTAGCCCTTCTAGACTCTTAATATGGTTTTTACCTGCTGACTAAAGTTTAAGGTGTAGTAGGACACTCTGGAATAAACCAAGCTGAGAGTTTCCGAGTCTAAACTTTGAGGTGCACAATCCTCCCCTTGTTCTGGGTGAAGAGGCCCGCCCCCTGTGGTAAAGGCAAATGCTTTCTACTGGTGAGCTTGAGGAGAAGAGGCCAGTCCAGTGCTATTAGGATGGCCTTTGGGCCCTCCTGCCTGATCTTAAGAAGCAATAGAGGCAGCAGGGGTAAAGGTGGGAAGGCATAAATGAAGAAGCGTGTCCAATGGAGGGAGAAGGTATCCATTCCCCATGACGATGTCTGCCTTGTCTTGGTGCAGAACTTCAGGTGACTGTTATCCTTGCTGGCAAATATGTCCACTTGTGAGACCCCCAATTGCTGTGTTATGGTGTAGAAAACTTCCCCATGGGATGCCATTTGTGGGAGTCTGTCAGACTCCTGCTGAGGTGGTCTGCCAGGGTATTCTTTTTCCCCAGCAGGTACTGTGCCATAAGGTGGAGGCCTACAGATTGGGCTTTCTCATATATTTGCATGGCTAGATGGCACAGGGGGTAGAAATAGGTGCCTCCCTGCCTGTTTATGCACCATATGACTATGGTATTGTCTGTTTGTAGTACTAGGACCCCTAGGTCCCATTTGTCCTTGAAGGCCAGTAAGCCATTTTGTACTACCATAAGTTCTTTCCAATTTATGTGTCTCCTTCTGTACGAGCGGGCCATAATCCTTGAGTTTGGAGGTTTCGGGTATGGGTGCCCCATGCTGTCACCAAAAGCAATCTGTGGTGAGAGTTTGGCCCCAGGGCAAGAATCTGAAGGTTAGGCCCTGATTTTGGGTACAAGCTTGTACCCACCATGCAAACTCCTGCTTGAGGCAAGGTATCAAGGCTATTTGGATGTCCAGGGACTGAGAGATCTGACACCACATGTTCTTCAGATACCACTGCAGCCTCCTTATATGCAGTCTGGCTAGGGGTACCATGAGAATAGAGAATGCCATGTACCCCAGTGCTCTGAGGAATTCCCTGGCTGTGATGCTCTGCTTTTCCTGTAGGAAGTAACTTATCAAAAAGGAGACTTTGTCTGGGGGTAGGAAGGCCCACTGAAGAGAGGAGTCCAGAAAAGGTCCTAGGAAGACTATCCATTTGGCTGGGACCAGGTTGGATTTCTTGAGGTTTAGAGTGAACCCCAAAGAAGTCAGGAGGTCCTGTGTGAATTTCAGATCTTTGCTGATCTTTGGAATCTCTGCAGCTTGTATTAGGCAGTTGTCCAGATAACGGTAAATCTGGACCCCTTTGGTTTTGCAGAAAGTGACGACTGGTGCCAAGCATTTTGTGAAAACCCTTGGAACAATAGACAATCCAAAGGGCAGTGTTGAAAACTAATACTGACAGAAGCTTGCTCTGATGTGAGGAAAGCTTCTGTATGATTTTTGAATAGGAATGTGTACGTAGGCATTCATTATTGAGACCGCAAAGGCCAAAGGAGTTCTCATGGGCAGTAATTTTTAAAGTGTCAACATTTTGAACTTTGGAATCCTGAGGAACTGGTTTAAGTTGCACAGGTCCAGAACAGGGTGCCACGATCCTCCTTCTCTTGGGACTCGGAATAATCTTGAGTAAAAGCCTTTTCCCTTTTGTTCCTCTGGAACTGACTCCACCACTCCCTGAGAACATGGAATCTGTATCTGTTCAAAAGACAGAGTTTATTGATTTGGGGGTACTTCTGGGAAACCTGAGAATACTAAAGGCTCTTTGAAAGTGAGTTAGTATCCATTTGCAATAATGCTTAGAACCCACTGATCTGAAGTAATGTGGGTCCAGATTTGGAGGAAAATAGTCTTCCTCCTAGTTTTGGGGTGGAGGTGGGAGGGTGGAGCGGAGGGAGAGAGTCATAATTGCTCTTTGCCTGGGGCCTGTAGTCTAGAACTCCCCTGCCTGGGTGTTTCAGAGGCCCACTGCCTTGCCCTCTGCTGTTGATGTCTTTGCCTGGAAGCTCTGTTCTCTTGAAGCCTTCTCTGTTTACTCCTAGGCTGGGTAGAAAAGGACCAATGATTTGCTGGAAAGTTCCTGCTGTGCCTAGGTGGCTGTACTTACAAGGAGTCCTTAACTGTTTGCATGGACTTTGCTTCAGCTTTTGGTCCAAAAAGTTAGCCTTTACATGATTAGGGAGAGACCTCAAACCCAACAGATGAGCTGAAGACGTGAGCAGTGGAAGCTAAAAGAACAGAAGGCATGTCAGACTCCAAATGGGTATCGACAGAGGCTTGGGTCACGGTTTCAAATGTTGAAGTGTAACGTGAAGACACCTCACCTTCTTCAACAATTATTAGTCTAGATGGAGAGTCAGCTGGAGAGTGATGGTCATCCAACAACTTAGGCTTATGTTTCTTATGCTGTCTATGCTTATTCAATTAATAGACACTACAAGTGAGCAAATTAGCTTCCAATGGACACAACTAGTGCACTGGAATTAAAAAAAGCTGTTTCCATAACCAGTGAATTGAAACATAGAGCCTCCAAAATATGATAAACATGCCATACAGACTGCAGCATATGGGTGATTATGGAATATGTTTAAGTATTTTTAAAATAAGAGCTTTTGGGTGTCTGTCACTTTTAATGTGCAGGTTTTTTTTTTTTTTTTTGATACATTGTTACAGAGTTCCTGCTTTTTAAACAGGGGGTATGTCTAAGGTTTTATGGCATTACGGTGTTTTCAGGTCTATGCATTTATTCTGAAGAAGTCTACAATTATTATAGATGAACGCACCTAATTTTACTTTGTTTTAACTAACAAATTGTGCTTTGGTATCTCCAGTGCTGTACCGATCATTTTTGGGTTACTGGACATTTCTTCAGCTAGTACACCCCTCAAGCATGAAAACAATGAAACAGAGGTGTTGAAGCGTTATCTGAGGAATACATTATTACCACCTAGGAATGCAGAGAAGACAAGCAAGTTAAACTGAACTCTTTCTCAGCTGCTAGGACTGGAATATGTTGCTCTGCTTGATTCCATTCTTTCCCTTTCTTAGTCAGATACTGAATCAACTTCATGTGGAGTCTTGCATTTCACACTGTTAGTATGTATACCTCTGAAAAAGGCCGCGGTGGTGCAGCGGTTAGCGTTGTCGCCTCACAGCAAGAGGTTCTCTGGTTCAATTCTTGGCTGCAGAGCCTTTTTGTGTGGAATCTGCATGTCCTCCCGCGGTCGTGTGACGTTTAAAGACATGCAGGTAGGTGCGTGCGTGAATGGGTGTACCTTCATTGAAGGTTGGGTATCAGGCTGGCACCTCGGCACCGTAAAAATCCACTGCCAATCATTAGCAGATTGGAGTTCCGCTGTGGCTACCCCTAACCGGGAAAATCCGAAAGACATTAGTTTAGTATGCATACCTCAGAATTGTCCAGAATGCCCAGATTTTTCCCTCATTTTTTTGGTTGGTTCCTAATAAAGCTTGTGGTTTTATGGCAAATCAGTCAGGACTGACATCAGAAAGCAATGATAGACATTTGAGGTTTTGGACTTCATACCCTTCAAAACATGGAAGTTAATGCAAAACCTATTATTTTAGCAATGCTTATGTTTATAACTTCAACATTTAAAATCTGTCCCTCATTTGGGGCCTTTGCCCCCCCCCTCCCCCCCATCATTTCTGGCTTTGTTCAGAATTCATGCTGTAAGAGATTGACAGGTATGTTAGTATGCAACTGAACATAAACCCCAGCACCTTAAGGGAACAAGTTACTTGAGGTACTCACCATAGCTATGCATCTTAGTGACTGAAGAATGTGGTGCAGAACAAACAGTATACTGCCTTCAAAACATCAGGGCATCTTAAGCTCTACCAGAAGAATGGATCTGGAACACACACTAAGTGGAGAACACAGAAACACAGATGATCTTTCCTGCCCCCCCTCCCCCAGATATGACAACAAATCCATAAATAAAAACAACCATAGTAAATATAGACATTCATTATATTGATCACTGCTGCAGTAGCCTTAGCTTATACGGGTTATATCTTGCCAGGGTTATAGAAAGCCAGCTCGGTTTGAGATGAACTGACTAAGACAAGTTTGGGAGTTAAGTCATTCAGAGCTTCATTGCCACCGAATGTACGCTCCTCTGAGGCTTCCGAGGTTTGACAGTCAGCTTGTGCTTTTTATTTCCTGGGCAGACAAGTTCCCTTTGAGTAATAAAAAAAAAAAAAAAATTCCATTCAATATTTTTGTTCTTTATTAATACTTTCTTCTACAGGAAAGTTACCTTAAAGGGAGTTTCTGTTTTTACAGACTGTCACAAAAGTATACTGTACTTATAAACAGGAGCAGTGTTTTTTCCTGTCACTTTAAAAATTATTTAAAGTAACTGAAAAACATTTTTTTTTCCGTGAAGAAATTGTGCTCATTTTACTTTGTGGGGCTGACGAAGTGTTTTAAACTGCTTTCTACTGTATTGGTCTGAGAAAAAGATGACTTTTAAAGATTTTTAGTTTTAACCAGCATTTGCTGCTTGTTTTCCCAGGAAAAAGCATTATTTGTGGCTTGACCACGGAACAATCTGTTAGTCTCACAGTCAGTCCTCCTTCTACTCACAAAAAGAAAATGTTAAGTAAACAGCCTTTGTCACCACAGCAGGCACACAATTTGCCTCAGCCGCGCGTGGGTGACTCTGCTGTGGCTATTAGTGTACCTCAGACAACTCACCTTTTACCCGAAATCTCTGGTATAGCATCTACAGCTACTATGAAATAGGGGTTAGCCTAGATGCCTCTGGCAGCTGAGGACCCCTCAGTGGGCAAAGGAGAGTCACTCGTCAGTCCAGGGAGAGGGAACGGGGAAGACTTCCCTGTTTTGTCAGAATGTTGTGCCCATCTCTGGGGAATCTGCAGCTGCTGCCATTAATAATAGTGCTAGTCCCATTCCTACTGTCAAAAACAAAACAAAAAAAAAAACAAAATAGAAACCGAAACATGTATCTGCTCCTCCTCAAATTTCCTTAGGCAACAGTAGTTTTACTGGGTCTGGCTAGCTTAAGGTTTTAATTCAGGCTATTAATACTTATACAATAGCTTCTGGCATAAGAATGAGGGATACTGCCTTTCCTGATGAGATTTAAGATTCTGAACCTGGACAGGAGGTTGAAGGGACAGATACAGGGTTTATCCTCAGATTTCTAATTCAGACTTAGAGGAGAGCTCAGTGTCTGACCCTCCTTGATGGGGTTTCTTTCTCTTAAACTATTTCTGGAATGTGTTATTGTTTTCAGTGAGAGAACAATGGGATTTCTTAATCCCTCAAAAAATACTACGAGCTGTTACAGAAGGAATTTCCAGAACCTGCAACCACTTCTCCAGTTGTCAGCTTTGGAGAGTATGTGTTATTGCCTGCAATTTTCCTGACAATCAGCCAACTGCTCCTAAAAGGCAAACAGGATGCATAAAGTTCCTCAATGTTTTAAGTTTTTATACACTCTTCCCAAACCTGATTTAGCTTTACAAGTTCACAGGTTCATAGGTGTGTACTAGGCAAATGGCCATGGAGCTTTTACAAGCCTAACCCATAGGATTACCCTAACATCTTGCCACCTGACATTAGTTCTCAGTGCCTCTGTCGAGTAGAGCCAATGGAGTGATCCCCAGACTGAATTTTCTATTTCTCATCCACTCATCAAGATTTCTCTTCAAGAGGGCCAGTGAGCTCTATTTGACAGGTATGGGAAGTCTATTCCATAGCATGGGCAGTCTCTGGGTTACGAATATGTCCCTCCAGCATGTTCTGTTGATTGTGGTAATGAGGTTGCGGTCTCTGGAGCGTGTGGTGTGGAGGGATTGGGATTTCTTTACATGTAGCATTTCTAACAGAGCTGGGTCAGACATGGCTTTGTAAGTCAAGCAGAGATTGCCTCTAAGTAGGCAATATGAGACAGAGAATAGTTGGAGCTTTTTTTTTGAGTCCCTCGATATAGGACAAGTGTTTAAGGCCTAGGATCATTTTTGTGATGTACTTTTGCAGCCTCTCCAGTTGTTGCAGGGGTCTGGTGAGGTACATGCCAAATGGGGCATTGTACTCTATGACTGGCCTAATGAGGGAAGACTAGAGGGAGACAATGACCTCTTTCTTCCTGGACGCAAAACCCTTAGTAATGAGATGTGATACATAGAAGGACTTTCTGACCACAGTGGCAATGTGGTGGTCAAAACAGAGGTTGCTGTCAAGCTGTGTTCCCAGATCTTTTATAACACCTTCTGTGTTCAGTGGACTACCACTGATGTGGTAATTTATGGGAACTGAGTTTTTCCCAAAGGGGATGACGACACATTTTTTGGCATTAAGCTTAAGGCTATGGTTCTGACACCAGTCTTTGGTCTCAGTGAGGCCTTTCTGCAGAATGTCAACATCACTTGGGGAGTTAATAATAGCTCTCAACTTGCAATAGTCTGCAAACTTTGCCAGCTAGAGGACCTTCGTTTTGGCCTGGACTACAGAGAAGTAGATACCAAACAGGAGATGACCCAGGACCAAACCCTGTGGGACTCCACTCGTGACTGGTTAGCAGTCCGACTTGGAGTCAGCTACTTTCACACTGTGGGTTCTATCTGTGAGTCAGTTTGCAACCCACCTAGTGATATAGTGGTTGATGCCTAGTTTAGTGAGTTTTTCTATGATTCCTGAGTGGGGAATGGTATCAAAGGCCTTGGCCAGATCAAGTTAGGCTGTATGAACCACCTTGCCTTCATCCATAGCTCTGGTGACTGACTCAAACAAGTCGACCAGGTTGAGCAGGCATGATCTACCCTTCGCAAAACCAAGCTGTGTGTGTGTGGGGGGGTTTCCAAGACAATTAGTTTGCGGTCGGATCTAACCAGGGAGGAGTTGACTACTGGTGTAGAGCAATGGTCTCTCATGTTAGTAATGACCAGGTCAAGGAGGTTCCTACCTCTAGTAGGGGTAAGAACGAACTGGTCCAGGGCATTGGAATTAATGAATTCCAGGAAACTTTGGGCAAGTGTATTGGTACATGAGTAGTTTTCCCAGTTAATGGAGGGGTAGTTGAAAGTTGTCCAGTATGAGAGTGTTAGGTTGTACCCTAATATTCTCCAGGGTGCTTAGGAATGTGAAGTGTGAGTCTTGGGACATGGTTGGGGACCTATAGCAGACTACGACCTGAATCGTTGTTTTATCCAATGTTAGCTGCATCTGAACTATCTCTGATGTGTTATGTTGGGCTACCAGTCTGGAGGAGTGCGCATTCTTTATGAATATGGAAACACCACCGCCTCTGTAGCTTCGGTCCAAGTTCTGGGGCTGACAGGTGTGGAATAAGTTATAGCCTGGTAGTGCATGGGTGCTTTTTCTGCTGCTTTGAACCAGGTCTCTGTTGCAGCACAAATGTCAATATTCTCCATTTTAAGGAGTGCTTTTAGCGATTGCATTTTGAGATTTAGACTTCTACCACTGAATAGCATGACCCTCAGACTGCATTTGTTTGTAGCCATCATGGTGGTAATCTGGTCTTTGGAACACGGCCTAAAAAAGGCACTATAGGGGTGGCAAGACCCTTGGCCAGTATCCAGAAGCCCAGAGGTGACAGATGCAGGGCATCTCTGGCAAAGCATTGAGATCTGTCTATCATGACATCCCAGGTAGACAGATACTGGATCCCCTTGGAATGACACCATAAACTTAGACAACTGTTGAAATCAATCATTTTCTGCTTGTACTGTGGTATCATTCTGGGTGATGGTAGGATTCTGCTCAGGGCTAGGGTCATACCTAAGTAGAAACAACAGTAGGTGTTACTGCTAAAATTCAACTGAACCACAATACCACACCAAGAACTTTATTAGATAAAGCTTTCGGGTCTACACCCTTCATCAGTATGAGTCATTACAAAAAAAATCAACATTTAAATAGGAGAATATAAAATCACATGCTTCAGTCCATCCCACTCCCTAATTAGCAATCTAAACTAAAAGTAATATACAACTCATAAAGGTCTATATAAAAAGTTATTGGTGTGGTATCATGGTTCAGTTGAATTTTAGCAGTAACACCTACTGTTGTTTCTACTTGGATATATTTGGTGTGTACTGCAGACACCTGGTTATTAAGGAGAGCTTCAGCCTGTGGTGGTTGTGGTGTTTGCTTGGGGAATTTTTGCTGTCAATTCCTGGTGACTGCGTTCAGTAGAATATGGAGATTGAAGTAAGAGAATCCAGTAATTCTGTTAAGAATTTGTTGTGGTTGCATGAGAATCCACTATTAAAAATGGTATATGAAGCGGACCCTGAGCAACTGACTGTAGACGTAAAGGTGAAAGAGTTTAAGGAACATTTGTTATCTCTGGAGAAGAAAATGCAAACTTATAAACATCTGCAGTGGCAGAGACTGAGTTTTCAGGCATATCTTGAATTGGGTATTGTACCGAGAGGTTTAAGAATACTAAAGATGCCCTCTTATGGCAATACCTATACTGACTTACTGATGCAATGGCAACAATTAAACCTTAAGCTAAGTGCTGAGTATATGAAATTGATGAACACATTTTTTGAACCTATAGAAAGTAAGCTCATAGAAGAAATTGAACAGCTTGAAAGTATTATTACTAGTTTACCTTGTTTTAATGATTTGGTGGGGCTATATCAGGACTTCCTAACCCGAATGCATGCGTTGGACTCAAAATTACAGCAAAGGAAAAGAAACAAATTACATAGAGATATGGGCGATTTTAAGCAGAATCATATTTTTTCTTGGCCAAGAGAAGAATGTAATGTAGCAACTTTTAATAAGAAAACATCGGCTACTATGGCTAAAAAAACGGGTCCATTGGATCAACTTGATGTATTTGAGGAACAGAAGACAGAAGTAACCTCTGCTATACATCATAGTACTGAGCATGTAAAATCTGTTTCCAGATCGGTTTCCTTATCTGAAAATGGCAATGTACCTTTAAGTGAAGGAGAGGGCGTGGCGCAAAGTCTAACTTCCAGTAATGGCGGGTCCGAGGCTATGAAGGAAGATGCTGTACGTCCCAAAATAAGGGAAGGTATGGCATCTAGTACGACAAGCTTGAATAAAAAAGCCTTGCAAAGGGAGATAACTTCTTTTTCTCCTTTTTTGCTGAAGCAGCCGGAGAAGGTTGCCATGAAGTACAGTCGAAAGAGTCTCGCTTGCAGTATCAACAGCAACAGCAGCAGACAGTCCTAGGGAAGAGGAAGAACAACAGTCCATTGGTGCACAACAAGCTGGTCAAGCGATAGTTATACCAAATAAAGGTACTGTAAACCTCGCTAAGGTTCCAGTGACAGAAGCGCAACTATTATTGTTGAGTAAAGGCTTAAAGTTCATTCCGAATGCAAGGGATGACATTGTACAAGCAATTATAGACCTGAAAATGTTTGTGCGTTTGGTTGGTCTCAAATTGATTTTTAAGAATGATGATATGTACAAGCCAGTTTGTAGAAAGTTAAGTGTCTTCATGCCAGTATTATGCCCTATCTTAAATGCATTTTCCAGTATTGTTGAACGTGAATTACGACTTTACTATAACAGTAGTGCTGTTCGTAAAAGGTTTTATACCATAACTTTTGCTGAACACTTGGCCTTAAGGGAATTACAAGCATGTGATACTATAGTAATAAAGCAAGCTGACAAAGGGGGAGCAATTGTGGTAATGGAGAAGGATGAATACTTTGAAAACTTTAAACTGTTATTGAATGATTTAAATACATTTAGGAGAATTTCCCCTGTGGAAGTTCAACAAATAGTAACTAAAGTTAATATGGCTGTTTATGAGCTTCAGATTAATGATGATTTGAGTGTGGAATTATTTAATTATTTGACTGTTCCTTGCCCCAGAACACCTCAAATATATGGTATCCCAAAAATACATAAAAATATCACCAACCCACCCTTGAGACCTATTGTCTCGGGTGGGGGATGGGTGACAGAACCAATTTCCAAATATCTACAAAATGTTTTGGGGAAATACTTGGATATCTGTCCCACTGTGTTAAAGGATACAAATGATTTTTTTAGGTAGTCTTTATAACTGGCAGTTGAGTAATAATGTGGCTGAATATATTATGGTCACTATGGATATCACCTCACTTTTCACTGTCATTTCCAATGATTATGGGGTTAACTCTATACGTGATTTTTTGAATAAGGAGGTGAGGATGGTTGGAAGAGACATTGAGACCATCTGTTCTCTTTTGGAAGTAGTTCTGTTACACAATGTTTTTATTTTTGATGCACAACCTTTTCTGCAGCTTACAGGTGTGGCAACGGGCACTCCCATTGCCAACACGTATGCTAATCTTGTGCTTTATGAGTGGGAGAAGAAAGTTATATTTGATGAAAGTAGTTACTCAAATGAGAAAATGTTGTTTTACAAAAGATTTGTGGACGATTGTTTAATGGTATGGAAGGGGTCCCTATTGGAATTGGAAGCTTATGTACAATACCTCAATAGCTCAACTGACTTTCTAAAGTTTAAAATGGAGGCTTCAGTTAGTAGTATGAATTTCTTGGATGTAACGTTGTTTAAGGTTAATAGCAGATTAGAATCTAAAGTGTTCAGAAAAGAGGTAGCTGCTTTGAGGTATGTGAATAGGGACAGTATGCATGTTCCACATATTTTTAAAGGAATAATTAAAGCACAATTTATAAGATTGAGTAAGCTGAATACAGTTGAGGATGTTTTTTCTGAACAGGTAGAAATTATGTCATTAGAGTTTGAGAGAAGTGGTTACTCTAAACATTTGATAAATAAGATAAGGGAGGAAGTAACAGAAGGTAGACAGATTAATTATAGACCAATATTGGCGGTTGGTAATGAGAAAACAAATGATGGTTCACCTGCAGTTGTTGAAACTTTGAGGTATATGACAACAAACAATTTAAATACACACAGTGTATGTAATATAATAGAAAGGAATTGGCCAATTTTATTGGCTATGCCTGAGATAAAATCAATTGTAGGTGATAAACCAAGGTTTGCTTACAGGAGCTGTGAAGCTCTGAAGCAGAAAATATGCTATAAAGACTTTCAGGTTAAAACTAAAAGAAAAAATGAATTAGAAGGGATGATTAAATGTTATAATTGTTCCTGTTGCAATGATTTATATGAAGGAAACACTAAATTTCAACATCCAATAACAGGAGAAGTCTTTGCTATAAAAACATTAACTGCTTGTAATGAGGAAAGGATAGTGTATCTAGCTACGTGTACTTTATCGTTCTATGTGGGCAAAACGATCAGAAAACTAAGAGAGAGAATAGTGGAGCATAAATCTGAAGTAAGAAGAAAAGTATTGACAAATGCTCTGAGTAAGCATGCCATGGAGAAAGGTGAAAGACGTATTTAAATTTAGGGTATTGAGTAAAATGGCAGTGAGTTTTAGGAAAGGTGACATTAACAATTTTTTGGAGTTGAGAGAACTTGAGTGGATTATTAGGCTACAGGCGGATGTACCCCCTGGCTAAAATAATGCGGTTAGTTTAAAGCCAGTATTAGTTAAAAGGCAGAGAGAGAAGCTTTAATAGGTTATGACAAGTTTCTAAAACCTGATGTAGTACACCATAGGATGTTAGATGCTACCAGTGACTTCTTTATTGTGTATAGCTATATTAACTACTTATACAATGTTTGTAGAAGTTATAATAATTTTTATGTTTTATTCTAAGCAAAAGAGTTTTTATGTAAAGTAAGATTTGTTTCCCTTTTAGTACATTTTTTATATAGACCTTTATGAGTTGTATATTACTTTTAGTTTAGATTGCTAATTAGGGAGTGGGATGGGCTGAAGCATGTGATTTTATATTCTCCTATTTAAATGTTGATTTTTTTGTAATGACTCATAATGATGAAGGGTGTAGACCCGAAAGCTTTATCTAAAAGTTCTTGGTGTGGTATCTAGGGTCATACCTGCCTGAGCTACAAAATCCGAGAGCTCTTCCTGTCTCTTTTCATGTAGTCCAGGGAGGTACATCTCAGGTCATTCACACCCACATGTACAATGACGGAGTCATATTTGTACCTGTTGTTGAGGGACCCGAGTGCATGCATTATGTGGCGGATCCTGGCACCTGACAGGCAGCTTACTGTTACTTTGTCCTTACTCAACCTAGTGAGTGAGGCATCAGTGTGCCTCACTATTGAGTCACCTATGACTAGCGTGTTGGGCATGCTGTTTTGCCTTAGCGGCTTTGGTTGAGTGGCACACTGTTTAGGAGAGTTATGTGTCTTGTGATTAGTGTTGTGTTGTGGTGGTAGAGTGCATTTCTGCCTTGGAGGCCTCTGCTGTTGGGTAGAGTTATTACTGAGAGCCTCCGCGAAGGTGGGTGTGTGGTTTGTGTTTTTATGTGAAGGCAGTGCTGGCATGTGTTCTGGAGGGCTATGTGTTCCATGTGGCGTGGTGCAAGTGTTGATCTTCTCCTCCTGACCAGCTATTCTGGCCTTGGGTGGAGAGTGTGTGGCTTGCAATTTGGATATACAAGGGCATCTCTCGCAAGTCTGAAGGTTGGGAGATAAGAGGAGAGGGCTGTCAGTGTACATGAGGCAGTTGCTACATTGCCTCAGGATGCCCAAGTTCACCAGGTTAATAGGTGAAAGCACAGGGAACTGACCTTTAGACATGCCTGCAGGGGTGGGCATTAGTAATAAGTGCTGGAGCTGTTTCCTTGCAGAACATTTAGTGCTGATAGCACTGTTGTGTGCTACAATAATTGCTACAAGAAGTCTGGTAAAGTGCTAGATTAATAAGCTAGTAAATGTGCAGGAGAGGAGAGAACTAGCAGATCTAAGGGGATAAATTGAAGAGCAGACGTTTTGGCACCACTCAGAAGCTTACAAAAGTCCTGGATACAGCAAATCTGTATCGGGACTAGACTAGTTACAGGAAAGGCAGGAAACAAGCTTAGAACTTTTTTTTTTTTTTTTTTTACAGAAAAGCAGCTAAAACAGCACTAAAAACAATTCAAATGCAGTGCAAGCTAGAACACTTGAATTGTAGCAATATTAAAGCAAATACAGTTTAAATAAATGCAATTTATTCAAATGGTATTCTGAACTGAATTCAATTATTGTTTTATTCAACTCTGAACAGTTAAAAAGTCCCAAAAAATATACTTATCAGCTCTACATTTCCAGATAGTTTGAGAACACAAGGAGATTCTAGCAAAGGGTTTTTTTTGGAAATGGAGAAAGGAGGAACAGAAGATAATTCAAGGTTAAGAAACTAAGTGGGTTGGCCTTCTCAAATGTTCTCTCTGTATTAGGTAGAATGAGCTAATGACACTAGACTGGGAGGAGTGTCCCAGATCAAATTTACAGTAGGGCAGGCAACTACAAAGCAACCAATTATAAAAACAAGATACCAGTAGGGAGAGAGGGTGGGAAACCATTTTAGGCAGAAAACACTACAGAAATGTTTATCACAGCAGAAACACAGCAGTGAGCCACTAAATGAAAGTTTTAAACAGATAAAGGAGCAAGGAGACTCTAGAGAATGCTTTTAACTGCAAACAAATCAGATATATGATACACTCCTTTGCAGGAAATCAGAACAAACAAACAGATGTTTAACAAATGGAGAACATTTCCAGTTTATACCTTACACACAGTGAAACTAGCTAGACAATATTTACAAACAGTGTAACAGTAAAAACCTTATCTATCAGTAATCCAAGGTTGAAACTGTATACTTGTAAGACGACAAAACTATTGTTCAAGTCACTACTCATTGTATACAGTGTGTGTATGACTTGTGATTTTTCTTCCAGAGCTACGGCCATTGGTACAGTTTTTAAGGAGGTCTGCATGGCTGCATTTTCAGAACCTCCAAGATGATGTTAAAAATGAGATTTTAAAACCACCATCAGCTTTAATAGGACAGAAAACAAGTACAAGCACAACTGAATTAGCGCTTTCACCCAACTAGGGCATCCTCAGAGTCATCTTGTACTTGTTTTCTGTCCTATTAAAGCTGATGGTGGTTTTACCTCTTGGTTCACCTTATTTATCAGGCCTTGTGAAGCAGACAATTTTAGTACAGCCATGCGGATTAGTTTATAGCTATAAAATATAGTAAAAGTATGTAGCAGATAATAAAAATGTGCTACAAATATCTAGAATAAGCAATAACTAGTAAAAATAAGCAAGACATGGATACTTATTGTTATATTACCACAGATCAAAGTTTTGGTCAGTGCCCCTCCGTTTAGCTCTGCGTGAAATGGCCCCTTTAGTTAATCCTTTTGCTGCTAAACACTTAGTCAATTCCAATCCTACCTTTTCCGATAAGGATGTGAAGATAGGTATGGGGGAAAGTGCATGCTTTCGCAACTCTGATTTTCAGAATTTTGAACTGTAAGGCTCATACGTTAAGGTTTACTCTAACTGTGAAAGAATGAGGAATGTTTTGTTTACAGTTTCTTGTGAGGAAGAATCTGCTTTAGAAACTGAACTTCTTCTATTGTTCAAGGCACTACTCATTGTATACAGTGTGTGTATGACTTGTGATTCTTCTTCCAGAGCTACGGCCATTGGTACAGTTTTTAAGGAGGTCTGCATGGCTGCATTTTCAGAACCTCCAAGATGATGTTAAAAATGAGATTTTAAATTCTCCTTTGGATAGAGATTTAGTTTTTAGCCCCTCTGCTGTAGAAGTGATCACAAAGTGTGATGAAAGGGGTAAGCTAATACAGGGAAAAAGTTTTCAGCTCTCTTTTTCCAGGTTTTCCAAGGTATTCTCTAACTCCTCATCAAAGGTTGGTAAGAAACAAGCTAAACGTTTCAACAAAATACAAGTAAAAAAAGAAGTTATGTACTTACCATAACGTTCCATCTGAGTTGTCCATTTTCATTCTTCCTCAACTGATGGGTTCAGATCCGACTCGTCCGTTGCTAAAGGTCATGGCAACCAAAAACTCTCAAGCTTCTCCCTTGCCCATAATGCACCAACCCTAAGTTACCTCAGATCTTGTTGGCCGATTTGCCAGAAAGGAAATATTTATTATGCATAGATAAAGGAAAGTGAAAAATTGCATGCCATCAATATATAAAAAGATTATATCTGGAGCTCAATACAAAAACAGTGATGTCCCCCAAAATCTCATTCTTTCAGAAGTTTTCCAAGGATGGGGGTTGGTAGGTGTGAGTTGAGGAAGAATGAAAAGACAACATAGATGGGACGTTATGATAAGTACAGAACTTCTTTATCTGATGTTGTCAGTTTTCATTCTATCCTCAACTGATAGAACACAGTCTCCAGCTACCTAAAATCCTGGTAGGACACAAAGAAAGATGTCCCTGAGCAAAGCCAAGTTAAATGATGCTCTACCTCTGGAGACCAGATCCAATTTGTAATGAATAACAAAGGTATGGGGAGAGTAGCCCAAGTAGCTGCTGCGAATATGTCATCAGTGGGCATCTTGGAAAGAAAAACAGAAGACGTTGCCATGGATCTAGTTGAATGAGCTCATACTAGTTGTGGTAAGGTAATACCCAATTTTTTTATAAATAAATGAGATACAAATTAGTTCGCCATATAGCTAAAGTTACTCTGGCAACTGGTTTTCCCAATTTCAATTCCGCAAAGGAAACAAACTGGTCTGTTTTTCTTATGTCTTTTGTTCTATGCAGGCAAAAAGTAATTCTCTGTGAACATCCAGTAAATGTAACATATTTACCTCTGTTAGTAAATTTGGGGAAGAAAACTGGCAAATTAATAGACTGATTGACACTGGATTCTGACACCACCTTGGGAAGAAAGGATGCATTGGTTAGTAATGTAACTCTATCCTTATGAAAAATCAAGTATGGAGGTTTTGAAGACAATGTTTGAGTTTCTGAAATTCATCTAGCATATGTAATGGCTACTATAAAAACGTTTTCTCAGTAAGATATCCAAGGTCACACTTAACTGTTGGCTCAAAGGGGGAATGCATAAGTGCCTGCAGTACCACACTGAGGTCCCATGCGGGAGTAGGTCCTTAAAGGGAGGTCTTAAAAGCAGAGTGGCTTGCAAGAAAGCTCTGCACAACTTATGACAGACTACTGAGGAACCCTCAAATCCAATGTGAAAGTTTGATATCCGTGCTAAATAGGGCCAAAAACTCAAGGATGTTATGTATCAGAGCTGAAAAAGTTCATCCTGATTCTGATGTGCCCAGTACACATATCTTTTCCATTTGCTGGAACAAAGTTTACGTGATAAAGGTTTATATGAAGATAAAAGTATATGTCAGACTGGGGAAGACAGCATAGGTTGTCTGGCTATTAATGGAATTGGAGAATCCATGCAGTCAGCCTAAGTTTTGATATGTCTGGATGGATCATGCCTGCCTGGTGAAATAGGAGATCTGGAGTCGAACACAAAACCCAAGGTTGGTGAAGTGAGGCCAAAGAAAGGAGAACTAAATCTGACGAGGTCAGTAAGGTGCAATGAGGATGACTTTACCCTTCAACATGGTAGCTTTCTGTAGGAATTTCGGAATTAGTGGGATTCTTCATAGGTGTATTGTAGACTGGGGGTCAATTGTGAAGAACAGTATCCCTCGGTGATTCTCCCAGTGGGTGCAGCAGGGCAAAGTAGCTGCTGCATTTGTTGTTTAGGGAAGAAGCAAAAAGATCACAGCAAGGCTAGCCCCACTGATGAAAAATCATTTCTATCATGTTCTTCTTGAAGGACCACTCATGAGGTAGAAGAATACATCTGCTATTACACTGGATTTCCCCAGAATGTGCGTTGCTATGAGAAAGAGGATGGATGAGACTGCCCATTGTCACACTCAGAGCTTCTTGACACAAGCGCTAATATCTGGTCCCTCCTTGTTTATGTACCAAACTATTGACATATTGTTCATTTGAATTGCAATTGTCCCTGAATGGAGTGCATTCTGAAGGCAGTGCAACACTAAAAGCACTGCTCTCATCTCTAGAACACTGATATGCAAATTGGCCTCTTTAAGGAGGTGAAGTACCTTGGACTACGTTGCCCAAAAAGTGCCCCCCACCCCAACTGGGAAGTGTCAGTAGTCACTATGGCCTTAGTGGGGGGAACAAACTGACGACTTTGTAGAACCTGATCTGATTGAATCCACCACCTAAGATCTCTCTTGCATATGTGAGTGATTCGTATCAGAGCTGACATGGGTTGGTAAAGTACTGACCATTGCGTGTTGCTAGCATCCACTGTAGAGTCCTCATGCAATATCTGGCCAAAGGTACTAGCTGCCGCTGCCATTGATCCTGAAGCTTGAACGACCAAGCGGGCTGAAATCTTGGTACTGCAGATTATTTTTCTGACCCAAGATCTTACAGTTTGAAACCTTGAAGCAGTGAAGCTATCACTGACTGTGTTCAACAGTGCTCCTAAGAATTCCAAATTCTGAGTTGTTTCCAGTTGAGACTTGTCATAGTTTACGGTTATCCCCAGATGAGAACACATCCGGAGAACCTGATCTCTTGCCCTTATTAATTGATGCTTGGTCAGGGTGGCAAAGAGCTAGATGTCTAGATATGGAAACATCCAGAATACTTGCAGTCTCAAGTGAGCTGTTACTACTGCCATACATTTAGTGAACACCTTGGGGGCTGTGTTGAGACCAAAGGGCAGAACTCCGAATTGGTAATGACTGGTTCCCTGCCGGAAGCGTAAGTACCTTCTGGATAGTCTGTTCATCTTAATGTGATAGTATGCTTTCTGAAGGTCTAACAAACACATCTAGTCGTCCTTGCCCAGAAAAGGGAGAAAGAACTGAAACATGGCTATCTGAACCTTGGTGGGCTGAACTGACTTGTTTAAGTTGCTGAGATCCCAAACTGGTCTCCAATCCCCTGTATTCTTTGGCACTAAAAAGAACCTTGAGCAAGTTCCGGATTCTATCTGGTCTGTCAGGATCTCTTGGATGACTCTTTCTAGCACCTTTTGTATTTGAATTGCTGTTTGTTCCCTCTTACCGAGTAAAACATCAGGGATTTTTCTTGAGATTGGAGGATGAAGGGAAAGGGGTATTATATAACCTCTGGAAGTAATCCTTTGCACCCAAGTATCCTTTTCTTCCTTAATCAAACCCCTCTGTAATCTTGTAAAATGTGCCAAATAATTCACTGGCCTTAAGGCGAGGGTCACTAAAGCACAGACATGCTTCCCAAGCCTGTCCATCTTCCTAGACTCCCTGTTAGGGGGATGAACAGTGGAAATCTCCATGGCAAGTTCCATTTTGGTGGCTGCCACCATGGCCATGGCATCAATGGGAACCCCTTTACCTCAAAACCGCTTATCCAAAGGTAGTACCATAATCTTGTCCAGTCTCCTAGGTATGTGTTCAACTGTGTCAGGTTCCTTCCATGCTCTCAGAGAGAATAACTCAATAAGTGCGTGGGTGGGTGGAGTAAGTCAGAAGGTAGACGTGCCAGTACTGAAAGCCTCCAGGAATACACACTTCTCAGACGAAGGGGTGCTGGGCATTCAGCCACCTCTGTGTTTTAGGATCTCGAGGATGTCTCCAAATGAGACATCTTCAGAAGGTGACCATGGGGACCCTTCACCTAAATCAAAGACCAGATCTTCAGTGAATGACTCTTCTGGGAACTCCCATGTGCTTCCTATTACACATCTTCTTCCGAGGGACCTCCTCAGTGGGATTCTTTGGGAGGTATTGTAAGAAATAGAGATACCCTATTGGGAAGGCTGGGGTTCTCAGACTAGCTGTCCCCGAGGTAAAGAGTGATAAGGCTCTGAGCACAGAGATATCAAGGTAGAAGGCTTAAGATCTGAGGGGGTTGGATCTGTCCATACTGCCGAGGCAGAGAAATCCCTCTTCACAGCCTCAAAGGCAGACCACTCTGGAGAAAGAAAAAGACAAGCTTTTGTTTATTTATTATTTGTCTTGTTAAACTGGTTAGTCCAGCTGGGCTAGCAGCCCATTTTCAGTGGGGATCCAAGGAGTAAAGTTGTATTACTGTAGATGTGTAGCAGGTACAAATGGAGCCAAGAAATCCTACTACTAGAAAATCATATATTAACAAATGGAAAAGATTTTCTAGTTGGTAAAAACAACATAACTAGCTCCCATTCAGGATTAGCTGTTCTCTGGTTTTAAGATATTTGTGTGGGTTACTATATATCCCACGGCCTTTCTTACTCCTCTATTAAGGTTTATTAATCATTCATTTCTGCATGTCTGCCCATGGATCCTCCTCTTTCAATGCATTCTTATGTCAAAATGTTCCTGAAAGTAGTTTTGTATAACAGGCTTCCAAGAAAACTGATGCTCCATCTTCAGGATTTTAATTTTGTGCTAGAGAAGCTCTGTTTAAATCAGATTATCTGAGTTGCAAGCTCTTATGGTGAGTTAATCCTATCTCATTTTCCACAGGGGCAGGGTTCTTTGAAAACTAATCCTTCTTTTATGCCTAAAGGGATATCAAGTTTACTTTAAGCCACACTATCCAACTTCCCGTTTCCTTTCCTGAACACAAATTTGAAGGAGAATGGATACCCCAAAACTTGGATGTCAACAGACAACTCGGGTACTATCCTGATAGAACTAAATCTTTCAGATCAATTGTTCATTTCTTGTCAAGCTATGAAGAAAGGACAACCTGTGTCAAAACAAAGCATCTCCAAATGGTTACCTAAGGCCATTACCTTTTGTTATACTTAGCACAACAAAACTATTCCAGGCAGGATTAAGGCCCACTCTACCAGGGTCTTGGCTTCATCTATGTTTTATTGGAAAGAAATGGATTCTAGAAGTATTCTAGAAGATACAACTTTGTTCTCTATAAATACTTTTACAAAGCACTATAATCTGGATTCCTTCTCTTGGTCTAGATCAGGTTATGCAAGGACCATTCTCCAGGGGTTCCTGGACTATTCTCCTTCCACCTCTGAAATGTAGTAAGCTAGAGTAATCTACCCATGTAGCTAAGGATATCTCATCAGTGATAAACATGATGAACATAGTACAATTCTGCAAAAATACCGTAACAGTACATGTTTGAATGATCACTGCTGCAGTACCCACTCCCTCCAATCCATCTCCTTGCTTTTTGGTGTGTTGTTTATGCCAGGTTGTGGTTATTTTTGGTTCTTCCTACCACTGTCCTTTCAGATTCAGCCTCCTTCTCTCTGTTGGCAGGAAAACTCCGAAAGGCTTGGCACCCAATCTTGTCTTTTAGTCAACTAAGCTCGAGCTGCCAGACAGATTAGACAAGGGGAAGGTGCCCTGAAGCTTTGGTAGCTGGTTGGCTGTTATATCCTTGGCAGGATATAATACATGCAGCTAAGGCTACTGCAGCAGAGATCATTTGAACATCTACTGTTACAGTAAGTTTATTTATACAACTGTACTAGGGATTCTAAAGGCACCAAAGCAGACAAAGTATCTATCCTGAGACGCAGCTTTTCAAAGACTGCCATCTATTAAGTGTATTACATATACAGTGCATCACATTTTGAGATTTTCTGGTTGCAGCAGAAACAGCACAGAGTTCTAAAAAGACATATAGAACCACTTAGGTGTAGGGCCTCAAGGTAATACAGGTGTATAAATAAACTTAATATAATGGTGTACGTTTAAATGCTCACTGTTGCAGTAACCTAAGCTACATGGATTGTCTCCTGCCCAGGACAGAAATGCCGGCCAGCTTCCAAAGCTTAAAGGGTACATTCCACGTGCCCAACCTATTATTCAGCTTGACATAAGATGAAGAAAAGAAGTGGTTTGGGCACCAACACAAAGAGTGATGTTAAAGCTCCAAAAAGGTCAATGGTAGGAAAGAATAAACATGTGTCCTCACCCTTGCAACAAAAATATTCAAAAATAAGAGGAATGAAGGGAGGGAGGGAACAGCTACTGCAGCAGTGATCACTCGGACATCTACTGTTATTGTAAGTTTACTTGCATAACTGTACTGCATTCTTCATTACAAACACTGCTGCAGGTGCCTAAGGTATATGAGTAGAATACCATAGATGTTACTGACTGGGAGGAGGAAGGATGAGGGGTCCAGGTGCCTATGAAAAATAATCCCAGTGAAGTCTGTCCTAGACCTGCAAAAGGAATCAAGTGCATAATGCTTTATAAAAGTATGCACAAAGGACCACGTTGCTGCTTCTAGTTCTAGAAGCAAACTCTTTCCAAACAGCCCTTGATCAAGTCAAGGCCCTAGTCAAATAAGCCTTGACCCTGCCCGGAACAGCCTTGTTGCCGAGGATATAACAAAAGATAATAATGTGAGGCAACCACTTGGAAATAGTCTGCTTTGACAGAGGTTTTCTTTTTTTTTTTTTTTTCTCACGTTCAGAAGAAATGAACAACTGATCAGAGATTCAAAAAGAATTTTTTCTTTCTAAATAGTACTAGAGTTATCTGTGAGCATATGTGATAACGGAGCATCCTTTCTCCCTTGAATTTAGGCACTGGAAAGAAGACAGAGGCAGATAGCTTTTCTTAAAGGTTCATAGAGTAGTACTAGGCTAACTGGCCTTGTGGGCCATTTTAAGCCTAGCCAGCTACCCTATGTGAGAATCAAACCCTGCAACTTGCGTTTGTAAGGTAAACACCTTGACCATTACGCCAACCTCCCGGTAGACTCAGATACCACTTCAGGCATAAATAAAATGATTACTTCTCAAGGAAACCATTTTTTCTGGAAACTGAGATAAGACTGATCCACCATAACAGCCTACAACTCTGATACTCTTCTTGCAGAGGTCAGACCAATCAGTAACAGTTTTCCATATTAAGAATCTCAAGTCAGTTTGATGAGTTGGTTCAAAAAGAGTGATAGTTAGATCCCAAGGTGGGGCAACCTGTTTTTTAGGAGGCTTTATATGCAACGCACTAATTGGGGCACATAGTGAAAATTCCAATTTTTTTCCTGATATGAAAACAGATCTATAAATAAAGACAGCCAAAGAACAGACAGATGCATTCGAAAAGGCACAAAAGCAGAAGTAAGGCATGTATCCAGCAGCCACTGCTTTTCACAGACTGCCATCAATTAAATGCATCTTATAAATAGTGTATCACATTTTCAGATGTTTTTGGTTGCAGCTGGAACAGAACAGAGTTCGAAAAAGGCAGACAGAACTACTTAGGTGGAGGACCACAGGTAAAGTACACTAGTGTAAGTAAAATTACCATAATAGTAGATCTATAGGGATTGTATCTTGCACAAGACAGAAATGCAGACCAGCTTCCAAAGCTTAAACGTAACCTTCCATGTACACAACCCATTATTCAACTTGAGCTGAACTGATGTGAATAAGTGATTTGGGCACCAAGCCTTTCAGAGCTTTCATGCTAACAGAGAGCAAGGCTAAAGCCATGAAAAACACTTTCACGTGAGCTTGCACTGAAATAGTGGGATCCATGAGCAGACATGCTGAAATGGTTGATAAATGAGCCTTGATGGAGGAGTAACACAAGCCAGAGTATAGTAACTCACACAAGTAAAGTCAAACCAGAGAAACACTAGTCCAGAAAAAGTGCAAGGGCCTATCTTGGCACCAAACAAAAACTCTTTTCCATTTACTAATATACGATTCTCTAGTAGTAAATTTTCTTTAATCCTTTAGTACCTTCTGCACATCCTCTGAAAATAGCTGTCTAAAAGGTATTATGAGTCTATCATCTAGGGTGACAGTTGCAGTTGTTTTGGCTAGGGATCTGTCAAACGCCGCTTGTGTACGAAGGTCCCGTCTGTGAGGAAGCTTATGGAAACTGCCCCTGGCCATTTCAAAAAGGAAGAACCACTGCTGCCTGGGCCAGACGAGTCTCATCACAATGATCTTTGGACAGTCTTTCTGATGCTTCAGAATGACCGACGATATTAGTGGAAAGGGTGGAAAACATACAGGAACATTCCTGCCTGAGGAAAAGAAAAATCATCTGTCTTCCGTGGAGTTCTGCAGCAGAATTTTTCCAACTGATCATCGATTATTGTGAGTGGAGGCAAAGTTCTATTTGAGGTGTTCCCCACAGCTGAATCAATTCCCAGAAGACCCCCAATTCAATTTCCATTCATGAGGGACTCGCCCAGCACTGCCCATCTTATCTGCCACACAACTTTGCAATATGTAAGATGTCTTTAGAGTGAAATAGTGGTGAAAAGCTATATTTCAGGCTGCCATGACCAGTCTTTAGAGAGCCCCCCCCCCCGCAAACATGTTTATGTAGTGTTGCTGTAGTGTTGTCTATAAAGACTTAACAGTCCTAGGGACTCTAGATGATTGAGAGTCAAGCGCATCTAAGTTCCATCTGTTGTTATAGACTGTGCTGGAGCTAGAAGAAAAGAATGTGAGACACTGACTCTGATAGATTTGGTCCCTCCACCAAAAAAAATCTCTCTTTTCACAAACCCCAAAAGTGGAATCTGAAATCTCAATGGATCTTGACGTTGGGACCATTTAATGTTTCAAATGTGGAGTCTTGCTAGAGGAATCATGAGAATCATAGAAGCCATGAGGCCCAAAATCCTGAGATATTCCCTCACTGAAACAGTAATCTGAGTGGAATAACTCAGGAATAGAGCTACATATAGATTTACTTTTACTTGTAAAAGAAAAGCTCTCTAGGAGACATCACAAGAAAACTATCCTCTGAGAAGGAATCAAACAAGACTTTTGTATAATCTCTTGAAAAGCAGTCTGCATAGGGCATCCTTCCCCCAAGTGAGAGATTCCTGACACTTTCAAGTAATACTTGACAAAGATAAGCAAGTCATCTAAATAAGGAAAAATGTAAATGCCTTACAGCCTGCAGTAGGCTATCACAGCAGCTAAATGCTTTTTGAATCCCCTTTGAGAAATGGGATAGATCAAAGGGTAATGAAGAGAAATGACACGGTGATCCAGCCACAGAAAACCTTAAGAAACATCTAAAATCTGGATCTATAATAATGTGATGAAATGCGTCTTCTACATCTAATGTCAGCCAGAAACTTAAATAGGGAATTAGTGGTAACAAGTTGTGAAGGGACAGCATTTTGAACTAAATGCACGCACAAACATGTTTAGAAAGGAAAGGACCAGAACTGGTCTCCAGGAATCTGCTTTCTTTGGCGCCAAAACATTCTGGAATAAAATCCTTCTCCTAAATGAGGAGGAGAAACTGCTTCTATCATCCCCTGGGACAACAGATGCTGAATGACAGGGGGAAAAAGAAGAGTCTCGTTTAGTTGGCGAGGGAGAATCTCTCAAAAAGAAGAGTGAGACTTCCCACTGCCATTAGTAACCTTGATGGGCTATCTTCAGAACTCATCTTTTCAAAATGATCCATTGCGAAAACAGAAATTGAGGTTCAGACTTTCTGGAAAAATTAAGGGTTTGCCAGGGTGAGAAGGAGAAAGGAGTCTTGTATATAGTTATTCTGACTTATTATACTGTATTTTCTGTTCTTGGTAGGGGGAGGTCCTCCTTTCATTTTCGAACCTCTCAGTCATTGCCATAAATGCTTGCTTATTAGCAGCTTGTTGCGTTTATTTTGCTTCTTGAAAAGGGTTGTATGGATAGCATTAAATCACTTGAAAAACTTGAGAAGGAAGGCTAAAAAACCTGGGAAATCCCCTGAATCAGCTTACCTCTCTCATCACACATTTTAAGGATCTCTGTAGCAAACAGTCGAAAATCTAACTGTCTAAGGGATACTTCAAAATTTCAACTTTAACATCTTCTGGAACCTTTGTGCATGTATCCAAGCAACAGATCCCCTTGTGACAAATCCAGTGGCAGCAGCCCTGTAAGTGCATAAGCACATTTCAATCAGTGTAAAGGCATTTGAGGCACAGATGCAATTAGGATACACAAAGTCTTTCCCTTAGAAGAAACAGATGCTGCAATATTCCTCATGTTCTCAAAAGAGGCAAGCATAAACTTTAACATAGGAGCTTTACAGCTGGGAATTATAAAAATAAAAGTGTTGTAGAATAAAACTATATCCAAAGTTTTCACATTCTTTTCAAGGGGGGGGGGGGGTATTTGCACTAATCATATGTTAAGCAGCAGCTGGGTTCACAGAAGAGTAACTGCTGGGCCTGTTTTGGGATTAGTACAGTGGAACTTCATTATTTTATTTATTTTATTTTACATTTGTTGACTGGGAATGTCTGACTGAGCCAAAGCCCTTTTCAGCACAGACCCGTGGAGAAAAGCTCCAGTAAATAGATATAACATTTTGTCATTATTAACAGGTATTATACAGGTGGAATAAGGCAATCAGCTAGTAGACTACAAGAGAATTTTTGAGAATATACAGATTACATTTATACAGTCTATTTGTTTTCCTGGGGGCAGCAGGCTGGCTGTTAGGAAAGTTACAGGCTATGTCAAAAACATCCTCCAATGCTGAAGGGAAAGGGAAAATTGGGAGTAGGTTTAGAAAAAAATCAGCCGCAATAAAACATAATACTTCTATAGGGACTGTGGAATGTCATTATGTTCCAACTGAAATAACTTTTTCATTCTGGAAATAGTTTAAAAAAAATAGATATTTTTATACCCCAAGTAAACTCCAGAGAATTTTTCCTTAGGCAGACAGCAAATGTTGGAGTTGTGAAGGAGAAGAAAAGAGGTAACTGGGAATATATTTTATGGGACTGCGGTGAGTTGGAGGACTTTAAGGATTCCCTGCAGGATGCTGGAGATGATGGGTGGGCGGAATGGTCTGACGAGGGAGATCATTTTTCTGAGCTATGATACAGAATCAGAATTGCCTAGACATGGTAAGGCCTTGCTGTGTCTAATAATGGTGGCTGACAAAAATGCAATTACTAAAAAATGGAAATCAAAATCTAAGCCAACTATACGGGAAGAAGTAAATATAGTAAAAGACATAAAACAACTAGAATTGAGATCTTTAGAAAAGGGTAGGAGGAAATTACATAGGAAAAAATTGGGAATTGTGGGCAATACACACAAGGGAGGAATGGGATTTAAAAGGCAGCAGGATTTAAATGAGCTATGTAATGTTTGAGTGAGAAAGACTGGTTAGATTTTAAGTGACGTATAATGTTTGCAACTGGGAATTTGTCAGTATGGTTTGGGATGTAAAAATGCTTGCAACCTGGATTGTGTTGGTGTGGTTTGTTTTCATTTATATAAATGTATGATTGCCTATGTATTAAGTGATGATTTAATAAAGATGTGTTTTGTTTAAAAAAAAAAACAAAGGTAGGAATTGAATAATTTATGTAATATTGTGTACATAATATACAGCAATATGTGTAAAGTATAATGTTTATGTTACTATAGTTTGATTACTTCTATATGAATGTAAATTTGTCTATACCACAAGTGATAATCCAATAAAGGTATTGGGGAAAAATAAATAGAGTTCTTTGAAATGATTAGCAGAAGCCCCATGTTCCAAAGAATCTGAATCAGAAATCTGAGGAGAAAAAATAGAATCTGTAACTTCATAATCATTTTGTGGTTCAAAATTCTGAACATCTCCAGAAAATGAAGAATACAATGTTTCTGAACTTACCATAATGATAGGTCCTTTAATCTCAGTCTGTCTGATACAATACACGAGTCCTTGAACCTCTGTTTGGATCCAATCTGCAATTCAGTGCGCTCCAGCCTCATGCCCCTGAAAATCTTCCATTCTCATAAAGCCCCCAACTACTTCAGATACAATTTGATGACTGAACCTAAAAAACACTTGCACTGCATTTGACACAGGAAAGATCCTTCAGGTCCCACAGATCAACAAGGTGAAGGAGGACAGGTTGTCACATCAGACAGACTGCAATGAGAGCATAGTACAGTTGTGTAAAAACTTACCATAAGAGTAGATATCCTACTGATCACTGCTGCAGCATTCCTTACATATGGGTTGTCACCGCTGATGTCCGGCTGGGGTACCAATACTTTACCTTCCCGAGGTCGTATGTCAGATACATGACCTTAGCTTGTAAGCTTAGGTGTATATAGACGTATGTACAAATATGTATCGCAGACTATCTTCAAGCCAGTAACAAAGACTATTGAGAGAGCGAGACTGGTCAGCTAAGAGGGGTGTAGCTCAAATAGGTAAGTGAACTCCTCTATTTCCATACAGCAGGGTACAGTACAGTACAGGTTAAAGTAGAGGGGAAGGAGAAGAAGGGTGAAGCAATCCAGAGAACAGGGGAAGGAGGGAATACTGCAACAGTGATTATTATGACATCTACTGTTACGGTAAGTTCTTACACAACTGTACCATGTCCTGACTGAAATCACTGCTGTAGTATCCCTGACATAGGGTTGATTCCCAGAGCTGAAGAAAGTAGAGAGAAAAGTCTAGTTGACTAATGAGCAGATGAGTTGTCTAGCTGTCCAGACAGGATAGAGCTAGTAAAAGCAGCCCTGGACCTGCAGAAGCCATCAATTGTGTAGTGTTTTGGGAAGGTGTACACAGAGAACCAAGTAGCAGCTTCCAAGATAGACCTGGCATCCCTGTAAATATCATGACTCCCTTGTGTACAGCCCCTGAAGAAACCACTGCCCTAGTAGAATGAGCTTTTGGGCAGCAGCAGAAGGAGATGACTTTAGAGATCCAAATTGTAACAGGTTGTTTGGAGACCGGCTGGCACAACTTAGGGCTCAACAAAGACAAAGACAGCTGGCCAGTCTTCATAAAGGATTTAGTTTTGTCCAGAAAAATCTCAGTTTTCTGTGAATATTCATAGAATGTAGGAACCCCCACCCCCCTCATTTTGGGGATTGGGAAAGAAAGTGGGTTGGTGAATAGAACGACTGACGGACAAGTCATTCACCACCTTGGGGGTGAAGGATGGCTTAGCCTTGAAAGTCACCCTTTCCTTGTGGAAATAAAGGTAGAATGGCTATGACACCTTGTAGCTTAGATACTCTCCTAGCAGAGGTGACAGCCAAGAGTAGAATAGTTTTCCAAGTGCAGAACTTTAAAGTGGCAGAAGATGCTGGTTCAAAGGGAGACAATGTAAGCTTTTCCACCACAAAACTGGGATCCCAAGGGGAGAGATATGCTTCCTTCATGGGTTAATATGCAGAACTCACTTCAAGAATAGCTTGACCTCTGCTCTGGTCATAAGGGGGCGGGGATTGAGAAGCAGGCAGGCACTGATGGCCAGCAGGTGAATTTTAATAGAGGAGCAAACCAAGCCTGAATGAAGTAATTCATAAATATATTGTAGAACATCAGGGACCTGTAATAAGAGTGAGTCTTGACCGTCTTTGCAGCACCAGTAAGAAAACCTTTTCCATTTAGATGTTTAAGATTTTCTAGTAGTGGACCCATACCTCTCAAATGTCCAGATTTCTGTATCAAGTTTTTGGTTCTGTTCCTCATACAATTTGTGGTTTTCTGGCAAATCACTGAGGAATGAAGTCACAAAATGATGACATACATTAGAGTTTCAGACTTCATATCCATCAGTAAAAAATAGTTATGTCCTCACCATAACATTCCATCTGTGTTGTCCATTTTCATTCTTCCTCAACAATTGGGTTTGGATCTGACCCTTGGATCCAACTCTGCCATTATTTTCAGCTCGTGGGCATTAACAAACTCTCGAACTCCTCCCTTACTCATAATGCTCTATCCCCTAACATACCTCAGATCTTGTTTTCTGGCTTATAGTATCAGAAAAAATATTGTCATCCTGGTAACAGAAAACCATATATGGAGCTCAATATAAGGAACAGTGGTTCTCTTACAAGGTCTCAAACTTCCAGAAGTCATTAGTTCAAAGGAGAAGGGTTGGTGGGAAGGAAGTTGAGGAGGAATGAAAATGGACAACACAGATGGAACATTATGGTGAGTACATAACATTTTATCTGATGATGTCAATTTTCATTCATTCCTCAGCAATTGGGAGAGTCCCCAGCTACCTGAAATCCTGGAAGAACTCTAAGGAAGGATATTCCTGAGCACAGCTGAGCAGAGAGCTGCTCTTCTTCATGAGACCAGATCCAATTTGTAATGAGTAATAAAGGTATGAAGATTAGCCCAGGAAGCAGCCACACATATATTGACCATGGAAGACCTGGATAAGAATACTGATGATGTTGCCATGGACCTAGTTGAATGGGCTCTCAAAGGTGTTGTTAAGGAAAGGCCCAATCTGTTATAGACAAAGAATATACAAATTAGTCAACCATCTGGCTAAGGTTACCTTTGTGACCAGCTTACCTAATTTGGAGTCTGCAAAGGAGACAAACAACTGATCTGTTTTTCTGAACTTTTTTGTTCAATGTTAAGTAAAAACACAATTGCCTATGAACATCCAGTAAGTGTAAAAACAAGTTATGTTCTTACCATAACATTCCATCTGTGTTGTCGATCTTCATTCATTCTTGACTGATGGGTTCGGTTCTGACCTCTCGAAACAGACTCTGCTGTTATACATGCCTCACGCCAGCCAAAACCTCTCGAGCTAAGGCTCTACCCACAATGCCTCTCTCCCCATTATCTCAGATTGAGTTTGCCTAGCATTTAAGAAAATACAGAAGCCCTGTCTAAGGTATAACCCAATAACATCCCAGGACTAGGTCCGGACCAAAAGGAGTGTTTAAGAATGGGGCAGGAGGGTGGGATGTCAAGAATGAATGAAGACTGACAACACAGATTGAACGTTATGGCAAGAACATAACTTCTTTACCTTATGTTGTTAATCTTCATTCATTCTTGACTCATGGGACAAAGTTCCTATCTACTTTATATCTTGGGAGGTCCTAAAGAAGGACATTACTAAGCACCATAGAACCAAAGGATGCCTTTTCCCTGGAAACCATGTCTAACTTGCAATGAGTGATAAAGGTATGCGGAGCAGCCCAAGTTGCAGCTGAACATATGTCTTCCATAGAAGCTCTGGAATGGAAGACACCTGAAGTGGAAACAGATCTTGCAGAATGAGCTTGAACAGTAGTTGATAACATGATTTTGTTTTGGTCATATATAAAAGTAATACAGTCTCTTAGCCATTTTGCCAAGGTAACCTTTGATATAGGCTTACCCAGCCTGGGCCCTGAAAATGATACAAATAGTTGGTCAGATTTTCCAGATGATTTTTCTTTCTCTCCAAGTAAAAATATAATTGTCTGTGGACATCTAACAAGTGTAGACCATACTCTCCTTTGTTCATAAACTTTGGGAAGAAAACTGGTAAGTCTATGGACTGTTTGATATTAGATACCACTTTAGGAAAGAATGTGAAATTGGTTCTGAGTGATGCTCTTTCTTTGTGAAAAATGATGTATGGATATTTCACACATAAAGCTTGTAACTCTGTAATTCTCCTAGCGGACATGACAGCTACTAGGATGACAGTCTTCCAAGATAAGAACTTGAGGTCACAAGTGGCTGCTGGATCAAAGGGTTGTCAAACTGGACATTGTAAAACTACGGTCAAATCCCATGGCGCTACAGGGACCTTGAAAGGGGATTTTAAATGTAGAGCGGTTTTAAGAAAAATTTTGCATAGACGATAAGACATCAACTAATGGCCATCAAAACCATTACGAAAACTTGAAATGGCAGCCAAAAGAACCTTAATAGTAGATGTAGAAGCCCCCATTTCAAACAAGGTAGCTAAATATTTCAGTACCTTGTCAACTGACACCAAGTAAGGATCTATGTGATTTGCAGTAGCCCAAACTGAAAATCTTTTCCATTTGCCAAGATAAAGCTTCCTGGTGGATGCTTTATGGGAGGACAGGAGTATCTTTTGCACTACAGAGGACATGTTATTCTGCTTGGCAGTTACTGGAATTGGAGAAACCAAGTCATCAGCTTGACATTTTGAAGATTGGGATGCACTAAACCCTGAGGGTGAGACAGTAGGTCCGGAGCTGGGTCCAGAGTCATGAGGCCAAAGAAAGGGAAACCAGACTTGATGGGGCCAATAAGGTGCAATGAGAATCACTTTGCTTCTCAGGAGTTGGGCTTTCCACAAACTGGGGGTTCAGTGAAATTGGGGGAAAGGCATACAGGAGTACCGGGGGCAGATTGAGAAGGGCTGCGTCTCTCTCTGGGACTCACCGCAACGGGGGATTAGGGCAAAGTAGCTACTGCATTTGAGGTTTACGGGAGAAGTGAACAGGTCACAGCAAGGCTGACCCCATCGACGAAAGATCTTTGTCGCTATGTTGGGATTGCGAGACCACTCATAAAGCAGGAGGATACAGCTGCTTAGTTTGTCTGCAATCAGTTGGAGTTACCCAGGATATGCATTGCTATCAGAAAGTGGTTGGAAGTGATTGCCCATTGCCAAATCCTTACAGTTTCCAGACATATAGGGTAAGAAAGACTTGGTTCCCCCATTTGTTGATATACCACACTATGGACACTGGATTGCAATTGTCCCTGAAGGAAGGACAGTCTGAAATGCTTGCAACCAAAAAGCATTGCCCTTAATTCTAGGATGCTGATGTGCAAATTGGCCTCTTGTGGGGACCAAGTGCCTTGAACAGTCTTTCCCAGAAAATGCCCCCCCCCCCCCCCAATCTGGGAAGCATCCATAACAACTACGGCCTTGGGCTAAGAGGAGGAAAAGGAATGACCCCATAGATTCTCATCTGGCTTCATCCACCAAGATAAATCCTTCTTGCAGTGATTTGTTATTGATTGGATGGGACGTGGGGTGCGTTAGAATTGACCATCGTGACGCCAAGAGCCACTGACGCAGCCTCATGTGATACTTCACTGGGGGAACTAATGTTATTGTCGCTGCCATGGATCCCAGAGCTTGTCGTACCAGATGAGTAGGAACTTTGTTTTGGGAAATGATTACTTGAAGTTGCATTCTGAGTTTCAACAGTCTGTGGAGAGGAAGGAAGGCAACACAGGATACTGTATTTAACCTTGCTCCGATGAACTCCAGATCCTGTGTGGGAGTCAAGTGAGACTTTTCTTTGTTGACTGACATGCCTAGTGTGTCGGCAAGATGTACAGCAAAGTCTATGGCGTACAGCAGTAGATGCCTGGAGGCGGCGGTGAGGATCCAGTCGTCTAGATATGGAAACACACAGAATCCCTGCAGTCTCAGATGAGCTGCACTGACTGCCATGCATTTGGTGAACACCCTGGGGGCTGTGGTGAGACTGAAGGGCAGTGCTCGAAATTGGTAATGACCAGCTCCTAGCTGGAAGTGGAGATATCTTCTGGAGCATTTGTCCATTTCTCTGTGGTAATATGTGTCCTGAGTGTCTATAGAGCACATCAAATTGTCCTTCTCTAGAAGGAAAGGATTGACTGAACATGACCATCCAGAAATGTTTGCTCAGTAGGCTGAGATCCAAGATTGGTCTCCAGTTCCCTGTCTCTTTTGGCACTAAAAAGAATCTCGAGTAGAATCCAGATCTTATTTGGTCTGGTGGGACTACTTGGATGACTCTTCCTTGAAGCAGCTTTTGAATCTCTAGTGCTGCTATATCCCTCTGACTGGGTGGAACATCGGGGATTCGTTTTTGGGACTCTGGGCAAAGACTGAAGGGAATATGGTAACCTCAGGTAATTATTTCCTGCACCTAGGTATCCGAGGTTATTGCAAGCCAGACTGAATAGTGCAGAGAGAACCTTCCTCCAACTGCTTCAGAGGTAGGCAATGGGCGTCCGTTCAGGAGCGCTGATAGGGTTGTCCAGAAAAGAAATCTTTGGAGCCCTGGTTACGTGGACCCCTTCTGCCATGGCAAGGGCATCCTCCAGAAGAACCCCCCCACTAGGAATAGTCGCCATGTGTGTCCCGGACAAGCCCTTGGGTCTTCTTAAACAACATTTTTCCACTCCTCTGATTCCTAGAATAAAGTTGCTGAGGAGCGTAAAAAACACCACCCACAGTAAAAAGTGTCTTTCCATCTTTTCAAACATGGCTAGTGCGTCTCTGACTTTTGGGCCAAACAAGGAAGTACCATCAACAGGAGTGTTGATAAAGGAAGACTTAAAGGTTTCTGTGAAATCATACAAGCGCATCCAAGCGTGACACCTAATAGCAATGCCTGTACCCTGTGCACTAGAAGTACTTTCGGCTGTATGAGCAATAAGCCACATGGACAAATTTAAGATAAGAGTCCAGGGTGGCAAGCTGAGAGGCTACTTTATCTCAATCATCATCAGATACTGCTCCTGCAAGGGTATCTGAAAGCTTAGTTATCAGATCCCTTTGAAGTCTGGTAAAATGTGCCAAGAAGTTCAAGGACCAAGTAGCGAAGGTCGATGAAGCAAAGACCTGCTTCCCAAATCTATCCAACATCCAAGACTCTCTGTTAGGAGGATGGATAGTTGAACTTTCCTCGGAGAGTTCCTTTTTGGTGGCTGCCGCCACCACCATGGCATCCACTGCTAAACCCATAGACTAATGAGAGTAATCCTCCTGGGCTGAAATAATTTTATCCTGTCTCCGGAGAATAAGCTCTATGGAGTCAGGAGCCTTTCACGCTCACTGAACGATTAATTTAAGTAGGTTGGCAGCGGGCGGAGTCACCTAAGAAGTAGAAAGGTGGGCACGAAAAGCTTGCAAGAACAGACTCCTCAGTGGATGGATTTGAGGGAATCAATCACCCCTCTATTTTAATATTTCTAGGATGTCTCCAAAGGAGACATCTTCCGGGGCTGACTGTGGGGACCCTTCCCCTTCTTTGTAATCTGCGTCTTCAGTGAAAGGTTCTTCAGGAGGATCCATGTGCTTCCTCTTGCACATCTGCTTAAGGGATGGCTCCTCAAGGGGAGGTTCTGAGTTGGACTCCGAAGAGGAGGGACCCTAAACCGGGGTGTCTTGCAGCTCTTCTGCCAAATGTTCTGACGCCACAGAATGTGACAGCTGCGAACCAGAGGAAACAAAAATATGGCACTCAGACAAGTATGGAATCAGCCGGGAGCATGCTGAGGTCAAAGCTCTCTCCGTAATCTGGAAGGCAGGCCCACCTGAAGAGGGATGGGAGCCCAGAACCAAGAAAGACAACCTTGGACCCGGGGTCATACCCTGCTCTGATGAGCGGCCACCCAGAGTAGGAGCCAACAGAGTGCTTAAAACTTCCATGACCCCAAGAGTTGCAGACGGCATCATGGAAATAACCGGAACGATCCAAGGATCTCGGTGCAGACAGCCAAACCACAGTCCCGGGTGTGCGATGGAGCCATAGGAGCCAATGACCACGGAGTCGACTCTGGTACCGAGGTGAGATCCACTGATGGCACTGAGGTAAATGGCACAGGGAGCATCAAATTAGGGGGCTCTAAGCCCTGAAACAAGGCTGAAGGACAATAAACTGGTGAAGTCCTTGGAGAATATGTCTCCAGGTGGGAGAGAGGTTTGTAATGGTGCAGGGAAGCCTCTGGCTGCCAAAAGCTGATCCACTAATCTGACTACGTCCAATTCTGACAGACTCCTGGAGGAACGGATTGACATTCCCGAAGGGGACTCAGGCCTATCCAGAAAGGGGCTCGGTTGTTGACACAGAAAGGGATCCACTGAAGGGGAATATCTAGTCCTAGGAATAACTGGTAAACCAACTTTTGGCATCATAGGTGGATGTACGGATTGGGATTGCAGAACCGAGTAAGATATCAATGAAGGCTGAACAGAAACTATTCTCGGTGCTGAACAGGTCATCAGCACTGATGTAGTGGCCGGGGCCGAAGAGATTTTTCTCTGAGCCGGTTCAATGACTGTCGGCAGCAATAAGGACTTAGTTGTTTTCTGTGCCATAGGAGAAGTTATTGTCAAATTTTGGTACACTGGCTTTAGGCACTGAAGAAACCATCGGAACCTGCGTTTTTTGTGACTTCGATTCATGTGCCATAGGGGAGGTTGGCACAGATTGGCTTCTTTTCTTTGCTTCAGGTTTAGGAAATTTTGAAGTCTCCACCTTAGAAAGGGCTTCAGTAAAGGGATAGTTTAATAAGCCTTTCAAATTAAGTTTGCTGCTCCTTTCATCTAAAGTACGGGCGCTAAAGCCCTGACAAATAGTACAAGTCAAGTCCAAGTGAAGGGCACCCCAAACAATACAGGCAGGAAAGAAGCCCATCAAGATTGGGGATCTTTCTGCCACAGTCTTGACACTGCTTAAATCCAGATGTCTCCTTTTGCTTCTCTGCCGTAATGAAAGGTTAGTTTGTCACTAATATATACAGAGACACACACACACACACCAGAGAGGAAGGACCGGAAAGGAATATTTTTTTTTTCCTTTTTTTCAATATACGAACAATGGTACAACAGGTAAAGGGAAAACGGGGGAAAAGGAGGATAACAATGGTATAAAAATTACCAATGGTAATAGAAAAAGGGAGGAGGCCTGACACCAGCAATGGTAAAAAGAGTTACCAAAAGGTAAAAGGAGGTGGGTAGAATCATCAGAAACACACTCACTTAATGTCACAAAACAATCTGGCAAAACATTCTAAGCAAAAAAGTTTAAAAAGATGAAATTTAAAACACTCAGCTGAGAGTAAGATCTGAGGTAACAGGCAAAGAAGCATTTTGGGTACAGCCTAAGCTCAAGAGTTTTTGGCTGGTGTGAGCTATGTATAATGGCCAAGTTGGTTCAGAGAGGTTGGAATAAAACTGATAAAAACGGCCAAAGCTTCACCAAACCAATAAAACTGTAAACAGAACTGACCGGACTCAATGCAAACAAAACACAATAAATAAGTGCTTTCATCTCATAGAGACTTCTTCAGATAAAATACACTCCCATTCACCATCTTTTCGATAAAATGGGTGAAATCAATTTACCAAAAGTACAATACTATTAATTAGATAATTCAATATTTTTAAAGGTCCACAGCACACAAATTGCAACTTGTCCATACATAGTTAAAGAAAACAGTTTTCCAAAAATCATGTGTGTACACAAAATAAAAACATTAAAAAACGTACAAATTCATTTTAAAAAAATCATGTTAACAAATCTGCTTTTTCACACAATATAGGTCTGAGAGAAACCTGGTCATTTAACCCAGGAGGAGATAATGCATTTAACTGCAACTGCCAGACAAGTTCTCTCTTTAATAAATGTTTTTGCCAGTCACCTCCCCTTGGATAAACTTGAACCCTTATTACACTATTGGTCAATTGATTTCACACATTTTATAGAAAAGATAGTAAATGGGAGTGTATTTTGAAGTCTCTATGAGAGATGAAATCGCTTATTCATGGTGTTTTATGTCATTAAATGTACTGTGTTTTATTCGCATTGAGTTCGGTCAGTTCAGTTCTGTTAACAGCTTTATAGGTTGGAACCAAACCCATCAGTCAAGAATGAATGAAGATTGACATCAGATCATATATTTGCCTTTGTTTGTGAAATTTGAAAAGAAAACTGGCAAATTAATAGATTGGTTGATGTTTGAATCTGACACTACCTTAGGAAGGAAGGAAGGATTGGTTCGTAAAGCTACCCTATCCTTATGAAATACATAGTAAAGAGGTTTAGAGGACAGTGCTTGAAGTTCTGACAGTCTTCTAGCAGAGGTGATGGCTACCAAAAATATAGTTTTCCAGGTCAAAAATGTCAGCTCGCATTTAACTGCTGGTTCAAAAGGGGAATTAATTAAGGCCCGTAATACCAAATTTAAGTCCCATGGCTGAGTTGGATCCTTATAAGGGTGTCTCAAAAGAAGGTCACCTCTCAAAAAGGTCTTACAAAGTTTAGATGCAGCCAAGGAGGAGTTTTCGATCCCAATGTGAAAATGAGAAATGGCAACTAATTGTACCCTAATAGTAGAGGAGCCGGCTCCTTCGTTGAAAATTGTTGCTAAAATAAAGGACACTATGCACTGGTGTTGAAAAGGGTCAATGTTCTTCTGCTGTGTGGAAAAAACAAGTCTCTTTCATTTACTTCTGTAACGTTTCCTTGTACAAGTTTTGTGGGAAGACAAAAGTATGTGATGAACAGGGGAAGACAAAGCATGCTGTCTTACAATCAATAGAAGTGGAAAAGCCATGTGGTCAGTTTTAGGTTTGAGATATCCAGGTGAATCATTCCCATTGGGTGAGATAGAAGATCTGGAACTGGATCCAGAATTCAAGAAGGGTAGACTATATGGGGCCAAAGAAAGGGAAATCAAATTTGTAGAGGTCAGTAAAGGGCAACGAGGATGACTTTGCTCTTCAATCAAGATGCTTTCTGTAGAAATTTGGGGATTAATATAGTTTGGGGATAAGTATAGAGGAGATCAGGGGGGCCAATCGTGTAGGAGAGTGTCTCTCAGTGACTCTCCCAGTAAGGGGATTAGGGCAAAGAACCTGCTACACTTGTTTAGGTGAGATGTAAATAGGTCGCAACATGGCTGGCCCCACTGGCGAAAAATAATTTCCACCATTTCCTTGTTGAAAGGTCACTCGTGAGGTAGTACAACAGACCTGCTCAACTCCTCTATCACACTGGATTTCCCAGGATGTGCACTGCTATCAGAAATCAGTTGGAAGAGATTGCCCATTGCCAAACTCTGAGAACTTCTCGACACAAGGGGTAAGATCTGGTTCCTCCTTGTTTGTTGCTGTACCAAGTTACAGATATATTGCCTGTCCGAATCGCAACTGTCCTGAAAGGGAGACAGTCTTGGAAAGTCTGCAACGCTAAGAGCACCTCTTCTCATTTCCAGGGCACTGATATGCAAATTGGCCTCTTCAGGGGACCATGTGCCTTGTACTGTTTTACCCAGGAAGTGCCCCTCCAATATGGGATGTGTACATTGTTAGCATGGCCTTGGGGTTGAGGAAGAATGAAGGGACGGCCTTGTAGAATGTGATCTGAGCGGATCCACCACCAAAGATATGTTTTGCATGCTTGGGTAATTCTTATCTGTGTGGACATACGCTGATGAAGAATACACCACTGAATCCCTAACACACTGAAGAATCATCATATGAAATCTTGCTAGGGGGACTCAAACTATCGCCGCAGACACTGATCCCGAGGCTTGCAGAATCAAATTGGGCTGATATATAGGAATATTGAATTATCTTGACCTGGAAACAGATGGTGTGTACTCTTGGAACAGGAAGACAGGCTGTAACAGATACTGTGTTGAAAACTGCTCAGATGAATTCCAATGTCTGAGACGGTTCTAACTGAGATTTACTGTAATTTTTGGTAATCCCCAGAAGGGAGCAAGTCTGGAGTACCTGGTCATGAGGTGTTATCAGCAGATGCCTGGTCAGAGAGATTAAGAGAAAGTTGTCCAAGTATGGAAACACTTGGAATCCCTGCAGTCTCAAGTGAGCTACTACCATTGCCATGAATTTGATGAACACCCTGGGGCTGTGGTGAGACCAAAGGGCAGTGCTCTGAACTGATAATGACCATCCCCCAGCCAGAAGTGCAAATACCTTCTGGAATATCTGTTCATTTTTATGTAACAGACCTTCAGGATGTGTACTATCGAGCACATCCAGTCGTTCTTACATAAAACATGGCAGACTGGCCAGAACTGTTACCATCCAGAACTTGGTGTGCTGAACTGATCTGTTCAGACTGCTAAGATCCAAAATCGATCTCCAGTCCCGTTGTCTCTGGCACAAAAAGAATCTTAAGTTTTGGATTCCATCTGGTCTACTGGGACCTCTTGGATGACTTTTTTCTAGCAACTTTTCTACTTCTAGTGCTGCTGCTTTCCTCTGACTGGGTGGAACATTGAGAATTTTGCATACAGATGGAGGTGGCAGGGAAAAGGGAATTATATAACCTCTAGAAATAATCATCTGCACCCATGTATCTTTTGTAATGTCTAGCCAGGCTCTCTTCTGCAGGATAAACAACTCCCGAGTGCCTCCAGAGGTTGACAATAGGGCCTCCTTTTAGGAGCGCTGGTATGGTCTGTCAGAGAAGGAATATGTGTACCCCCCTGTTTCTGCAGGCCTCCTCTGAAGCATGGGCAGCATCTTTCATTTGAGTCCCCCCCCCCTCTGCCTCTGAGGGAGCTATCTCCACGTGGATCTTGAAAAGGACCCTGTGACTTTCTGAATCACATTTTCTGACCTCCTCGTTGATTCCTGGAAAAGGTCTTTTGAGGGACTGAAAAATGTTCTCCCACTGCAGAGGGTCTTTGCTCACACCTGGACAGAGTGCCGTTTACCTTAGGGACAAACAAAGAGGTTCTGTCTAAAGATGCTTTGACGAGGGAAGACTTTAAGGGCTTAGCAAAGTCACACAAGCACATTCAGGCATGCTTCCTAATGGAAATACCTGAACCCGCAGCCCTTGCAGTACCCTCAGCAGCATGTGAAATGAGCCTCATGGATGAATTAGTAATAAACTGTAGGGTAGATAAATGGAAGGCCACAGAAGTCTGAGTCTCAGAAGTACGAGTGCCAGCGAGGAATTTGGATAGTTCGTTAATCAAATCCCTCTGCAATCTAGTGAAGTGTGCCAAATAATTCGGCAATCTGACTGCAAATGTCGCTGAAGCATAAACACACTTCCCAAATCTGTCCAACGCCCCTGACTCCTTGTAAGGGGGATGGACAGTAAAACTCTGTTCCAGCAGTTCGTTCTTGGTGGCTGCTGCCACGACCATGGCATCTATAGATACTCCCTTGCTCCAAAATTCCTTTCATTTAGGTGGGGCCAAAATCCGGTCTAGTCTCTTGGGGATTGACTCAACTGTGTCTCCTTCCACACCCACCTAGAGATCAAGTCAATAAGCTCGTCAGTGGTCGGAATCACCCAGGAGGTAGATGGGCCATACCCAAAGGCCTCCAGGAATTCTGCTTCCTCTTAGGAATGGTTATTGGTAGACCAACCACCCTTCTGCTTGAGGATCTCTAGGATGTCTCCAAATGAAACATCATTGGGTGGTGAATCTTGTGGATTCTTCCTAGTCATCAAAATCGGTATCTTCAGTGACCAACTCCTGAAAGAGTCTAAGTGGATCCTCTTGCATTTCCTCTTCCTAGGGACTACTTCTGTGGGGTGCCCAAAGAAGTACTGGAAGAAATGGTAATAGCCTGCTGGGTATCCTGGAGACTTTAGGTTAGCTGTCCATGTGGAGTAGACTGATGAGGCTCAGGGCACAGATACATACAGGATCCAGAAGCGAGATCCGAGGGGGGACTGTCCATCCTACAGAAGCAGAAGAAAACACTCTCTACACTACCTCAAATGTAGAATGCTCTGGGGAGAAGGAAGTCGACAGAGCCGAGAAGCCAAGCTTCTGTCCCATCAACTTCCCCCACCCCGAAGGCCATCTGCTCGAGGGAGAGGTCAGAGCAGAGCTATTCAATGCCGAAGCTCTGAGGGGCAGAGACAGCTTTGACAACTTTGGAGTCGACTCCAGCACCTCGGATCTGACAAGTATGCTCTGGCACAGAGACATCAAGCATCGATGCACTCTGAGTCAGTGCACTCAAAGAAGGCCTCGGAGCTGAAGATACTATGAACTTCAGATTTGATCCAGACAGTCCCAGAAACTCAGATCGAAGGGCTCTGAAACCACCAGTCAGATCAGAGAAGGAGCTGAGATTGGCGGTGTGCTGCTGAGGGCTTCCTGGCCCAAAGGGGAAGGAGACAGAAGAACTCCCACCTGAATCTGTGCCGACAGAAACGTCTTCATCATTCCATCCACATTGGCTTTGGTCAGACTTCTGGAGGAACGAGACGATTAGAGCATAGATGGAGACCTGGAATGCCGTTGGGACCAGAGCAGGTACAGGATCAATGGAGGGAGAATATCCGGTCCGAGGTTATGACTTCAGATCCAATAATCCAGGATACGAGGAAGCCAATTTTGTGTCTGATGCCAGCTTCAGTGAAGCAGAAGTCTTTGGATCTGACTTACTCCGTTTATCTCTTGGAGGCTCTACCATCAGATCCAAGGAAGGGGTGGAGGAGCCTGATGGATCCGAAGGCTTTCTGGACTGTTTCTTAGTCATAGGTTTGGGGGTAATCCCCAGAAAAAACATCTGAAAAAGTTAAATGAAGCAAGCCATTTAAAATTAGTTTGTTCTTATGGTTTACAGTGGCCTGACGATTAAAAGATTTACATATGTCACAAACTCTTTGAAGGTGCTCAGAGCCGCATCAGAAAGCAGCAACTTATGACAGTACTTCTGGCATTTTTTAAAACCAGATGTTTTTCCGGACATTCTGACAAAAAGATTTTGAAAGCAAACAAACAAAACAAAAAAAAAAGCTATTTATATAGATGGAAAAATGGCAGGTGATACAAACAACGGTATTGAAGAATACACTAGCGTGTAAAAGGGGACAGCAAGGAAGGTTTACCAACTATGGTAAGAAGAATTCCACTAATGTGTAGGAAGGGAGGAATTATATAAGCTGCAAAAAAAGAGTAATTCGATAGTGAAGTAATAAGATACTAATTTATCTCTGACTTTTGAACACTAAGACTGAGTGCTCACAGCGACCACCTCCGAATGTGAAACCGGCTAACAAGATCTGAGGTATGTTAGGGGATACAGCAATATGGATAAGGAAGGAATTCAAGAGTTTGCTAGTGGCTATGAGCTGAAAATAACGGCCAGGTCAGATCCAAATCCAACTGCTGAGGAATGAATGAAAATGGACAACATCAGATTATATATTAACACAAATCCTGTTATTCTGGCGACTTTCCAGTTTGGAACTGTGGCTTTACTCTATATTCTGATTTTGCTTGGACTTTCCAAGTTTGTAAGAGCAACATTTCAAATCTGTCCCTATTTTGGGGCCTTTTTCCTCCATTATTTTAGGCTTTGTCCAGATTTTCTGTGCCAAAAGGTTTGAGAGGTATGAGTGGGTCTCCTGGCTTCCTGTAGTACCTGAACAACCTCCTCAGAGGATAGATGCCCTGGAGGGATTAAAATCCAATCATCCACACAGTTAGGCTGAGTAAGGAAAGATCTGGGTGGAGAAGCAGTACTTTTTGTTGAGTGATCAGGTCTGGTTGTAGACATACTTTTCCTGTAATTTCCCTTGGCCGGGTGAAAGAGCAGGGGAAACCAATGTTGTCTTGGCCAAAAGAGGGCCAGTAAAAGGAGTTTGGGTGCTTCCTTTTCAGTTTTAGAAGAATTTTGGAAGTAGAGGTAACAGAAAGAAGGCAGTGGAACTGTTCTGTCCACTAGAAGGAGAAGGCACCTGTCCTCCAAGCTGAAGGACAAGGTTCCCTGGTGCAGAACTGGGGGAGCTGATGGCTGGTTGGTAATGGAGGGTTATCTCAGATGTGCCCCACTGGTGAGTGACTGCCTGGAAAACCTGTCTGTTTAGGGTCCATTCATGGGGCTCCTCCAAGAAGTGGCTTAGGACGTTTGCCAGCACACTGTCCTGTGTGGGAAAATGTGTCTGTGAGGGTAACATCCATTTGGATGGCTAAGTTCCATGCCTTCTATACTAACCTGCATAACTGGTAAACAAATAAGGAGCCACCAGGTCTTACGTAGCACATGACTGTGGTGTTGCCCACGTACACTAGGAGTGGTCCAGGTTTCCACAGATGAGAGAAGGTCTGCAGTGCTTGCAGAAAAGCCCTCATTTCTTTCAGAATTGTATGTTCCTTCATGGAATGCAGTTACCACCATTTGCACTGTACCCGGTGGGATTTTGTCCATCCCCCCTCCATGCCTCATCCAAGGAGTCTGTGTGAACTTTCTGAAGAGGAAGAGGTGGTGTGAAGGGAAGTCCTGGATTGAGAATGAACAGTTCTTTCCACCAAAGTAACTCCTTTTTGAGACAAGAGAGAAGGGAGATCAGGGTGCCTGACAAAGAGTGAGAGTGTTGGAACCACACAGGTTTCAGACACCAGTGGATTTTCTTGTGATGTCTGGCAAGGGGAAGTTTAGGAATGGTGGCCTCCATGAAACCCAAAGTTCTTAATAGCTCCCTTACTGTGCAGTATGTTACAGAGGTGAGATCTAGAGAGAAACTGGACAGATTGTGAACTTTTTCCTGAGTGAGGAAGGCATGCATTTTCTTTGTGTCCAGCCTGCAACCAAGGAAAACAAGGTCCTGTGTAGGAACAATGTGGGATTTGTTGCAGTTGATTGAGAAACCCAGCCTTGAGAAGAGTTGGAGAGTGAAATCTAGATGCTAATGCAGGACTCCTGGGAAGGGAGCTTGGAGCAACATGTCATTCAGGTAAGAAGAACTCTGAATTCCCTGGATGAGGCAGAATGCCATCACTGGAGCAAGACACTTTGTAAAACATCCTTGGTGCCGTGGAAAGACCAAAAGGCAAAGCAGTAAATTAAAAGTGCAACGAGCCAAAGAAAAATCTGATGAAATTCCTGCAAGAAGGATGGATAGGTATGTGCAAGGAGGCATCATTCAGATCTAGGGACACTGGAAAGTCCCAGGGTAGAATGAAAGGCAAGATGGTGGGAAGATGCAGCAATTTGAAAGTTGGTACTTTCAAGAATTTACATAGAAGAGAAAGGTCTAGAATGCGTCTCCATTGCCCTTTCCTTAGCACCATAAAGATTCTGGAGTAGAAAATTTTCCCTAGAAAGTCTTTAGGGACTTGTTCGATGGTGCCCCAATTCAGCAGGCCCTGAATAATGTCAGTGAGTAGAGAGACCTGGTTGTGAGGAGGATGTGGCATGCCTTTCAGAGGAGGAATGTTTTCCCAGGACATGGTGTGCGACTCCCCTGCACTGGCCCAGTAATCAAGGAGCCTCAATCCTCATCACTGGCATCAGTGAGGGATGTTACACAGTGGAAGATGACAAGTACACACACAGTAAAATACAATTTTCCTTAAGAGCACACAGAAATCACAGTCAGTCTGGGGCTGGTTTCTCCCTCTTTCTCCAGATCCCTAGTAAGACTCCCCAATGGCACATCTATAAGGTTAAGATCTCAGCCGTGGAGACAAGCCAAGACCTCCAGCACCCTCTCTGTCCAACCAGTGCTTCGTGTCCCTGCACAAGTAGCTGACACACACACACACACACACACACACACACACACACACACACACACACACACACACACACACACACACACACACACACACCTGGGGAGGGCTGGTACAGGCTTACTAGCTATGCCCCCTCCTTCCCAGACTATCCTTCCCAGACTATAAGGTAATCATCACTGCCATCAACCCCTACTTATCAGCTACTTAAAGGCCCTTACAAAGGGTGACCAATACTACTGTGTAATGTTACTATTATCCAAATGGTGTGACCAAGGCTATTTAGGAGTGGCCTGTACAGTGTCACCAAATACATATACAAGTACTCTAAGAGTTTAAATATCTCTAAACAAACCAACCACAAAAATAGATTTCAATATATTTAATAATAAAAGAACAAGACAGTACTTAATACACAGACACAGTTACTTCAGAGTTCAGAATCACGGGAAATATTTTAAAACAACATTGCAGGACAGTCTTAAATAAATACAGACAACATCTAAACTAATATAAACTAAAATAATGTTTACTATATTCCTAACTATATCTAAAAGAAATGACTGCACCCTAGACTTACTTCCAGAGCAAGACAAATGCAGATGAGTGCTGAATGATATTTTTAGGTCAAAGACAAGATACAAAATGCCCCCCAGTCTCTCTCTGAGAGAGTTCTTAAATTACTATCAAACATTACAGCCGGGTCAGCTCGGATGACATCACTCGTTGTCTCCTGCCTTCAGTTCCCAGACTAACACATATTAACAGAATTTTTAGCATCTCTGTGTGAGAAGTACATATCTCTCAGATGTGCAGCTGCTAGGAAGTCACAGAGCAGTAAAACACTTTACATTTAAACATAGTAAATACTTCTTGCTAAGACAACAGAAAAACTTCTACCTTTAGACATCCTGTCTTCTTGCTGCATTAAAGAATAGTTGTGTAAAATCTTACCATAATCATAGATGTCCTTCTCTTCCATGTTGTAGTATTCATACTGTGGGATTTCCAGCCCTCAGGCAACCAGACATGGCTCCTATATAAAAACGCAAGCCTGGCTGCCATAGGTGCGTGGGACATCACACGTAGGGCCATAAACCATGGACTATAAATAAGACGTCGCCACGCACAGACCTCAGAACCTGAAGCCCACAGAAGAGACTATAAGGCCAAGGAAAAGCAAAAGTAAATGTCCCTGCAGGGCTGTAGAGACTGGCTTGCAGGAGGGGAATACACCAGAGTAGACTGAGGATACCAGGGGGTTACGGGGTTGGAGGGTGGGATGGAATACTGCAACATGGAAGAGAAGGACATCTATGGTTATGGTAAGATTTTACACAAATATTCTATGTCCTTCTAGTCCCATGTTGCAGTATTAATATTGTGGGAGAGTACCACAGCTAGGAGGAATGTTGGGAGGTGGCAGAGGTAGAGGATTCCACAAATCCCTGCAGGATTGCCCTGGCAAATCCTGCACTGGTTCTAAAGCCCTGGTCGAGCTTGTAGTGCTTAGTGAAGGTATACAGTGTAGACCAGGTGGCTGCCTCCATGATGGAGGCTTTGTCTAGCCCTTTCATGAAGGCCTTTGAGGTGGCCATGCCTCTGATAGAATGTGCTCGCACTCCTTGAGACAATGGTTTGTGATGATGAGAGCAGCAAAAGAGGATGGATTTCCTAATCCAGGAGATAGATTGTTTGGAGACTACCTTACCCAAAGCCCTAGGATGGAAGGCAATGAACAGTTGGTCAGATTTTCTGAAGGACTTACTTTTGTCCAAGTAGAATCTTAGTTGTCTATGTACAGCCAGGGAATGGGGAATCCTCTCTGCAGAGTTAGTAGGGGAGGGGAAGAAAAAGGGTAGGTGAATAGACTGGTTTAAGGATAGTTCATTTACTACTCGGGGCATAAAGGAGGGGTTTGTGCGTAGGGTCACCCTGTCATTGTGGAAGGTGGTGTAAGGAGGGCAAGCCATCAGGGCCTGTAATTCAGACACTCTTCTAGCAGAGGCAATGGCCACTAACAGAATGGTATTCCATGTGCACATTTGAAGAGATGCTGTGCTGGCGGGCTCAGAAGGGGGTAGGGTAAGCTTTTCCAGCATGATGTTGAGGTCCCAGGGAGGAGGGATGGGCTTTCTTGGCGGTCTGATGTGCAAGACCCCTCTCACGAAAAGTTTTACATCCAGTCGGAAAGAAGAGGTGGCTGTAAAGGCAAGCATGCAGAAATGGCATAAAGATGGACTTTGACAGAAGAGTAAGCTAGTCTCTCCTTAATGAGTTCATAGATATAGCTCAGGATAAGGGGTGGATCTGCCAGAAATGGGTCCTTGTCTCAAAGAGAACACCATTTCGAGAATCTCTGCCATTTAGACAAATATTTTTTTTCTAGTAGTTGGTTTCCTGGCCTCCCTCCCGACTGATAGCATGTCTTCTGAGTAGTGTTGTCTAAAAGGGATCAAAAGCTGATCACCCACAGAGTTAGGTGCTGTAAAGACAGTTGTGGGTGGGTGAAGGAGGGATCCCTGTTGCTGCGTTAGTAGGCCCATCTTTTGGGGTAACTTGTGATGATTGCCCTTGGCTAGGGAAAGCAGAAGGGGGAACCAGTGTTGCCTTGGCCAATAGGGAGTCACCAGCAAGATTTTTGGTTGTTCCTTCTTGATTTTCAGAAGGACTCTTTGAATTAGAGAAAAAGGTAGGGAAGGCCTATAGGAACATTCCCTGCCATGTAAAGCTGAAGGCATCCACCCTCCAGGCTAGTGGTGAGTGAGTCTTGCTGCAAAATTTGTTTAGTTGTCTGTCCTGGGGGGAGGCAAACAGATCCACTTGAGGTGTGCCCCACTGGTGGACTATGTGTAGAAAGGTATTCCTGTGCAACATCCGTTCGTGTGGCAGAGAGGAGGTTCTGCTGAGCAAGTCCGCTTGCTTGTTCTCCTGAGAGGGGATGCATGAAGCTTTCAGGAAGAGGTTGTGTTTTGCTGCCATTTCCCAGACTTGCAGGGTTATCCAACATAATTGGTATGTATTTGTCCCTCCTTGTTTGTTTAGGTACCACGACAGTAGTGCTGTCTGTCACAAGGTGGAGTATCCCTGGTTGCAGGATGGGAAGGAAGACTTTTAGAGCTAACAGGACAGCAGTCATTTCCCTGACATTGATGTGCTGTTTTTGCAGGGCAGGGGACCAGCATTCTTGTACCCTATAGCCCTGCAGGGTTGCTCCCAACCCTAGGTCTGACGTATCTGTGTGCACAGACTGAGTACTGGGAGGGAGCTGCAGAGAAATCTCCTAGTTGCTGGAAACCTGCTGACTCCACCACTTCAGCTCTATTTTTAGGCAGGGCAGAAGCGGAATGAATTTGTCTAGGAGCTGTTGGCTCTGAGACCAAACATTAAGTACCATTGGAATTTCCTCATGTGCATTCCTGCTAGTGGGAGCATGTGGATGGTGGCAGGCATGAGACCTATAGTTTGCAGAAACTGTCATGCAGTCAGGTGCAATTCTGTCAATAGGCTTAGAAAATGGGAGGAGAGGGACTGAAGTTTGGTGGGAAGAAGGATTACATTAGATCTGTTCTGATTCTGCACCCAAGAAAAAAATTGTCCTGTTGTGGGAGGAGGAGAGGATTTTTGAAGGTTGAGGGTGAAACCCAGTTTGTGTAGTAGGGACATGGTGAATTGGAGATGGGTGGACTCTGATTCTGCCAAAATGAAAATGTCGCCCAAGTAAGGGTAGGTTTGTACTCCCTTGGTTCTGCAATGGGCGATGGTTAGGGCTAATCACTTGGTAAAAACTTGGGTGCCATAGACAAGTCAAAGGGCAAGGCAGTAAATTGAAAATGAGAAGAGGGCCCAGAAAATTGTAGGAATCTCCTGTGGGAGGGTCTGACTGGGATGTGCAAGTATGCGTCTTTTAGGTTTAGAGTGACTGTAAAGGCTTAAGATGGGAAGAGGGGTAAAAGAGTTTAAAGGGAGAGCATCTTGAAGGAGGGAACCTGTAGGAACAGGTTTAGGTATGAGAGGTCCAGGATGGGTCTCTAAGGGCCATCCTTTTTTGGGACTAAGAAAAGGCGGGAGTAGAAGCCTCGTCCCGCCTAACCTGATGGAACTGGTTCTATGGTTCCTTGGGAGACTAGTTCCTGCAAGATAGGAGGAAGTAGAGGGGGTTGATTTTTGGGAGGGAAAGGTATCTTTTTTGGTGTAGGTTTTACTTTCCAGGATAGAAAGTATCCTTTTTGGATGATGGAAAGAACCCGCAGATCTGAAGTGATGGTTTTCCAGAAGAGAAGGCATAGGGTAAGGCGAGTGGACAGCGGAACTTGGGCAAGGCGGTCACATGGAGGAAGGTCCCCTTCTGCCTGGAAAGGGCTGCTTGTTGCGGGGTTGATGTTGAGGGGGTCTGGGATAAGGTTGTCTCCAAGTTCCCCTACGAGGTTTGGCAGAAGTTGGGTGAGAGGTGGAAGGGGCCCTTTTGACAAAGGATATTTTGGCTGTGTAGTTCCTGTAGTATCTGGGCACTGGGGACATCAGCAGGTGCTTAATGTCCTGTAGCTCTTTGCTTTTTTCTTGCAAGTTTTTGAAAAGTTTTGCAGCATTTTTGTCAAACAGAAGGTTGTTGTCCAGAGGCACATCCATGATTTTGCCTTTAAAATCATCAGGCAGAGGCTGTAATCTGAGCCAGGAGCATCTGCGCAAGGCCGATGCAGTGACAGCAGATCTGGTAGCTGCTTCTGCTGCATCTTAACTGCAATGGATAGAGTGTCTGGCTACAGTGGCAAGGGACAGTTTGGGGGTAATGTCTGATTTGGCTGGACAGTCAGGGGTGGAAGCCAATAAAGTGCTGGCCTAAGAAACCAGGTCTACGGCATACTTCAAGTTTGTTTGGTAGTTTATAACCCTGAAAGCTAGGGTAGAGGAGGTGTATCCCTTTTTCCCCATTCTGTTCAGAGTTTTGTTGTCTTTATCTGATGGCAGTAGAGAAGCAGAAGGCAATTGCCTAGATTGTCCGTCTGGGGATACTGCAATAACTGCTGGGTCAGCTGGGGGGGGGGGGTTACTAGGAACTTGTAATCATCAGGTACTTTGTAAAACCTATCCGGCCTTTTGGACCGGGAGGTTGAGAGTCTGGGTTCTTGGAAACAGAAAGTACAGTTGTGTACACTTACCATAAATGTAGATGTTCGAGTGTATTCACTGCTGCAGTCATTACATTTGGGTAATCTGCTGGTAGGTTGCCCTCAGTCAGCCTGAATTCCAAAGTATTGGGTCCTGCGTCGGTTGCTGTCTTCTCTTCCAAGACGTCAGGTCATCAGGGGTATAAAACATGCAGCCGACGCCATTTTCTTTAGTTTTTCTTGCCCCCGATGCCAGGTGCCCCCAAAAAGGTAGCAATATTATATATATTTATATATATATATACATGCATCAATATAAACTTTACCCTCATCTACAAGCAAATACAGCACATAGGTTGTAGAAGATAGAGAAGGAAAGATAAACTGTAGAAAGACAGGGGGATGGTGGGAGGGTAACCTGGACTGCAACAGTGAATACACTCGAACATCTACATTTATGGTAAGTGTACACAACTGTACTATGTTCTTCGTGTTTCACTGTTGCAGTCATTACATTTGGGTAGAATCCCAAAGCTATGGTTGGGAGGCTGGAGCTAAAAAGCATTAGGTGAGGCTAGAAGGCCCTGCAGCACTGCAGTGGCAAAGCCTGCCCTGGACTTAGAATAGAGAGGCAAATGGTAATGCTTTGTAAAGGTGTGAACAGAACTCCAAGTAGCAGCCTCTAGAATGTCCTTGGTTGGTACTCCTCTGAGAAAGGCTGCTGAAGTAGCTGCAGCTCTGGTGGAGTGAGACCTAATGCCTTTGGGCACAGGTTTGCCATGGTGTAAGTAGCAGAAAAGTACAGTTTTGTACCTACCATAAACGTAGATGTCCGATAGATATGCAACTGCAGTCATAACAAATGGGTTGTCCTGCCTCAGGCAGCCCTCGGTCGGCCGGATTCCAAAGTCTGGGTCCGACGTCGGCTGATGTCGCATTTCTCTCCGACGTCAGAGCGGCTGGAGTACATAAGCATCAGCCGACGCCAGCTTCTTCAGTGTTTCTTTCCCCAGATGCCAGGTGCCTTCCAAGGAAGGCTGTAATCAAATTGGAAGACAATAATAGGTTTCCATACAAATAAATAAGCAATAAACAGATACACCATAACAGATATCCCCAGCTAAGGATAACAGGGAGATGAGTGGACCCAAGGCATAGAGGGGAAGGAGGGAGGGAAAACCCGACTGCAGTTGCATATCTATCGGACATCTACATTTATGGTAGGTACAAAACTGTACTATGTCCTTCAAGAATGCAACTGCAGTCATAACAAATGGGTTGAATACCATAGCTTAGCTGGGGGAGGTGGTATGCTCTAAGAAGGGGATGGTATAGCTATCAATCCCTGCTGGACTGCCGAAGCAAAGCCTGCTCTGGATCTGGAATATAAAGGGAGACTGTAGTGTTTGGAAAATGTATGCACGGAGCTCCATGTAGCAGCTTCTAGAATGTCTTTTGTAGGCACCCCTCTTAAGAATGCTGTAGAGGTGGCTGTAGCTCTGGTGGAGTGTGGTCTGACATTGGCTGGCACACTCTTTCCATGAAAGGAATAGCAGAATCTGATGCAATGTCCAATCCATTTTGAAATTGTCTGTTTGGAAATTGCTTTTCCTTGTACTCCAGGGGCGTAAGCTACAAAAAGCTGATCAGACTTCCTACTGGTCTTGGTTCTGTCTAGGTAGTAGCGAAGTTGCCTGAGTATGTCCAAGGTATGTATCAGTCTTTCCCCTTTGTTCTCAGGATTGGGAAAGAAAGGAGGCAGGTGAATTGCTTGATTTAAAGAAACCCTAGATACCACTTTTGGTAGAAAGGTAGGGTTGGTTCGTAAGGAGACCCTGTCTCTGTGAAAGGTTATGAACGGTGGTATTGCCATTAGGGCCTGTAATTCCGAAACCCTTCTTGCTGAGGTAATGGCCAGCAGGAAAGCTGTCTTCCAGGAAAGAAATTGTAAATCCACAGAAGCTGCTGGCTCGAATGGAGGTAGAGTAAATTTTTCTAGGACAAAATTGAGATCCCAAGCTGGTACTGGTGCCTTTCTTGGGGGCTTTATATTCTTGATTCCTCTAAGAAATTGCCTTAACAAAGGGTGTGAAAATACAGGTGGATCAGTGCTGTACCTAGCTGAGATAGCTGAAGCATGTATTTTTATGGAAGAGTATGAGAGTCCGTTATGTAGCATATCTGCCAAATATTCCAGAATGAGTGGAATGCTCAAAAGTGATGCATCATGACCCTTGTTGGTATTCCAAATGCTGAATCTCTTCCATTTGGCTGAGTAAGCCTTTCTGGTGGATGGTCTGCGGGCTTCTGTTAGTATCCGCTGGACTTCCTTGGAGAGAGGTAAATTGAGGTTATTTATGGGATCTCCCAAGCTGTTAGCTGTAGCGTCTGGATGTTGGGATGAACTGTCCTGAAGTTGTGTTGAGTCAAAAGTTGGGGCCATTGGGGAAGGGCCCACGTTTTGTTGTGACATATGCTCCATAGTAGTGGGTACCAGTGTTGTCTTGGCCAGTCTGGAGCTATTAGGATCCCCTTTGGCTGCTCTGCTTTGATCTTTAGTAACACTGTGGTCATCAGTGGCAGAGGTGGAAATGCATAGATTATTAGGGAGCTCCAGTTGAATGAGAGAGCATCTATTTTCCATGCTTGTGGATGATATGTCCTTGAGCAGAACTTTTGTAGGTGATGTTTGAGGTGGGAGGCAAATAGGTCTACGTCCGGCCTGCCCCATGTCGAGGTGAGTCGTATGAAGATGTCTGGATGTAACCTCCATTAGGTAGGGGTCTAGGAAATTCCTGCTTAGACTGTCCGCCAGAACATTGTCTTTGCCTGGAACAAACTGGGATTGTAACTGTATGTTTAGACTCAGTGATTTTTCCCAAAGATTCATTGTCAGTCTGCAAAAGGGGTAAGAATGAGTGCCCCCCTGCTTGTTTATGTACCACATCACAGTGGTGTTGTCTGTCCGTATTAGTAGGTGGCCTTGTTGAAGTTGTTGTCCGAAGGCCTCGATGGCATGCATTACTGCCAGCATTTCTTTTTGGTTGATATGCAGATGTGTTTCCTTTGGAGACCATTGTCCTTGAATACATCTGCCCTCCATGTGCGCCCCCCATCCATGGTCTGAGGCGTCTGTGGTCATGGTCTGTGTTATCTGAGGTTTTTTGAATGACATACCTGTGTTTGACTGGCTTACTGTGGCCCACCATAGAAATTCCTTTTGAAGACATGGAATGAGCGGTAAGGTTTCTTCTAGGTTGTTGCTGTGTTGAGACCATAAGCTTTTTAGGTACCATTGAAGCTTTCTCATGTGTAATCTTGCTAGTGGAACCAGGAGAATGCAGGATGCCATGTAACCCAGGGCCTGTAGGAATCTCCTTGCAGTCATCTGGGTGAGTTTTGCTAAACTTTTGAAGTAATGAGTTAACTTCTTTTGCTTGTCTTCTGTCAGGTAAGCCATTTGAGAGGCTGTGTCTAGTTTGGCTCCTAAGAAGGTTATTTGCTGGGATGGCTGAAGTCTTGACTTTTGAAAGTTGACTGTGTATCCCAGAGCCTGTAGCAAGTGTATGACATAATTCAAGTTTTTGTCAAGGTTAGTTTGTTGTCCGCTTGAATGAGGCAATCGTCCAGGTGCGGTAGATTTGAATCCCCTGGAGCCTGCAATGAGCAATTACTGATGCCAGGTATTTCGTAAATACTCTGGGCGCAGTAGATAAGCCAAATGGCAATGCTGAGAATTGATAATGCTCTGGCCCTGCAAGAAATCTGAGGTATCTTCTGCAACTGTGTCTGATAGGAACATGCAGGTATGCCTCCTTGAGGTCCAGAGTAATCAGCCAAGACCCCTTGCCCAGCATGGGAAGGAGTTGCTGTAGAGTCAGCATTTTGAATTTTGGTACTATAAGAAAAGTGTTTAAAGCGGACAAATCCAGTATTGGTCTCCATTGAGTTTCTTTTCTTGGAACAAGGAACAGTCTTAAATAAAATCCCTGACCTTGTTCTTGTAGTGGAACTTTTTCTATTGCTTTGATCTGAGCAAGCAGAGAAATTTGCTTGATAGCCTCTGTCCTCTGATTTTGTGGAAGGTTTGGCATGCCCTGTTTTCTTGGCAAGGTATGAAAATGGAACCTGTAACCGTGGTCTATAATGTCCAAAATCCATTTGTCTTTTGTCAGTTTGTGCCAATTGTTTGAAAACAAAGATAATTTTCCGCCCAAGGGAGTTTCTGTTTGCTCCTTGGTAAGCGGAACTAGAGGAAAGTCATTGAGAAACCCCTGTGTCACCTCTTTGGTTTGCTGGTTGCCATTGTCGTCCCCTGTAGGATCCTCTGTATTGCCCTCTTCCTTGGGCACGCCTGTTTTTGCCCCTTTGAAATCTTTCAGGATTAGGAAAGGACCAATTTTTTGAAGGCCAGTTCCTGCTGAATCTGGGTGGCTGAACCTGGAGGAAATCTTTGACTGTCTGAACTGACTTGGCTTTTTCCTCAATGGACTTTAACACATCTTTAGCATTAGCACCAAAGAGCTTGTTCTTTTCCAAGGGTGCATCAAGAAGTTTTGCCTTAACATGATCTGGTAAAGGTTGTTCTTTTAACCATGCATGTCTATGAATGACCCCTGTCATAGCTGCCCTACATGAAGCTTCCAATGCATCATATCCACACTGTAGAAAGTGATTGCTAACCTGCTGAGAATTATGAACAGCCTCTTGCAAAGACTTCCTATCTAAAGGTTCAGGAGAGGCCAATTTTTTCTGTAAGTCATCTAGCAGGAAATCCTGATATTGAAACATGTGAAAGAGACAATTGAGAGCTCTCATAGATAAAGTAGTGGAGGTGTAAACCTTCTTCCCCCATCTCTCTAAGGACCTTGCTTCCCTGTCGGAGGCAAAGGATTTTTGGAGGTGGTAGCTGAAACCCCTTTAGGCCCCTGGGAAATAGTTTCTAAATCAACAGCATGGGCCCTAAAGAAACGAGAATGGGTTTCTGGGACCCTATAGTATCTGTCAGGCTTGACAGGAGCAGGAGAAAGAGTATCAGGGGTAACACTGGAGTCAGAGTATAGATCATCCAAAACATCAAGCACAGGAGGTACAGCTAAGGGTCTGTGCTGGGGTTTTTTAAGGAATGTTCGAAGGCGCATTCTGGAGTCTGAATATTCCTGGCCTTGCCACTGAAAATGCTCCCTCATGGAATGCAGAACTTTCCCAAAGGAAATATCCTCAGGAGGAGAGGCCGAGGGAATGGAGTCCTCTGCATCTGAATCCTCATAGGTCTGGAAGGGCTCTTCCTGGCTTTCGGAGTGAACAGATCCCTCAGATTCTTCATCTGAAGAAAGAGGGTCAGAGGGTTCAACCCTGGGCCTCTTATCAGGAGGAGGCTGGGATCCTTTCTCAGGATGGGCCTGGGAACCTCTGATCAGGGAAATTAAATCTGCGGCCAAAGACATGATTTGAGTGTCAGGAGTGGGCTGAGGTAAGGTTTTAGCAGTAAGATGCTTGGTCTTGCTGGCTGCCTTAGCACGTGTGTAGGCCTTGATAGACATGGACATGGGAGGCCTAGCCGCACCGCGTGCAGGAGTGACCTTATCAACAGCAATGGTCTCGGGCATCTCCTCGGTTACAGTATCCGGAGGAAAATCAATAACTGGCGGAGTGGCCTCCGGTATCGGTAATGCGGTGTCTTCGGTTCGAAGTGGTGGAATAACCGCCTCAGAAGGAACCGGGGCACTCACGGTAAGTTTTGACGTGGTGTCGGTGGAAGACGCGGCCCGAGGATGTCGGTCCCGGTCTTTTCGTTTCTTAGGAGTATGCGTTGTCGGTTGTTCCGACGGCATTGTGTAATCAAATTTTTCGCAGAAAAAGTCTTCAGCGAACTCCGCCCGGTGCCTGAGAGTGCGCTTGTTGAAGCGAGCACAGGCGGCACAGGCCGAGACGTCGTGGTCTGGGCCAAGGCAAGGGAGGCAGTAAGAATGGAAATCCTTAGGTATTTGTTTACCACAAGACAAACTATTATTTACTTTTTCAGTAATTTCTGACATCGGCTGAGGCAAGAAAAGGTCCCCAACGGGGTACTTAGCTTTTTTGATGACTTCGGTTTCGAAGAATACAGGAGCTGACCGACCGGCACTTGCGAACTGCTTCTGCTTCGGGCACCGCGCGGCAAGAAAGACTGAAGAAGATGGCGTCGGCTGATGCTTATGTACTCCAGCCGCTCTGACGTTGGAGAGAAATGCGACATCAGCCGACGTCGGACCCAGACTTTGGAATCCGGCCGACCGAGGGCTGCCTGAGGCAGGACAACCCATTTGTTATGACTGCAGTTGCATTCTTGAAGGACATCGGATGCAATGGCTTATCCACTTTGAAACTGTCTGCTTTGAAATAGCCTTTCCTTCTGACCCTGCAGCATATGACACTAGTAATTGCTCAGTTTTTCTTAGAGCTTTAGTCCTGCTCAAGTAGAATCTTAGCTGTCTGTGTACGTTCAAGGAATGCAAAAGTCTCTCCCCTTTGTTCTGCGGATTTGGATAAAAAGTTGGCAGAAGAATTGTTTGGTTAAGAGCCACACTGGAAACAACCTTAGGCATAAAAGTAGGATTTGTCCTCACAGACACCCTGTCTGGGTAAAATATGATAAAAGGCTCTACAGCCATGAGGGGCCTGTAGCTCTGAAACTCTTCTTGCTGAAGTAATTGCTAGTAGCAGAGCTGTCTTCCATGATAAGAACTTTATACCGTCGGTAGCAGCTGGTTCAAATGGAGGCAGGGTGAGCTTTTCCAACACATAATTGAGGTCCCATGCAGGTAATGGTGATCTTCTAGGAGGCCTTAAATTTTTGGCTCCTCTAAGATATTGCTTTAGTAAAGGATGAGAAAAGTTTGGTGGCTCTGTATTGTAATGAGCCGAAATGGCAGAGGCATGGATTTAGATTGATGAGAAAGATAGGCATTTGTCAAGCATCTCAGTCAAGTATTGTAATATCTGAGGAATATGTGGTTCTGCTGTATCAGTTCTTTGTGCTTGATCCCAAGCACAGAATCTCTTCCATTTGTCAGCATAAGATTTTCTAGTACTAGGCCTTCTTGCTTCCAAAATGACGTCCATCACAGCTTTACTGATAGGTGTTGTTTGTATGATTACAGATTAGCCATGCTGCCAGATTCAGAGTCTGTAGTTGATTGTGCAGGATCAGACTGTTTTGCTGGGACAGTAGTTGTAATTTTTGAGGCAAGGTCCAAGCTGGGTATTGAGACAAGTTCCTTAGGATTGGTTGCCAGTATTGGCAGGGCCAGTCCGGGGCAATTAATATCATCTTTGGCTTCTCTTGTCTGACTTTTAGGAGGATCTTGGGTAGAAGAGGCAGAGGAGGAAAGGCATAAACTGATAGGTTTTTCCAACTGAAGGATAGGGCATCCACTTTCCATGCTTGTCTGTGATAAGTCCTTGTGGAGAATCTTTTCAGTTGATAATTTTGAGGAGAGGCAAATAGATCTATGCTTGGGCTCCCACATTTCTCTGTTATCATACTGAAGACTTGTGGATTTAGTTTCCACTCGTGAGGATCCATAAGGTTTCTGCTTAAATCGTCTGCCAGAGTGTTTTGTTTTCCTGGCAGGAATTGAGCTTGAAGATATATCTGGTAGGTCAAAGCCGTGTCCCACAGTGCCATGGCTAATCTGCAAAGGGGGTATGAGTGTGTGCCCCCCTTGCTTGTTTATATACCACATGACTGTGGTGTTGTCCGTCTTTACCAGTAGTTGTCCTGGATGAAGTAAGTCCTTGAAGGCTTTTAGGGCATTTTGAACAGCTAGCATCTCTTTCTGGTTGAAATGTAGATGCATTTGATTTGGTGCCCATATGCCCTGAATGCATCTTCCTGCCATGTGGGCCCCCGAGACATAATCTGATGCATCTGTTGTTAAGGTTTGGCTGGCAGGGGGTAGAGTGAAGGGCCGTCCCATGTTTTGGTTACAGGCCTTTGCCCACGATAGAAACTCCTGTTGTAGGCAGGGAATGAGAGGAATCATTGTTTCCAGACTATGTGAATGCTGACTCCATAAACTTTTTAGGTACCATTGAAGTTTCCTCGTATGCAGTCTTGCATATGGAATAAGTAGGATGCAGGATGCCATGAAGCCCAGAGCCTGCAGAATTTGTCTTGCAGAAGACTGGGTTTTTGTTGCCATCAGTTTGAAGTAAGTAGTCAGTTGCCTTTGTTTGTCTGGCGTGAGGTAAGCCATCTGGGCAGTTGTATTCAAGCTTGCACCCAGGAATGTTATCTTTTGAGGGGGTACCAGTTGTGATTTCTTTTCGTTTATTGTGTACCCTAGGCATGTTAGAAGCATTTTCACAAATGCCAGGTGTCGTAGACAAGTGTCCTTGTTCTCTGCTTGAATGAGACAGTCGTCCAAGTAAGGATATATTTGCATACTTCTTTGTCTGCAAAATGCAATTACTGGTGCCAGGAACTTTGTAAAGACCCTGGGCACAGTAGATAAGCCAAAGGGCAGTGCAGATAATTGGTAATGCATTAAGCCAGCCTTGAATCTGAAATATCTCCTGCAAGACTGTCTTATTGGGACATGCAGGTATACCACAATGGAGATGAAAGCGAACAACCAAAACAATAACCAAGACAAATGGTTCGCTTGGAGAAACCAAATAAGGGCCCAAGACCGAGTTAAAAAGATATCCAAACAGTTTATTCGATAGCAAACACACAAAATCACATGCAGGTATGCTTCTTTTAGGTCAAAAGTCACCAGCCAAGCATTCTTGCCCAGCATGGGCAGAAGCTGCTGCAAAGTGAGCATTTTGAATTTTGGAATGTCCATGTATGTGTTCAAAATCGATAAATCCAGTATTGGCCATCAGGCCTTGTCCTTTCTGGGTACCAAGAACCCTGTCCTTGTGAAATGTAATATAGGGAGAAACAGAGGGGTAGGGCAGAAAGTTCGGAAATCTTCTTAGCCGAAGTGATATTGACTAAGAATATGTTTTTCTAGAAGAGGAACTTTAACTCTGCAGATGCTGCTAGTTCAAATGGAGCTTTGAATAATGCTTCCAAAATTAAATTAAGTCCCATAAGAGGAATGGAATCTTTGATTGGTGGACACAACAGGAAGGTGCCTTTAAGAAAGGCTTTACATAGCCTATGAGCAGCAAAAGAAGAATCCTGAAACTCAATGTGAAAGGACAAAATAACTGCCAGCAGTAACCTTGATAGTAGAAAAACTAGAACCAGAGCTAAACAAGGAGGACAAAAAATGGAGGATGTCTCCAACAGAGTCCAAAAAGAGCTTTACGTTCTGAGTCCTCCCATAAGGCAAATCTTTTTCCAATTACTGCAATAGACTCTACATGTGGATGAGTTCTGGGAAGCTGTGATAATTTGAAACACATCACAAGGAAGAGATGCATCGCTTGCCATCATAGGAACAGGATAAATCAAGCTGTTAAGGTTTGGAAAGGCTGGGTGAGGCTCCCTGGAGGGGTGAGTAATGAGATCCAGCAGCGAACTGAGGAACCAAGTGGGTTCCTTCAGGTGAGGCTTGAAGAGGCGGAAAGTACAGTTGTGTATCTACCATAAATGTAGATGTTCGAGTGTATTCACTGTTGCCGTCATTACACTTAGGTTATCCTGCTGGCAGGCTACACACAGTCGGCCAGAATTCCAAAGTCCTGGTTCGGCGTCGGTTGCTGTCGCCTCTTCCCTGAAGTCAGTGTGCCAGGGGTATATAAGATGCAGCCGACGCCATTTTCTTCAGTTTTTCTTGCCCCAGATGTCAGGTGCCCCCAAAAGGGTAGGCTAAAATATTGCTTATAAAAAAGCATGCACTAACATAAAAATTACCTTCATCTACAAGCAAATACACCACATAGGTTGTATAGAATAGAGAAGTACAGATAAGTCCCAGCAAAGAAAGGGGGGATGGTGGGTGGGTAACCTGGACTGCAACAGTGAATACACTCAAACATCTACATTTATGATAGGTACACAAATGTACTATGTTCATCTTGTTTCACTGTTGCAGTCATTACACTTGGGTTGAATCCCAAAGTTGAGGTTGGGTGGCTGGGTCTAAATAGAATTAGGAGTGGCTATGAGGCCCTGCAAAACTGCAGTGTCAAAGCCTGCTATGGATTTAGAGTAAAAAGGTAAGTGGCAGTGCTTTGTAAACGTGTGCACTGAAGTCCAAGTTGCAGCCTCCAAAATATCCTTGGTTGGTACTCCTCTGAGGAAGGCTGCTGAAGAGGCTGCTGCTCTGGTTGAGTGTGGCCTAATGCCCTTAGGCACTGATTTGCCATGTTGTGAATAGCAGAAACAAATGCAGTGGCCTATCTATTTTGAAATGGTCTGCTTTGAGATAGCCTTTTCTTGTGATCCTGCAGCATATGCCACTAGAAGTTGCTCAGTCTTTCTGAAAGCTTTAGTTTTGTCCAAGTAGAAGCGTAGCTGTCTGTGTATGTCCAAAGAATGCAGAAGTCTCTCCCCTTTATTCTGTGGGTTTGGACAAAAGTGGGCAAACGAATGGTTTAAGAGCCACAGTGGACACTACCTTAGGCATAAATGTTGGGTTCGTCCTTAGAGAAACCCTGTCTGGATGGAAAATAATAAAAGGTTCCACAGCCATTAATGCCTATAACTCTGAGACTCTTCTTGCTGAAGTAATTGCTAGGAGCAGAGCTGTCTTCCATGATAAGAATTTTATCTTGGCTACGTTGGCTGGCTCAAATGGAGGCAGTGTGAGGTTTTCCAAAACAAAATTGAGGTCCCATGTAGGTATCGGTGCTCTCTTTGGAGGTCTTATGTTTTTGGCCCCTCTGAGGTACTGCCTTGGCAGTGGATGTGAAAAAATAGGCGGTTCCGTATTGTAATGAGCTGAAATGGCAGAGGCATGGATCTTAGTTGATGAGAAGGATAGGCCTTTGTCCAGCATCTCAGTTAGGTATTGTAAAATCTGAGGAATATTTGGAACAAGTGTGTCAATTCCTTGTGCCTGGTTCCAAGCACAGAATCTTTTCCATTTTTCTGCATAAGATTTTCTGGTGCTGGGCCTCCTGGCCTCCAAAATAACATCCATAACTGCTTTAGAGAGAGGTGTGCTCTGAGTGTTTATATTATCCGCCATGCAGCCAGATTTAAGGTTCTGAGTTGGCTGTGCAGGATCCGATTGTTTTGTTGGGTCAGTAGATGAGGAATTTCAGGTAAAGTCCAGGCTGGGCCTTGAGACAAGCTCTTTAAGATTGGATACAAGTGCTGGCATGGCCAGTCTGGAGCAATCAGTATCATTTTTGGCTTCTCTTGTCTAACCTTTAGGAGTACATTGGGGAGGAGAGGCAGTGGAGGAAAGGCATATACTGTAAGGGTTTTCCAGCTGAAGGACAGAGCATCCACCTTCCATGCTTGTTTGTGATAAGTCCTTGTGCAGAATCTCTGTAGTTGGCAGTTGTGTGGGGAGGCAAATAGATCTATGTCTGGGCATCCCCATTTCCTTGTTATCATGCTGAAGACTTGTGGATCTAGTTTCCACTAGTGAGGGTCCATGATCTACTTAGTTTGTCTGCCAGAGTATTTGTCTTTCCTGGCAGGAATTGTGCTTGCAGGTGCACTTGATAAGTCAATGCTGTGTTCCACGAAGTCATGGCTTGTCTGCAGAGGGGGTAGAAATGTGTGCCCCCTTGCTTATGTACCACATGACTGCAGTATTGTCCGTCTTTATCAACAGTTGTCCTGGATGGAGTAGGTCCTTGAAGGCCGTCAGGGCATTCTGTACGGCTAGCATTTCTTTTTGATTGATACGAAGATGCATTTGGCTTGCGGGCCACGTACCCTGAATACATTTTCCTGTCATGTGGGCCCCCCAGGCATAATCTGATGCATCTGTTGTTAGTGTCTGCCTGGCTGTGGGTAAAGTGAATGGCTGCCCCTTGTTGTGGTGACAGGCCAGTGCCCACCATCGAAACTCCTGTTGCAGGCAGGGAATGAGGGTAATTAATGTTTCCAGGCTGTGGCAATGTTGAGTCCAAACTCTTTTTAGGTACCATTGTAGCTTCCTCATATGCAGTCTTGCATATTGAATTATCAGAATGCAGGATGCCATGAAGCCCAAAGCCTGCAGAATATTTCTTGCAGGTAACTGGGTCTTTGTTGCCATCTTTTCGAAGTAAGAAGTCAGTTGCCTTTGTTTGTCTGGCGTGAGATAAGCCATCTGGGCAGTTGTATTTAAGCTTCCACCCAGGAATATTATCTCTTGAGAGGGTACTAGTTTTGATTTCTTTTTGTTTACTGTGTACCCTAGGCAAATTAGTAATATTTGTACAAACTCCAGATACTTCAGTAGAATGTCTTTGCTCTCTCCTTGAATAAGGCAGTCGTCCAAGTAGGGATATATTTGAATTCCTCTTTGTCTGCAAAATGCAATTACTGGTGCCAGGCATTTTGTGAAGACCCTGGGCGCAGTAGATAAGCCAAAGGGCAGTGCAGAGAATTGGTAGTGCATTGAGCCAGCTTTGAATCTGAGGTATCTTCTGCACGTTTGTCTGATTGGGACATGCAGGTATGCCTCTGAGGTCCAAAGTTACTAGCCAAGCCTTCTTGCCCAGCATGGGCAGAAGCTGCTGTAGTGTCAACATTCTGAATTTTGGAACGTTCAGAAAAGTGTTTAGAATAGACAGGTCCAGTACTGGTCTCCAAGCTTTGTCCTTTCTGGGAACCAAGAAAAGTCTTGAGTAAAATCCTTGTCCCTGCTCTTGCTGTGGTACTGGCTGAATAGCCCTCATGTCCAAGTGAGATGAGATTTGCTTTTGTGCCTCTGCCCATTGATTGTGTGGCAGGGTCTGGCATACCTTTCGTCTTTGGAAGAGTGTGAAAGTGGAACCTGTAGCCCTGAAAAACTATATTCAAGACCCATTTGTCCTGGGTGATCATGTGCCAATTTTGTGAAAAAAGTGCTAGTTTTCCCCCTAAGGGTGCTGCCAAAAGATAAGTGCTCGGCATTGGCAGTGGAAAGCCATTGGGACTGTTTCCTATATGGCTGTGACTTGTCTTCTCCACTTTTGGAGGTAGGAGCACCCCATTGTTTAGGCCTGTATGAGCCTTGCGGCTGAGATCTACCTCTAGGGCATCTGTATCTGCCTCTTTGTGGCCTGTCTGACACAGGAAAGGATCATTTCTTAGAAGGCCAGTTCCTGCTAATCTAGGTGGCTGAACCTGTAAAAGATCCTTTACTGTCTGCAAAGATTTCGCTTTATCCTCCATTTTCTTTAACACCTCTTCTGACTTAATACCAAACAAAGTATCATGCTGTAATGGAGCATCCAATAATTTTGCTTTAACATGATCAGGCATATTCTGTTCCTTAAACCAAGCTTGCCTTCGAATGACAGAGCCTGTAACAGTGGCCCTGCAAGAGGCCTCCAGTGAATCAAAACCACATTGCAAAGTATGCTTTCCCACTTGTTCAGCTGCATGCAATAAATCCTGCATTTCCTTGTTTTCAGCACATTCAGAATTTGTCAACATTTTCTGTTTTAACAGTGACATTACGTATTGCTGATATTTAAGCATATGAAACTGACAATTTAAAGCCCTTACAGCCAAGGTAGCAGAAGTGTAAACTTATTTTCCCCCATCTGTCCAGTGCTCTAGAATCCCTATCAGAGGGAACAGGGTTTTTTTGCAGTGGAAGCCTTGACCCCTTTGGGACACTGTGATATAGTTTCTGGGTCAGCAGCAGGGTTTTTATATAGAAATGTATGTGAATCTGGAACCCTGTAGTACCTGTCTGGCTTAACGGGTGCTGGGGGTAAAGAGTCAGGAGACAGGCCGGACTTTGAAAATACATCATCTACAATGTCTAGTACAGGTGGAATAGCAAGAGGCCTGTACTGAGGCAGTACAAGAAAGTCTCTGAGCCTTTTTTTGGATTCTGAATAATCCTGGTTCTCCCAATAGAAATGTTCCCTCATGGTGTGCAGGGTTTCCCCAAAAGAGTAGTCCTCAGGAGGAGAGGCTGAAGGGATAGATTCTTCAGCATCAGAGTCCTCACAGGGAGGAAGAGAATATCCCTGTTCTGAAGTGGAATCAGAAGAAATAGAAACTTGATCAGAGGAGTCATAGTCAGTGTCTTGCCTAGGCCTTGGAAGATTAAATTAGAGTCTAAGGAATACTGGTGGCAAGTATTTTTAAATGCCACAGTATTCCCAGGTATAAATGATTCCATTTCTATCACCAGCATTTTAAAATTAAGAGCTCTTAATAGGTAAACATAGGCACATCTTTTCATATGTGGTCAAACAACATTTTAATTATATAGCATACACATTTTTAATGTTGTTCATAGCAAAATCGTATATTATTCATTATATACTCACGATGGTATTTTTTATTCAATATTTTTATTAAAATGAATTTTAAAATGTTTAAAATGTATGCTTGTATTATATGTATTTTTAAAACAAATATTCACAATATGTTTCTAAATGCATATATATTATCTATTTATTCATTTTTTGGACATCATCACATTCATATTCACATTACGTAAGAGTAGAAAAATAAATTAAATTAAATTATTATATCAGTTCATGTTGTATATTGATATCACAAATATATATATATATATATATATATATATATATATATATATATATATATACACACACACATTTTTATATTTTCTATATATATTTTATGCAAAAAGGAAGTATTCATATGTTTTTACATATATTACATCAGTACTTGATTTAATTAGTATAAAAACAATGAATTGATTAATTGGATAATTGTTGTATTGGTAGCATTATAAAATTAGCACAACCAGCATTTCAAATTTGTCTGATGAAGGCTGGAGTAACACAGCCGAAAGCGCTTACCATTCTTTTGTTCAAATAAACAGTGGAATTTACGGACAGTTGTTCGCTCTTGTGTTTGTGCTACTGGGCTATTTTTCATACAGAGTCATAGTCAGTGTCTTGCCTAGGCCTCTTATCAGGAGGAGGATGGGAACCCCTGATCAAAGTAATTAGGTCTTCGGCCATTTTGAGCATCTGTTTCTTAGGCATGGAAGTCTGTCCAGGAGAATGCTATACTTGTTTCTTTGTCTTTAAAGCTGTTTTTGTCTTTGCCTTGGAAGCTGAAGTTGGCTTGATGTATAACTGTGTTGGTCTGAAAACACCCTCAGAAGCAGATGCCTGCTCAGCGGCTCCGGACCCATCTGAGGGAATAGTTTCCGAAGGTCCAATACCTTGAGTATCCAGAGGCCTAGTAGTCTCCACGTGGGAGTTGGAAGCGGCCTGTGGCTCTGAGGTAGCGGGTGTCAGGGGCTGCGAAAGCGCCTCACTGAGAACCGGTGACTGGCCTAGCGGAGGCTTCGTTGTCGGTTTTGGACCTCGGATGCCTGTCCTTTTCTTTTTCCTTGCGCTTTTTATGAACTCCGGTCGTCGGCTGTTCCGACGGCATTATATAATTAAACCTTTGGCCAAAGTAATGAAATGCAAAATCTTACCGATGCTTAATAGTGCGTTGGTTAAATCTAGCACAAAACCGACAACTAGCAATGTCATGGTCAGGGCCTAGGCAAGGAATACAGTAAGAATGAAAATCCTTATGAGGTATTTGCTTCCCACAAGAAATACAATTGTTAACTTTTTCTGACATCGGTTTGGAGCAAGAAAAAAGTTTCCCCAACGGGGTACTCAGCTTTATTGAAGACTTTGGATCTGAAATTCGATCTCGAAAATCTCAGGAGTCGGCCGACCGGCACTTGCGAACTGCTTTTGCTTCGGGCACCGTGCGGCAAGAAAGACTGAAGAAAATGGCGTCGGCTGCATCTTATATACCCCTGGCGTACTGACGTCAGGGAAGAGGCGACAGCAACCAACGCCGGACCAGGACTTTGGAATTCAGGCTGATTGCGGGTAGCCTGCCAGCAGGATAACCCAAGTGTAATGACTGCAACAGTGAAACACGATGAACATCCATTTATGTCTAGGCCAAAAGGGGCTATAAGGATGACTGCAGCTTGCAGTGAATTGCTTTCTTTATGAACATGGTCACAAGCGGAAGCAAGGGATAAGTATATAGAAACAATAAAGGCCAAAATGAGACAAGGCATCCCTGGGAGTCTGTCTGCAGTGTGGGAAAATGGCAAAGTAACTGCTGCACTTGGCATTCTGGGGGGCTGCAAATAACCCACAGGAGGGAATGCCCCCACAAGTGAATACTTCTTCGGTAGTTGTGGGATTCAGGGACCACTTGTGAGACAACAGGAGGTGGTTTCTGATTCTGTTTACTAGATCGCTGAATCTCCCAGGAATGTGTGTTGTATTTAGAAACTGGTGAGAGGCCATCACCTACTGCCACACACACCTCAAGACAAAGTGGATAAGATCTGTTCCCCCTTGCTTGTTTATGCATCAGGCTTCTGTCAAATTGTCCATCTGTATGTTTACCACGCCTACAGGAAGATAATCCTATAACTCCTGCAACATAAGGAGAATTGCCCGCATCTCCAGGACACTTATGTGAAGAAGCCTCAAAGTCTGACCAAAAACCCTGGACCATTCTCCCTAGTTAATGCTCTCACCTGAAGAAGGAAGTGTCTGTGGTCGTTGTTGCTACTGGAGAGAAACCTGGAAGAACTTGCCTGCTGAGACCAGCAGAGAATGAAGTCATCACTGCAGATAAATTCTGTATGACTGAATTAACATAATGGGATGAGAAAGAGGTGTATTTCTGAGACATTGCATCTGAATCAGCCATTGCAGGATTCTCATGTGGTAATGAGCAAATTACACCATTGATACTGACAATGTCATGAGAACAAATACCCTCAAGACCACCCTCGCCAGATGGTGACTGAACTCCAGAAGATTTTGTACTGTAGTTCTCAAGGATAAAATTCTGTCCTATGGAAGCAAGTTCAGGGTTACAGTCATGTCCACCTGGCATTCCAGAATGCTTAAATGTTGTGTGAGAATCAGCTTGGACTGCCCTAGAATGATGGATACGCCTATTGAAGTACATAGTTGAAGATAATTCCTAGCTTGCAGAAGAGAATCCTTGAAGAGGCAGCCAGGAGACAGTCATTGGGGTAAGGGAAAATCTTGAATCACTGAAGATTTAGAGGGGTTGCTACTTTTGCCATGCATGTGGTGAACACCATGGGGCTCAGGTGTGACTGAAAGGCAGGCCTCCAGACTAGCTCCCAAGTGGAAGCATAAAAAACTCCTAGATTCCTTCACTATTTTTATGAGAGGGTATGTACTCTGGCGATATGTGAAGCATATCCATTCATTCTCCTGAATACACAAAAGAACTGACTGCACTGAGACCATTCGAAAGCGGGTCTTTTCAACATAGTTGTTTGGGAACGTAGTTCCAGGATGGGCCTGAGGTCTAAGTTTCTTTGGAGCCACAAAGAATCTCACACAAAATCCTGATCCCAGCTGGTCTGGTCGGACCTCCTGGATAGCTCTTTTTTGCAGAAGAGAACAGACTCTTGCATAGCGACCTTCAATAGGTGGGACATCTGGCAATGGAAATGGGAGAGAAGGGGGAACTTCCAAAAATGGAAAGCAACAGCCTTTGTATTTGATCCTTTTTACCCAATTGTCTTGTGCGACTGGAAACCACTACTGCAGGTAAACAAATATGCACCCCTGACTGCCTTCAGACTGGAAGAATCAGGCAGACCTTCAGTATTTCATTGGACATCTGTTGGAAAATGGTCGGGGAAACTGTTTTTGCAGACTAACCTCAGCCTCTGGACCTGCGTCCACTGAAGTGGCCACCTCTGTTAAAAGAGGAATCATATGGATATCAGGACTTTCAAAGCCAGAGTGATCTAGGCCCCTTTTGTTTCTAGCTGAATGGGCGCTGAGGGGTCTTGAACTTCACTGCCACCACACAGTCTTACCATCTTTCTAGCTCTTTTACACTCTTCCTTCAGTGGAACCAAATAAGGTGACACCTTCAAAGGGGGCTTTGTGAAAGATGCTTTAAGTTGTCCATGAAATTGCAAAAACATAGCCAAAAATGGTGCGTCATATCCACGCCCACCGTGACTGCTCTCAATGCTCCAGCCACTGAATTGTGCAATAGGTGAATGGACAGGATGGTTGTATCAGACATGGTCAACACAGTGGCTTGAAGCAGTTTCTGCATCTCTGGAGTAATATAATTCTTCACAGAGTATAGCTGCTGTTGAGCAAGATCCCTCTGGGATCTTGCCTTATGAGTGGCATAGTTCACAGCCCAAACAGCAAAGGAGTTGGAAGCATATGTCTGCCTCTCCAGTCGTCCACTGCCCAAGAATCCTTGCTGGGCAAGAGTATTCAGGCAACTCTTTTTTTTAGTGGCTGCCATACTGATTCTGGAGTCTAGAGGTTTAGGTCAGAAGAGCTTGTCTTTGGGATAATGGATGATTTTGCCGGGCTTATCTGAAAATGATTTGCAGGTGTCACGTTCCTGCCAAGATTTCCTCACTGCCAAGTCTATTAACTTATCAGCAGGAGGGACTACTCAGGACATACAAAGGGTAATTCCAAATGCCCCAAACAATACTGCCTCAACCTGACAGAGAGGTTCAGTGGACCAGAGTTCCCATGTCACATGAGCTCCAAGATCTCTCGAAAGGAATTGTCCTCTGGAGGAGACCCCTCTCCATCCTCAGTGTCTGTATTTAATAGGTTCATAGGTTGGTATTAGGCTATCGGCCCTAGGGCCTATACAAGTCTAGCCATAACAATTCCCTGGATATTTCTTCCCACAATATTTACTTCCCTGGACCCTCGTCTAGCAGGGCGATTGACGTGATCCCCAGGGTGAATTTCCTGTCTCCCATCCAATCGTCAAGGTTCCTTTTGAAGAGGGACAAGGAGGCGCTCTGCTTGACATGTATGGGCACTCTATTCCAGAGTATGGGGAGTCTCTGGGTCAGGAATCTATCCCTCCAGCATGTTTTGTTCATTGTGATGACAAGGTTTAGATCCCTGGAGCGTGTGGCTCTGAGGGATTGGGATTTAAGTGGAGCATGTCCAACAGCTCAGTGTTTGACACGGCCTTGTATGTTATGCAGAGAGCGCCTCTGAGTAGACGATATGCCACACAGTGTAACTAGAGTTTATTTAGACGGTCAGCACAGGGCATCAGCTTTAGGCCTGTGATTCTTTTAGTGAGGTATTTCTGTGGCCATTCCAACTGTTGCAGATATCTTGTGAGGTACATACCAAATGGGGCGTTGTAATCTATAATGGGTCTAATGAGGGATAAGTACAGTGGGACAATGACCTTTTTTCTGGATGAAAAGCCCTTAGTGATGAGGTGTGCCACATAGGATTTCCTGACTGTTGTGACAATGTGGTTATCGAAGGTAAGACCATTGTCCACCTGTGTCCCTAAGTCTCTCATCACACTTTCGGTGTTTAGTGTACTGCCACCTATGTGGTAATTCACAGGTACATGTTTTTTCCCAAAGGGGATAAAGTACAGTTGTGTACACCTACCATAAATGTAGATGTTAGAGTGTCTTCACTGTTGCAGTCATAACTGTAGGGTACTCCTGCCGGCAGGCAGCCCGAGGTCGGCCAGAATATCAAAGTCTGGGTCCAGCTTCGGCTGTTTCAGCTAATACCCTGACGTCAGAGCGCATAGGTATAAAGCAGACAGCCGACGCCATCTTCTCCAGCCTTTCTTGCCCCTGATGTCAGAAGCCCCCATAAAACCAAAAGGTGTCCCAAGGGAAACACAAATACACCAGAAAGGTAGTGGAAAGGAAAACACAGTAAGCAAATAGAAACAAGAGGGGTCTGAAGGGAGGGAAACACCGACTGCAACAGTGAAGACACTCGAACATCTACATTTATGGTAGGTGTACACAACTGTACTATGTTCTTCGTGTTTCACTGTTGCAGTCATAACTGTAGGGTAGAATCCCAAAGCTGAGAATACGGGAGGAGGTTATGAAGTAGAAGGAGCAGCTATAAGACCCTGCAAAACAGCAGAGGTAAAGCCTGCCCTAGACTTAGAGTACAAAGGGAGGTTATAGTGCTTGGAAAAAGTATGCACAGAGCTCCAAGTGGCAGCCTCCAGAATGTCCTTGGTAGGAACTCCTCTGAGAAAGGCTGCTGAAGTGGCAGCTGCCCTAGTAGAATGAGTCCTGACGGTACCTGGAATCTGTTTTCCATAAAGAAAGTAACAATATCTTATCCCATGAGCAATCCATCTGGAAATAGTTTTCTTAGAAATGGCTTTACCAAGAGAACTGGAAGCAAAAGAAATAAGCAATTGATCTGATTTTCTGAAACTTTTAGTTTTGTCCAGGTAAAAACGTAGTTGCCTGTGTACGTCTAATGAATGCAAAATCCTTTCCCCCCTATTTTGGGGTTTTGGAAAAAAGGTAGGAAGGTGAATAGTCTGATTTAGAGCCACTCTAGAAACTACCTTAGGCATAAAAGTAGGATTGGTCCTCAAGGAAACTCTGTCCTGATGGAAGATGAGGTATGGTTCCATGGCCATGAGGGCTTGCAACTCAGACACCCTTCTGGCAGAAGTCAAGACCAACAAGATAGCTGTCTTCCAGGATAAGAACTTAATGTCCGCAGAGGCAGCAGGCTCAAAAGGAGGCAAAGTAAGCTTTTCCAAAACATAGTTGAGATCCCAAGGAGGGACAGGAGGAGTTCTAGGAGGTTTTAAATTCTTAGCTCCTCTCAGAAATTGTCTGACCAACTGATGGGAAAAAATGGGAGGATCACAATTGAAATGTGCCGAAATAGCAGAAGCATGAATTTTAATGGAAGAAAATGAAAGACCTTTAATCAAAAGGTCTGAGAGATAAAGTAAAATAGATGAGATATCAGGTATTAAAGGATCAGAGCCACGATCCTGCATCCAAATACAAAATCTTTTCCATTTAGAAGCATAAGATTTCCTTGTACTAGGACGCCTAGCTTCCAAAAGAACATCCAAAACTTGTTTAGGAAGAGAAGAAGGAATCAATTGCCTTTGATGAGCCAAGCTGCCAGACAGAGAGTCTTGATTTGAGAGTGAAATACCTGACCCTGATGCTGGGACAGTAGAGAATGGGTCAGAGGAAGACTCCAAGGAGGTACCAAGGAAAGGTGCAGTAGAGTAGGGTACCAAAACTGACAAGGCCAATTCGGAGCTATCAAAATGATCAGTCTGGGTTTGTCTAGCTTTATCTTTAGCAATACCCGAGGCAGAAGAAGAAGTGGAGGGAAGGCATATCCCGAAAAGTTCCTCCAGCTGAAGGACAGGGCATCCACTTTCCAAGCTGTCTTGTGGAAGGACCTGGTGCAAAAGAGAGGCAACTGATGGTTGAGATGAGATGCAAATAGATCTGAGGACAGCCCCAAAACTGCAGTTATCTTGCTGAATAAGTTGGGGTCCAACATCCATTCGTGAGGATCCAAAATGTTTCTGCTTAGGCTGTCTGATAAGAGATTTTGATTTCCCGGAATGAACTGTGCCTGAAGATCCAGATTCAAATTTAGGGCTGTATCCCATAAGGTCATGGCAAGTCTGCAAAGGGGGTAAGAGTGAGAGCCCCCTTGCTTGTTTATGTACCACATGACTGTGGTATTGTCTGTTCGAATTAGCAGAGGTCCTGGCTTCAAAAGAGTCTGGAAGGCTAGAAGAGCATTTTGGACTGCTAACATTTCTTTCAAGTTGATGTGCCATAGAAGGTGTTTGTTTGTCCAAGAACCCTGTTGGCATTTGTCTAGAAAATGAGCTCCCATACATAATCCGAGGCGTCCGTGGTTATGATCTGAGTAGGTTGAGGTAGACAAAGGGCTTGCCTTCGTTCAAAACACGCCCTGGACCACCAAAGGAATTCCTTCTGGAGGCAGGGAATCAGTGGAATCATTGTATCCAGACTGTGGCAATGTTGAGACCATACACTCTTTAGGTACCATTGAAGTTTCCTCATGTGAAGCCTCGCATTTGGAATCAACAGGATGCAAGAGGCCATGTAGCCCAGAGCCTGCAGGAATTTCCTTGCAGTGAGCTGAGTTAATGCTGCCAAGGTCTTGAAGATTGAAGCCAGCTGTAACTGTTTTTCTGGAGTGAGGAAGGCTTTCTGTAAACTTGTGTCCAAAAGAGCTCCCAAGAAGATCATTCGTTGAGAAGGGATCAAATGTGACTTTTTTGTGTTCACTGAGAATCCCAGTAGTAGGAGAAGACGTTGAACAAAATGCAGATGTTGAAGTAGAAGGTCTTTGGTGTCTGCCTGAATTAGACAGTCGTCCAGATAGGGGTAAATCTGAATCCCCTGAAGTCTGCAGTAAGCAACTACTGGAGCCAGGCATTTGGTAAAAACTCTGGGCGCAGCAGATAAGCCAAATGGCAGTACAGAGAATTGGAAGTGTCTCGAGCCTGCCTTGAATCTGAGGTACTTTCTGCAATGTTGCCTTATGGGGACGTGTAAGTAAGCCTCTTTTAAGTCCAAAGTTACCATCCAAGCATCTTGTGAGAGCATTGGAAGAAGTTGTTGAAGTGTAAGCATCTTGAATTTTGGAATTTCCAAAAAGGTGTTTAATATTGAGAGGTCCAGAATAGGTCTCCAGGAGTTTTGTTTTCTTGGGACCAGAAAAAGTCTTGAGTAAAAACCTTTACCCACCTCTAGAGGTGGAACAGGTTCTATGGCCCTTAAGGCTAATAAAGCGTCCACTTGATTTAAGGCCTCTGTCCATTGATGTTTTGGCAGATCTGGCCAGCCGGAAGGCCTTGGCAGAGTGTGAAAGTGGAATCTGTAACCATTCAAAATCACATCTAACACCCATTTGTCCTGGGTAATGTGAGTCCAATTTTGGTAAAAAAGAGAAAGTTTTCCTCCGAAAGGGGCATCCAGGGAAGGAGGACCTGAAGCCCAACAGAGGGAGTCAATGAGTCTGCTTTCTTTGGGTTTGAGATCTGTCTTCTCCCCTTCTAGGTGAAGAAGCAGTCCACTGTCTAGATCTGAAGGAGGCCTGAGCCTGCGCCCTACCTCTGGAGCGTCTATATCTTCCCCTTTGAGGCCTGTCAGAGGTGGGAAAAGACCAATTTTTGGAGGGCCAATTTCTGGAAAATCTAGGAGGCTGAACTTGCAAGAAATCTTTTACAGTCTGCATAGACTTGGCTTTTTCTTCCATCTTTTTGATAACTTCCTCAGCCTTAGACCCAAATAAGACATCATGCTGAACAGGGGCATCTAGCAATTTTGCCTTAACTTGTTCAGGTAGATTCTGCTCACGAAGCCAGGCATGTCTCCTGATAACAGTACCAGAGGCAGCCGCCCTGCAAGAAGCCTCTAAGGCATCAAAACCACAATGTAAACTATGTTTGCTAACTTGTTCAGTAGCATGCAAAACATCCTGTAATTCCTTGTCCTCAGCACATGCAGGAAAGGCAGAAATCCTTTGTTTTAAAACAGATAAAAGAAACTGTTGATACTTAAACATGTGAAACTGGCAATTTAAGGCTCTAATAGAAAGGGTAGCTGAAGTATAAACCTTTTTGCCCCACCTGTCCAAGGCACGAGAATCCTTTTCAGAGGGAATAGGATTCTTAGAGGAGGCGGCCTTAGCAGCCTTGGAACCCTGCGAAATAGTTTCAGGGTCAGCCGAAGGGTTCTTGAATAAGAATTGATGAGAATCAGGGACCCTGTAAAATCTATCAGGCTTAGAAGGAGCAGGCGGCATGGATCAGGATTCAAGTTAGCTTCAGAGAAGGCATCATCCACAATGTCAAGTACAGGAGGAATAGCTAAAGGCCTGTGCTGAGGGAGAAGAAGGAATTCCCTGAGTCTCTTTTTGGAAGCAGAATAATTCTGACCTTCCCAATGAAAATGCTCCCTCATCTCATGCAAGGTTTCCCCAAAAGAGAAATCTTCAGGGGGGGAGGCAGAGGGAACAGAATCCTCTGCATCCGAATCCTCATAAGGAGGGAAGGAGTAATCCTGATCAGAGGAAGAAAGAGAAGATACAGAAGCCTGATCAGAGGAATCATAAGGGATATCTTTGTCTAGGCCTTTTCTCAGGAGGAGGGTGAGAGCCCCTGATCATAGTTAATAAATCCTCAGCCATCCGAAGTAATTGCTTCTGAGTCTTAGTGGCTGAATCCGAAGAAGCTTGAGCAGAAAGTCTGGGTTTAACAGGAGTCTCTGACTTAGCTTTTGTCTTTGTGGAGATAGTAATGTGTGAAGGCCTGAAGACCCCCTCAGAAGCCGGTACCTGCACAGCGGTTCCGGACCCATCTGAAGGAGCGACGTCCGAAGGTCCTGCAGCAGACAAATTACTAGGCCTAGTTGTCTCACCATGTGAGTCTGTGTCGGCCATTGGTTTTGAAGTGGCGGATGACAGGGGCTGCAAAAGCACCTCACTGATGACCGCCGAACCCAAAGCTGACTCCGGCTGCAAAGTATCCTGTTTGGACCTCGGAGGCCTGTCCTTGTCTTTGCGCTTCTTCTGTAATCCGGTAGTCGGTAAAGTATCCGATGACATTCTATAATTAAATTGTCTACCGAAGTAATTCAAGGCCCAATCGTACCTACGCTTGATAGTGCGAGAATTAAACCTGGCACAGAACCGACAACAAGAAACGTTGTGGTCAGGGCCTAAGCAAGGTAGACAGTAAGAGTGGAAATCTTTATGAGGTATTTGTTTTCCACACGATACACAATTATTAACTTTTTCTGACATCGGAGGAGCAAGAAAAAAGTTTCCCCAACGGGGTACTTAGCTTTGAGAAGAGAAGTAGAAAACTTCGGACCGACGACAATCACACCACGTTGTCTTGAAAGCGCCAACCAACAACCAGCGAACTGCTTTGCACCGCACGGCAAGAAAGACTGGAGAAGATGGCGTCGGCTGTCTGCTTTATACCCATGCGCTCTGATGTCAGGGTATTAGCTGAAACAGCCGACGCCGGACCCAGACTTTGATATTCTGGCCGACCTTGGGCTGCCTGCCGGCAGGAGTACCCTACAGTTATGACTGCAACAGTGAAACACGAAGAACATCTATACATTTCTTGGCATTAAGCTTGAGCCCATGGCTCTGGCACCAAGCATAAGTTTCTGTAAGGCTCTTCTGTAGAATATCCACATCATTTGAGGATTCAATGATGGCTCCCAGTTTGCAGTCATCTGCAAACTTTGTTAGCCAGAGTCACTTAGTGTTGGCCTGTACTTCAGAGAAGTAGATGCCAAACAGGAGTGGTCCCAGGACTGAACCCTGAGGTACTCCACTTGTCTGGAGCTGGATTTGGAGTCGGCTACCTTTACAGTCTGGGTTGCGTCAGTAAGCCAGTTGGCAACCCACTGAGTGATGTAGGGATTTATGCCCAGCTTAGTAAGTTTATAGATTTATAGGTAGGTACTAGGCTATCTGCCCAAAGGCATTTATAGGCCTAGCCAGAGTGTGTCAGCTTTTGACGCCCCATTGATTAATTAACTGATCCTCTGTCAAGAAGAGCCAATGAAGTAATCCTAGGGGTGTATTTTCTGTTAACCATCCACTTGTCAAGGTTTCTCTTGAAGAGTGTTAGTGAGGGGCTCTGCCTAATGTAGTTAGGAATTTTGTTTCAAAGCATGGGGAGTCTCTGTGACAGGAATCTATCCGTCCAGCATGTTCTATTTATTGTTGTGGCAAGGTTCATCTCACTAAAGCGAGTGGCTCGCAGTGACTTGGATTTCTTTAGGTGGAGCATGTCCATCAATTCTGAGTTGGACATGGCTTTGTAAGTCAGGCAGAAATCACCTCTGAGAAAGCGATATGCGACTGAGTACAGCTGGAGTTTTTCCAGTCGGGCTGCATAGGACATATGTTTGAGGCCAGTAATCCTCTTGGTGGGGTACTTTTGTAGTCTTTCCAGCAGTTGGAAGTGTCTTGTGAGGTACATCCCAAATGGGGCATTGTACTCTATGATGAGTCTGATGAGTGACGAGTAGAGAGGCACTATAACCTCTTTATTTCTAGATGTGAACCCTTTAGTAATTAGATGGGCTACATAGAAGGATTCCTAACTACTTTGGCAATATGACTGTCAAAGGAGAGATTACTATCTACCTGGGTCCCCAGATCTCTTATTACCTCTTCTGTATTAAGAGGGCTGCAACCTATGTGGTAATTCATGGGTGTTTTATTTTTCCCAAACGGGATGACTATGCATTTTTTGGCATTTTGCTTGAGACCATGACTGACACCAGGTGTCCGTCTCAGTAAGACCCTTTTGGAGAATGTCCGTGTCAGCCAGAGAGTCAATTATGGCTTCCAGTTTGCAGTCATCGGCGAACTTGGTTAGCCATAGTCCTCCTAAGTTTGCCTGTACTTCTGAAAAGTATATGCCGAACAGTAGGGGTCCCAGGACTGAGCATTGTGGGACATCACTTGTGACTGGTTTAGAGTAGGACCTGGAGCCCGCTATTCTTACCGTGTGAATTCTGTCTGTAAGCCAGTAGGCAACCCATCTCGTGACGTAGGGGTTTATGTTCAGGCTGGTGAGTTTTTCTATAATTCCAGAGTGGGGAATGTTGTCAAAAGCCTTGGTGAGGTCAAGGCAGGCTGTGTGAACTACCTTCCCCTCATCTATGGCCTTGGTGACTGTCTCAAAGAAGTCAACCAGGTTTAGTAGGCATGATCTTCCCTTAACAAAGCCGAATTGGGTCGGGTCAAGTGTTTGGATGTGCCCAATGTCTTTGTTAATGAGTTCCCATGATGATGCGCTCCATAGCCTTGCAGACCATGCTAGTCAGGCTTATAGGGCGATAGTTACCAGGGTCAGTTGTGGCCCCTCCTTTGTGGAGCAGAATAACCATTGCTGTGCGCCATTCTATGGGCACATAGCCTGTGGAGAGGCCGAGGTTGAACAGTGTGTTTAGGTGGGGGGGGTTAGTTCGTTCTGTAGTTCATGCAAGACGCAGCCTGGGACACCATCTGGCCCCATTGATGCTGCGCTTTTGGCTTTTGAAAGGGCTGTTTTCACCTGTGCGTCTGTAATTTCTGGGACACTACACTTTTCCGGTATTGTTGTGGGCCCTTTTGGGGGTGAGAGGGGGGGTGAAGTTTGCACTGAATCTATCTGCCATGATGTTGGCAATATCCGTGGGTTCAGTATATTTTGTGCTATTTTGCACTAGCTCAGAGCATATCTGCTAGATGCCAATTAGATTCTTGACATAGCTAAAGAAGGCTTTGTGGTTATCTTTTGAATCCTTGGCTATTTTTCTTTCAAAGTTAGTCTTGGAGGATTTTATGAGGAACCTTAGTTTCTTACTGATACTGATCAGGGATGTCTTTTCTTCTTTGGATTTGCTTTTTTTCTGAACTAGTTTCCTCCTTCTATTGTATAGCTTGTTTATGGCAGGGGTCCACCAGACTGGTTTTCCTTCTCAAAGGGGAGCGAGTCTTGGTTTTGCTAGGGATGGCACGATCCATGCATCCTTGTAGGTGCTCACAGACTGCATTTGTAAAGGTTCTTGCATCTTGGACACTGTTATCCTTTAGCATGGGGGCTGTGAAACTTGCCACCTTTGTCTTAAGTAAGGTGAAGTTTGCTACAGAAAAGTTTTTCATTGTGGTTTCCTTGGTTGGAGGTGGTGGTGTGGTGTGGACATCCAGAGTGATTAGTTTATGGTCTGATCTAACCAGTGACGGGTTGACCTCCGGTGTGAAACACCTGTCGCCCATGTTGGTGATGACCAGGGCCAATATGTTTTCACTTCTGGTAGGGGAGTTTACCAGCTGATCCAGGGCATTTGAGATGATAAATTCCAGGAAGCGCTGGACCTGGGAGTTTGTACTTGAGTAGTTTTCTCAGTTAACAGTAGGGTAATTGAAATTGCCCAATATCAGGGTGTTCGGTAGGACCTTCATGTTTTCCAGGGTCTCCAGAAAGGCGGAGTGGTGGTCCTAGGTCATGGAGGGTGATCTGTAGCAGGCCACAATTTGCACTGCAGATTTGCCTGATGTTAGTTGCACATGGATGATCTCGGAGGTATCATGCAGTGCCACTAACCTGGAGGTGTAGGAATCCTTGATGAATATGGATACACCCCCTCCTTTTGTGTTTCAGTCCATGTTCTGTGGCCGAAACGTGTGGTATGAGTTGTAGCCCGGTAGTGCAGGAGTGCTCTGTGGAGCCTTGAACCAGGTTTCAGTTACTGCATAGATGTCGACGTTCTCCACACTGAGGAGTTAATTGAGCGCGTGTATTTTGAGATTTAAACTCCTGGCATTGAGTACCATAACCCTCATTTTTTTTATTTGTGCTGTTTACGGAGGTGGGTTTGACTTTTGAGCCTTGCCTAAAAAAGGCACTATGGGGGCAGCAAGAGCCTTGGCCAGTATTCAAAAGCCTAGGGGTGACAGGTGCAAGCAGTCACAAGAGCGAAGCAACGAGGCTGACAGACACTGGATCACCTTTGAATGACACCAGAAGCTTAGCCAATTGTTGAAATTGATCATTTTTGCTTTATACTGCGGTATCATGTTTGGTGAGGGCAGGATGCTACTCAGGGTCAGGGTCATACCTGCCTGGGCTACATGATCAGAGAGCTCTTCCATGACTCTTTTCATGTGGTCCAGGGAGTTATGTCTCAGGTCATTCACACCAACATGAGCAATGACAGAGTCATATTTGTACTTGTTCTGGAGTGACCTGAGTGCTTGTGTTATGTGGCGGATTCTGGCTCCTGACAGGCAGCTAACAGTAACCTTCTCCTTCTCCAGGCTAGTGAGTGGAACGTCAGTGTGCCTGACTACAGAGTCGCCTATTACTAGTGTGTTAGGTATGTTATTTTGCCTTAAGGGCTGTGATTGTGCGGCACATTGACTCTGTGTTTTATGTGTTGTCTGGTTTATGACGGGAGGTGCAGGTTTTTTGGGTGTCTGACTTGGAGGTCTGTGATGCTTTTGCAGGTTTTTATTTAGAACCTCCAAGTATGATTTCGTGTATTTATGTGTATTTTTTTCCAGTGCTGGTTTAGTACGTCTATGTGAGCCTGGAGGTGTGGTGCAAGTGTTAACCTTCTCCTCATGACTGCCTGTTCCAGTCTTGGGTGGAGAGAGCCTAGCCTCCAATTTAGCTACATAATTGCATCTTTCGCATATGTTAATGTTTTGTGGTAGGAGGAGAGTGTTGTCTGTGTACATGAGGCAGTTGTAACATTGCCTCAGGATAGCCAGGTTCACCAGCTGGACTGGAGAGTATACCTGAAATTGCCCTTAGGTCATGCCTGAATAGTAGGGTGAGCTGCTTAGTCGCTTGGATGGTGAGGGGTGAATAATGAGCCTTGCCCTGCTAGGCAATCACGTGTCGGGGTATACTAGTGCTTGCTATTAGGTCTGAGCAAGTGCTGGACTGTAGGATGCCTTTTAAGTGCTTAGGTTGAGAGTTAGACTACTTTCAAAGGAAAAACTGAAGAGGAGACTTGGTGGAGCTGGGATAGATTTAGCCCTAGCTAACCAGCGCTGCCCGGACGTGCAAAACACTGCAAACGCTGTTCTTACAGCAGGGAAATGAGAGATAAATTAGCCCAAAATGGCCTGTAAACGACTAACTTCTGGGCTGGAACCACTCCTCCAGGAACAGATGGCTGCTCAAAGCTCCCTCTCTCACAGGTGAACAGAGAAACCTCCCTCTATCCAAGTAAGGTATGGACAACTCAGAAAACTGCAACACAGCCCTGATTTCAGCACTAGCCTGAAAACTGGACTATAATAGCTTAGAAAGGTGGGAAACAAAGAAAAACATTTTTTGAAAAGATAAGGCAAAAACAGTAAAAATACACTTAAAACACTTTAAACAACTACAAACAGTAAAAAATACACTTAAAACAGCTTTAGATGACTACAAGCAATCAGAAAAGGTTTTTAAACAAATTACCAATTAACCAGTAAAAAAATTTCAAAACTGAGCCCTGTTCCTGTAGTCTTCAATCAGACAAGTTCTAACTGCACACTCTTGCTACTGGGGTGCAGGGGAACATTCTCCAAAAAAGAAGGCCTAGATTAGTGCTCCAGTTACACAAACAAAGCTGGATTCAGAAGGCCTGGATCTAGTTTATGCTACAGCAAATAAGGCGCACCAATTTCAGTAAGAAACAGTTAAAATATGCAAGCACTATAAGCCTTTAACCAGAAATTCCCAGCTCAGAAGGGCAGAGTCCAGCCTCTCCTCCCACAAGAGTGCAGACCACAAACCTTCTTAATGTAAAATAACTGGCCTGAAGCCCAAGTGCTTAAACCAGAGCTAATACACTTTTAGAATAACAGACACTGAGCCTTCAATCAGCAGTTCTCAACTTAGAAGGATGTAAGCTACCTGTCCTGCCACAACAGTGCAGACCACAAACCTTCTTAATGTAAAACAACTGGTCTGAAGCCCAAGTGTTTAAATCAAAATGCTTATAATGATAGTTACACCAAGCAGTAATAAATACAATTGAGTACTTTTAAGACGACGCAAAATCAAAATTAGAAGTTATATACCTACCATAACGTTCCATGTTAGTTGTCTTCTTCTCGCCTTCTTTCTTGCTGGATGGGTTCGGAGCCGATCCTCGGCTCCGACTAGGCCACTCTAAAAGCTCGAGAGCTAGTTCCACCGGCTCGAGGCTCCCCTATATCCCACAATGCTAGGCGGTAACTCCTCAGATCTCGTTTGAAAGCTAAGCCCAGCAAGGAAATTCCATAAAAGGAACAAAAGAAAACTCCTCTAGGTCTGTCCAGGCTAGGGGGAAGGAGGGTGGGGCCTTAAGAAGAAGCGAAGAAGACAACTAACATGGAACGTTATGGTAGGTACATAACTTCTAAATGTGAAGTTGTCTATCTCGCCTTCATTCTTGCTGGATGGGACCGCGTCCCTAGCACCTTATCCCGGGTGGCCTATCGGAACAGACTCTTGGGTACAGTGGAACCAAAGTTGGCTCGGTCTCTAGAGGCCAAGTCCAACTTATAATGAGAAATGAAGGTATGGGGAGAAGCCCAAGTAGCTGCAGAACAAATCGAATCAATAGGCAGCCTATCTTAGAAAGCTATAGAAGTGGCTAAAGCTCTAGTTGAATGAGCCCTGGGTTTGGATGGCAATTGTTGATGTCTGATCTCATACACAAGGGTAATCAACGAAGAAAGCCATCTAGAGAGAGATACTTTAGAAACTGGAAGGCCCATTCTACCTTCTGCATAAGAAACAAACAGTTGATCAGACTTCCTGAATTGTTTGGTCCTGTCTAAATAGTACCTAAGTTGGCGATGAACATCTAAACAGTGTAACTTTTGTTCTGACCTATTGGAATAATTAGGGAAGAACACAGGAAGCTCAATGGTTTGATTCAAATTTGACAGTGAAGCTACCTTGGGCAAAAAGGACGGGTTAGTACGCAAGGACACCCTATCCTTATGAAACGCAACATAAGGGGGTCGACTACACAGAGCATGGAGTTCAGAGACTCTTCTAGCTGAAGTGATAGCTACTAAAAAGAGTGTTTTCCAAGATAGTAACTTTATTGAACATGAAGCCGCAGGTTCAAAAGGGGGAAGAATTAAGGACGCTAGAGCCAAGTTGAGATCCCATTGAGGAGGAGGATCCCTGATTGGTGGTTTGAGGAGAAAAACTCCCTTTAAAAAGGCTTTGCAGAGTTTGTGAGACATAATGGAGGACTCTGAGACTCCATATTGCTGCCAACTGAACTTTGATGGTAGACGGGGACGAACCTGAGTGGAAAAGTTCGGCTAGAAAGTCTAGAACTGATTGAATGGAAGCAGTGAAAGGATCTATATTCTTCGACTGCGCCCAATAGGAAAAACGTTTCCACTTGCTATGATAAATCTTCCGAGTGGAAGATTTATGAGAGGCTATCAAAATATCTCTAACTGAGACAGATATCAGAGGAAGCCTGGCTAGAGTTGGAATTGGAGGAACCATGCTGAGAGGTTCAGAGAAGGGAGGGAGTGGTGCAACTGACCCGACTGATGGGTCAAGAGGTCTGGAACTGGGTCCAGATGCCAAGGTTGCTCCAACAGATAACGGTGGAGAAACGGGAACCAAACCTGTCGAGGCCAGTAAGGGGCAATAAGGATCATGGAAGCTTTCTGAGCGATGGCTTTCTGTATTAGCTGAGATATAAGTGGGAAGGGAGGAAAAGCATACAGAAGTCCCCGGGGCCAATCGTGTACTAGAGCGTCTCTGCTGGGGTGGCCTGGTTGGGGAAAGAGGGTGAAAAAATCGTCGCCCTTGCTGTTTTGGGGAGTAGCAAAAAGATCACAGCAAGGCCGGCCCCACTTTCGAAAAACTTTCTCCATCACTGAATTCTTCAGAGACCACCCGTGAGGCATGAGAATAGCTCTGCTCAATTTGTCTGCAATCACATTGGACTTCCCGGGAATGTGCGTTGCTAACAGAAACCGCTGAGAAGAAATCGCCCATTGCCACAGTCTGAGTGCCTCTCGACATAGGGGGTAAGATCTGGTTCCGCCTTGTTTGTTGATGTACCACACTACAGACATATTGTCTGATTGAATTGCTATAGTTCCCATGGGAAGAGAGTCTTGTAAGGCTTGCAACGCTAGAAGCACTGCTCTCCTCTCTAGGACATTTATGTGCAAGTGGCACTCGAAAGGTTGCCACATGCCTTGGACCATCCTGCCCTGGTAATGCCCCCCCCACCCGATCAGGGAGGCGTCCGTTGTCACTGTAGCAACCGGAGGGGAAGGGACGAAGGGTCTCCCTAGGTGGAGCTGGGGAGATGTGATCCACCAAGAGAGATGATTCTTGCACGATTGAGTTATCCGAATAGGATGGGACATTGGAAGTCGTTGGAAAGACCACTGTGTGAAGAGCATCCATTGTAAAATTCTCATATGGAAGCGAGCTAATGGTAGAAGAGGGATGGCCGCCGCCATGATCCCTAAGACCTTCAGGATCAATCTGGCTTTGACTTTGTTGCTCTGCAAGACAAGAGAGACCTGTCTGTGTATGTCTGTTATTCTCTGCTCTGTGAGTCTGGCTGACATGTTGACTGTGTCTAGATTTGCGCCTATAAAGGTAATAACACGACAAGGCAACAAGACAGACTTTTCGTAATTTATTGAAATGCCTAGTGTCTGACATGTGTGAAAGGTGTAGTCTCTGGCAAGAAGCAAAAGATGCTTGGTGGGGGCTGTAAGGAGCCAGTCGTCTAAATAAGGAAACACCTGGAATCCTTGTCGTCTCAGATGAGAGGCGACCACTGCCATGCATTTGGTAAACACTCGGGGGGCTGTAGTGAGACCAAAGGGCAGGGCTCTGAATTGGAAATGACTGGTTCCCAGCCTGAAGCGGAGGAATCTCCTGGAACATTGACTCATTCTGATGTGATAGTACGCATCCTGGAGATCTATCGAGCACATCCAGTTGTCCCGCCCCAAAAGGGGTAGAATGGACTGCAGCGTGACCATCCGGAACTTTGTTTTCTTGACAAACTTGTTCAAGTTGCTGAGATCCAAAATGGGTCTCCAGTCCCCTGTTTTCTTTGGAACCAAAAAGAATTTGGAGTAGATTCTGGATCCTGTTTGGTCTGCTGGAACTTGTTGAATGGCTCTTTTTGCGAGCAGCTTTGAAATTTTTAATGCTGCTTGCTCCCTTTGACTGGGTGGAACGTCTGGAAGGGATTTTTTGGATTGCTTCGGAATGAAAAGAAATGGGATTCTGTAGCCTTCGGAAATGATAGACTGCACCCACTTGTCTTGAGTTAGGGATAGCCAGGCTTCTGGGTACAGCGATAATCTTCCTCCGACTGCCTCCGAAGGTGGACAGTCGGGCAACACCTCAGGGATGCTGAAAGGGCTTGTCGGAAAAGGATTCTCGACTGCCCTGATTCTGCGGGCCCCCTCTGCCTCTAGGACGGCGTCTACCATTATTGTTCCCCCCTCTGCCTCTAGAGGGGAATCGACTCTGTGCGTCAGGCAAATCTCCCTGAGATTGTTTGCGGAACCACAGCTTTCCCCCTTTCTGGCCTTTGGGGTAAAGCCTAGAAGGAGCAGAAAAACAGACTCCGACGGCAGAGAGAGTTTTGCCATTAGTCTCGCACCTAGTCAGGGTTTCCTTCACTTGAGGACCAAAGAGGGATGATTCATCAAAGGGGGAATTAGTGAAGGACACCTTGAAACGGTCCGCAAAGTTACATAGCCGCATCCAGGCGTGCCGACGCAAGGCTACACCTGTACCTGCCGCTCTACTTGCTCCATCCGCCGCATATGAAAGGAGGCGCATGGAGGAGTTAGTTATAGAATTAAGGGTCGCCAGCTGAGAGTTCATCCTATACTGAAAACCCGCAGCTGTTGGGTCCTTTAACATTTCGCTCGCTGCCTTGAGCAAATCCCTCTGAAGACGAGTGAAATGACACAGGTAATTCAGCGAAGCATAGTAAAGGTCGCTGACGAGAACATCCGCTTCCACCTGTCCATCGACCTAGACTCCTTGTTAGGAAGATGAACAGGCACCGAAGGATCAGCTAACTCCTTCTTGGTGGCCGCAGCCACCACCATAGCATCAACAGAGACGCCTTTGGTTAAAAATTCTTTGTCCTTGGGGGCAGTGATAAATTTTGATGGTCTCCTGGGGTGGGTTCCACTGAATCAGGAGCCCAGGCCTTCTTTGCCACCACTTGCATAAGGGGTCAAAGGGAGGGACACCCAGGAGGTGGAAGGACGAGAGCCAAACGCCTCAAGATACACGGATTCATCCTCTGAAGGGTTGAGGGCTGGCCAATTCACCCTCTGTTTTAAAATTTCGAGGATGTCTGCAAAGGAGACATCTTCAGAGGGAACGAGGGGAACCTTCAGAATCCTCTAAATCAGTGTCAGAGGTGACAGACTCAGGAGTCAATGTGCTTCCTCTTGCACTGCCTCTTCCTAGGGGCTCTCCTACCGGGTCAGGAGAGGCCTCGAAGAGGAGGAGATCCCACTGGGGAAACTTGAGGAGCTGGCTCTCGGTCGGGATGAGAGAGTGAGCAGAAATCACCGGAGGCACCGTGGAGGGAGGGGCAGAAGGAGCCGACTGTGGAGTTGAACCTGGTTCTAACACGCTCCTCATGACCTCGAAGGCACCCCTGTCAGGCAGAGCCGGAGGTCTCCGCTCCAAAAAACTGAAAACCTCCCCCGGCACCGACAGTGATGGCTCCGAGGCCGATGTCGGAGCCGAACTCACCAGCGCCGAAGCACCGAGAGGCTGAGCGGGGTCGGACAAGGGTCCGATGCCACTCGCCTCGAGCCGAGGGAAGTCCGGCACAGAGATTCTTCCAAGGAAGACATCGGAGCAGACGACGGAACCGAAGACAAAGGTATCAGTTCCAACGCCACCACAGTCTCGGGTCCGAGCTGCCCCGGCTCCGAACTCAGAAGAGTCAGAGGAGGAACATTTTGAGTAATGGGAATAGTTCTCGACTGTTGAGTCGGACTTTGAAGCATCTGGGCCAGTGCCTCAGACTTAAGAAGTCAACTCACTACTCTCTGAAGGTCATGATCCGATAGTCTGGACGACCTAGAGGCGTGAGATCTATGGCTCCGTTCAGACAGCAAAGGTGATGCTGGAGCCGAATGAACGGAGCCGATAGATGGAGATCGGGACCTTTTTCTGGATGTCGGTTCCGACAATTTGATTGGAGCCGACTCAGTTATGTCTTCCTCGGCTCCGGCCGGAGCCGAGGAAATAGTAGGGGCATGTGTTCGAGATTCATCGGCTCCGGCCGGAGCCGATGTTCAAACAGCCTTTGGACCCCCAGAAGACGGCTCAGAGACCGGAGCCGAAGGTCTGGAAGGCTTAGAGGGTTTCCCCAAGGATTGAGTCGAGGGACCCTCAGGCTTCAATAAGCCCCTTAGAATGAGCTTATTTTTACGCTCCTGCAGGACTCTAGGGCTGAAGCCATGGCAAACAGCACATGAGTCCTGCAGGTGCAAAGGCCCCAGGCAGTAAACACAAGAAGTGTGACCGTCTGTCAGAGACATCTTCTGACAGCACGAGTCACACTTCTTGAAGCCTGAGACCTTCGATTCTTGGACATGTCCAAGAAAATTCAAAGTGTAACCACAACACACACACACACCGATTACACTTGTTAAATTTTTAAATTAAAAATTAGTAATTAACTTAGAAATTAAATCCCTACAAAAACACAGTCACTCCAACTACTAAGGAAGGGAGGGACTGGGCCTAAAGCCCAAGGGAATAAATTTAGCAAATTTAGGAAAAAAACTGGGGAAACTTGACTATAAAGGGGAGTAAACTACTTAACTTTTAAAACTATGAGGAAAAGCTAACTTAAAAGGGGGTCTATCTGAGACACAACTAGATATTTCAACTAACCTGACGAGCCGGTTGAAAAAGCACCTCGATCGCTGTAGCGGCAAACGAGATCTGAGGAGTTACCGCCTAGCATTGTGGGATATAGGGGAGCCTCGAGCCGGTGGAACTAGCTCTCGAGCTTTTAGAGTGGCAGTCGAGCCGAGGATCGGCTCCGAACCCATCCAGCAAGAATGAAGGCGAGATAGACAACTTAACATGAAAGTATTAAAGTAGGAAGAAACACAAATACAGTAAAAGCAGATTAAAAAAGTGAGTGAGCAAATGAGATGGGCCCAGGAGGAGTATCCAAATGCAAATTTACAAGAGGGGAGGGCAGTTTCAAAGCCACCAAGATTAACACCAAAACAAAAGCAGGGAAGCTGGATGGGGGACTAACTGAAAAAACAGAGCCACAACTTCCAGCTGGATAGTATTCAATGCAACACAAATAAATCAATTTAAATGCTGTATTATTTGAAAAAAGTGCAGATAAAGATTTACTTAAATTCACTTATATGTCCAGTTGATTGCATGTAGGTCTTAGCTGGCCAAAGCTCACAGTTTAAGCAGAAAATAATCCAAAATGTACCACTTACATAAGGCAGAAACCGAACAATGAAGTGAACTATCCCCACTTATCACTGGCTATGCATGAATTCTAACAAGCATTAACTGAAAAAAAAAGAGACACAACTTCCAACTAGATATTATTCAATGCAAGGCAAATAAATCAATAAAAATGCTGTATTATTTGAAAAAAGTGCAGATAAAGTTTTACTTAAATTCACTTATAAGTCCAGTTTATTGCATGTAGGTCTTCACTGGCCAAAGCTCGGAGTTTAAGAAAAAAATAATCCAAAATGTACCACTTATATAAGGCAGAAACCGAATAACAATGAAGTGAACTGACCCCACTTATGACGGGCTATGCAGGAATTCTAAAAAGCATTAACTGAAAAAACAGAGCCACAACTTCCAGCTAGATAGTCAATGCAACACAAATAAATCAATTTAAATGCTGTATTATTTGAAAAAATTAGAAGTTATGTACCTACCATAACGTTCCATGTTAGTTGTCTTCTCTCGCCTTCTTTCTTGCTAGTTCGGAGCCGATCCTCAGCTCCGACTCGGCACTTGCTAAGCTCGAGAGCTAATTTTACCAGCTCGAGGCAACCCTATATCCCATGATGCAAGGCGGAGATTACCCAGATCTCATTTGGTAGCTAAAGAAATAGCAATATTTTCTTCCAACTGAAGAGGAGGAAGAAAATAACAATACTAAATAACATCATAACCCTCTCGAAAGGATCAACGTAATCTAGTGACACTAGGAGTTGAACAGCTAGAAAAAGGTAATAACCTCTTAATAGAAGATGCATAATCTTCCCGGTCTGACCAGGCTAGGGGGATGGAGAGCAGGATGCAAGAAAGAAGGCGAGAGAAGACAACTAACATGGAACGTTATGGTAGGTACATAACTTCTAAATGTTAAGTTGTCAATCTCGCCTTCATTCTTGCTGGATGGGACCGTGTCCCTAGCACCTCTATCCTGGGTGGCTCAATGGAACAGACTCTTGAGAACGGTGGAACCAAAATTCACTCTGTCTCTGGAGACCAAATCTAATTTGTAATGTGAAACAAAGGTATGAGGAGAGGCCCATGTGGCTGCTGCACAAATAGTGTCTATTGGAAGTCTAGCTTGAAAAGCTGTAGATGTAGCTAGAGCTCTGGTAGAATGGGCTTTCGGGTTAGAAACCAACTCTTTGCCTCTGAGCTGATAAATGTAAGTGATCACAGAAGACAGCCACCTAGATAAAGTTACCTTAGAAACTGGAAGGCCTTTCCTGTTCTCTGCATAGGATAGAAATAGTTGATCAGATTTCCTAAAAATTTTTGTCTTGTCCAGATAATATCTGAGCTGGCGGTGAACATCGAGATAATGTAACTTTTGTTCCGCTCTATCAGAATAATTCGGGAAAAATACTAGAAGATCAATGGATTGATTTAGGTTAGTCTGCGATGCCACCTTTGCTAAGAAAGACGGATTAGTCCTTAGAGATACCCTGTCTTTGTGGAATATTAGATAGGGAGGGCGAATACAGAGAGCATGAAGCTCAGATACTCTCCTGGTAGAAGTAATGGCAACTAGAAAAAGTGTCTTCCAAGAAAGCAATTTCAAAGAACAGGCAGCTGCAGGTTCGAACAGGGGAAGAATCAAGGATGTTAAAATTAAATTTAGATCCCACTGTGGTGAGGGGGTCTCTAATCGGAGGTTTCAATAAAAAGATATTTCGAAGGAATGCCTTGCAAAGTTTATGTGACATAATGTTGTGGTCCAAAAAGCCTATATGAAAATTTGAAATGGCTGCCAGTTGAACTTTCACTGTGGAAGAGGAGGATTCTGAATGAAAAATGTCAGCTAGGAAGTCCAATACCGAATGAATTGGAGCAGTATAGGGGTCTATATTCCTAGCTTTTGCCCAGAAAGAGAAACATTGCCATTTACTAGTGTAGATCTTTCTGGTAGAAGATTTTAGGGAAGCTACTATGATATCCCGTACAGGATTAGAAATCATAGGAAGCCTGGCTAAGGATGGAAGTGGAGCAACCAAGCAGTGAGGTTGAGAGAAGGTATGGACTGGTGCAGTTGACCCGACTGGTGGGTCAGAAGATCTGGAACCGGGTCCAGATGCCATGACTGTACCAAGAGGTAATGATGTAGGAACGGAAACCATATCTGTCGAGGCCAGTAAGGGGCAATGAGAATCAACTTGGCTCTCAAGGCAGTTGCTTTCTGAATTAGCTGAGGTATCAGCGAAAGGGGAAAGGCATAAAGAAGTCCCGGGCCCAATCTTGGGTTAGAGCGTCTCTGGGGGGATGGCCTGGAAGGGGGAAGAGAGAGAAGAAGTCTGGGCATTTGCTGTTTTGAGGTGTAGCGAAAAGGTCGCAGCAAGGAAGGCCCCACTTCTGAAAAATCTCTTCCGTCACTGACTGTTTGAGAGACCACTCGTGAGGCATGAGAATAGCTCTGCTCAATCTGTCCGCTATGATGTTGGATTTCCAGGGGATGTGCGTTGCTATCAGAAACCGGTGAGATGAGATTGCCCATTGCCAAAGTCTGAGAGCCTCTCGACACAGTGGATAGGACTTGGTTCCACCCTGTTTGTTTATATACCACACTACGGACATACTGTCCGTTTGGACTGCAATAGTTCCCAGGGGAAGAGAGTCGTTGAGGGCTTTCAATGTTAAAAGCACTGCTCTCATCTCCAGAACATTTATGTGCAGATGGTACACGAAAGGTTGCCAAGTGCCATGGACCATTCTGCCCTGATAATGCCCCCCCCCCGATCAGGGAGGCGTGCGATGTAACCATGGCAACCGGGGCAAGAGGAACAAATGGTCTGCCTTGATGGATTTGAGGGGACGATATCCACCAAGTCAGATGTCTTTTGCAAGTTGGCGTTACTATGATCTTGTGACGCATGGGAAGTTGTTGAAAAGACCATTGGGTGAATAGCATCCATTGTAGAAGACGCATGTAAAAGCAGGCGAGGGGAAGAAGTGTTATGGCAGCCGCCATAAGACCCAGTACCTTCAGAGCAAATCTGGCCTGAATTTTGTTGCTGAAAAGAATCACCTGGACGTGTCTTTGAATGTCCAAGATCCTTTGGTCTGTTAACCTTGCTGAAAGTTGTACGGTGTCCAATCTTGCGCCTATAAAGGTAATAGATTGACAAGGCAGATTTTTCGAAATTTATAGAAATTCCTAGCCCTCTGCAAGTGTGAATGGTGTAATTTCTGGCTTGGAGAAGCTGATGCCTGGTGGTGGCAGTGAGGAGCCAGTCGTCTAGATATGGAAACACCTGGAATCCTTGATGTCTCAGGTGAGCCGTAACCACTGCCATGCATTTGGTGAACACTCTGGGGGCTGTAGTGAGTCTAAAGGGCAGGGCTCTGAATTGGAAGTGACTGGTCCCCAGCCGAAAGCGAAGAAATCTTCTGGAGCATCTGTGAATTTTTATGTGATAGTACGCATCCTGAAGATCTATCAAGCACATCCAATTGTCCTTGCCCAGAAAGGGCAGAATGGACTGAAGCGTGACCATCCAGAATCTTGATTTCTTTACAAACTTGTTGAGTTTGCTCAGATCTAATATTGGTCTCCAGTCCCGTCTTTTTTGGAACTAAAAAGAACCTTGAGTAGATTCCGGATCCTATTTGGTCCGCTGGGACTGGCTGGATGGCTCTTTTTACTAGTAATGTTGATATTTCTAGTACTGCTAGTTCCCTTAGACCGGGTGGAACGTCTGGAAGGGTTCCCTTTTGTTGAACTGGGGTTTGAATAAAGGGAATTTTGTAACCCTCGGATATAATTGACTGTACCCATTTGTCTTGAGAAAGGGAAAGCCAGGCTATTGGGTACAGCGATAATTTTCCCCCGACTGCCTCCGAAGGCAGACAATCGGGCAACATCTCAGGGATGCTTGCTGGAAGGGTTTGTCAGAAAGAGGCTCTCTGCTACCCTGATTCTGCGGACCACCTCTGCCCCTAGGGCGGCGTCTATTACTGTTACCCCCTCTGCCTCTGGGGGTAAACTGACTTTGTGCGTCAGGCGTGACTCCTTGAGATTTGCGGAACCACATTTTCCCTCCCTTCTGTCCTTTGGGGTAAGGTCTAGAAGGGGTGGAGAAACGGACTCCTACGGCAGAAAGAGTCTTGCCATCTTGTTCGCATCTAGTCAAAGTGTCTTTCACTTGAGGACCAAACAAGGTCGAGCCATCAAAGGGGGAGTTTGTGAAAGACGCCTTGAAGGGGTCTGCAAAATTACAAAGCCGCATCCAGGACTGACGCCTTAAAGCCACTCCTGTGCCTGCAGCTACTGCTCCATCGGCTGCATAAGAAATGAGCCGCATGGAGGAGTTAGCAATGGAGTTAAGGATTCCTAGCTGTGAGCTAATCTTATCCTGAGACCCAGCAGCTGACGGATCCTGTAAAACTTCTCCCAACTCTTTAAGAACATCTTTTTGAAGGCGGGTGAAGTGGCAGAAGTAGTTCAGCGATCTCATGGCAAAAGTCGCTGAAGAAAAAATCCGCTTACCGTACCTGTCCATAGTCCTAGAATCCTTGTTAGGAGGATGGACAGGTACTGAAGGATCAGCTAATTCCTTCTTGGTGGCAGCAGCCACCACCATGGCATCAACTGGGACACCCTTTGTTAAATATTGTCTATCTTGTGGGGCCGTAATAAATTTTGAAGGTCTCCTAGGGATAGGTTCCACCGAATCTGGAGCCATCCATACCTTCCGAGCCACTACCTCCATGAGAGGGTCGAAAGGCGGAGACACCCAGGAGGTGGAGGGTCGAGATCCAACGCCTCCAGGTATACTGACTGCCCTCGGAAGGATTAAGGGAGGGCCAGTTCCCCCTCTGCTTAAGGATTTCAAGGATGTCTGAAAATGAGACATCCTCAGAGGAGTCAGTATCTGATGTAGTAGACTCAGGGGAGTCTAGATGTTTCCTCTTACATGTCCTCTTACGCGGGGGTTCCCCTGATGGATCAGGAGAAGCCTCGGAAGAGGAAGATATTCCCAATGGGGAAACCTGAGGCGTTGGATCTCTGGGTCCGGGAGCAAGAGAGTGGGAAGAGACGTCAGCAGGCACTGTGGTGGGAGGAGCTGATGGAACTGTCCGTTGACTAAGCCCAGGGGCTAGTACACTCCTCATCACCTCGAAGGCTCCCCCGTCAGAGAGACCAGAAAGTTCCCGCTCCGAAGAGATAGGAACCCCAGGCCTCACCGAGAGGGAAGGCTCCGAGGCAGATGTCGGGGCCGAGCTCACCAACGCCGAAGCTCCGAGAGGGAGAACGGGGTTGGACAAGGGTCCGATGCCACTTGCCCCCTCGGAGCCGATGAGAGAGACCAGATGCCCGGATCCCTCCAATGAAGGTCTCAAGGAGGAAACCGGAGCCGAGGACGACGGAGCCGAAAGGGGTGGTATCGGCTCCGAAGTCACAACGGTGCCGGTTCCCAGGAGCTCTGGCTCCGAGCTCTGTAAGAGAGTTGAAGGAGGAATTTTGGTGGATGTGAGATAGCTACCGTCTGTTGAGATGGGCTATGGAGTATTTGGGCCAATGCCTGAGACTTTAATAGTCTACTCACCACTCTCTCGAGGTCGTGATCAGATAGCCTGGATGACAGAGAAGAACGGCTCCGATGGCTCCGCTCCGAGAGCAAGGGTGATCTCGGAGCCGAATGTATAGATTCCACTGAAGGAGATAGAGATCTCTTTTTTGAGATCAATGGAGCCATCAGAGCCGAAGATACGTCGGCTCCAGCCGGAGCCGACACTGAGTGTCTAGATTTGACAGTATCGGTGCCGGATGGAGCCGATACTGAGACTGGTAAGGTGGAAGTATCGGCTCCGGCCGGAGCCAATCTCGAATCTGGTGAGGATGAACCTGAAGCCGACGGCTTGGAAGTCTGAGCCAAAGGCTTAACAGGTTTCGAGGGCTTCCCCGGCACCGACTTAGTCGGGGAGCTCTCGGGCTTTAATAAGCCCCTTAATATCAGCTTATTTTTTCGCTCCTGCAGGACTCTTGGGCTGAAAGCATGACAGATATCACAAGAGTCCTGCAGGTGCGAAGGTCCCAGGCAATAAACACAAGAAGTGTGACCGTCTGTCAGAGACATCTTCTGACAGCACGAGTCACACTTCTTGAAGCCTGAGACCTTAGTGTCCTTCGACATAACTGTGTCGAGGAAACACAATAGTAACACACACACACACACACACACACACACAAAAACACTCAGTCCAACAATTTAAAATAAACAGGGATAACACACAGTCATACACAAACAATCCCTGACAGGAAAAAATTTAGGGAGGGGATGGCCTAAGGCCTAACTAGGGAAAAGGGAATAATTTACTCGAAAAAAAAGGAACACTGACAGGAATAGGGCTAAAGTAAGTCGTTAGTTAACAAAAAAACCAATATATATATATATATATATATAAATTTAAAGGGGGGTAGACGAAAAGTCTCAAAAACTGTTCACTTACCTAGAGCTGGTAAAAGAAGGCACCTCGTTAGCGAAGCGGCAAACGAGATCTGGGTAATCTCCGCCTTGCATCATGGGATATAGGGTTGCCTCGAGCTGGTAAAATTAGCTCTCGAGCTTAGCAAGTGCCGAGTCGGAGCCGAGGATCAGCATCGAACCAGCAAGAATGAAGGCGAGATTGACAACTTAACATCTGCAGATAAAGATTTACTTAAATTCACATATACATCCAGTTGATTACATGTATGTCTTAGCTGGCCAAATCTCAGAGTTTAGGCAGAAAATAATCCAAAAATGTACCACTTTTATAAGGCAGACACCGAATAACAGTGAAGTAAACTACCCCCACTTATACTGGCTATTCAGGAATTCTAACAAGCATTAACTAAAAAAACAGAGCCACAACTTCCAGCTAGATAGTATTCAATGCAACACAAATAAATCAATTTAAATGCTGTATTATTTGAAAAAAGTGCAGATAAAGATTTACTGAAATTCACTTATACGTCCAGTTGATTGCATGTAGGTCTTAGCTGGCCAAAGCTCAGAGTTTAAGCAGACAATAATCCAAAATGTACCACTTATATAAGGCAGAAACCGAATAACAATGAAGTGAACTACCCCTGCTTATACCTGGCTATGCAGGAATTCTAACAAGCATTAACTGAAAAACAGAGCCACAACTTCCAGCTACATAGTATTCAATACAACACAAATAAATCAATTTAAATGCTGTATTATTTGAAAAAAAGTGCAAATAAAGATTTACTTAAATTCACTTATACATCCAGTTGATTGCATGTAAGTCTTAGCTGGCCAAAGCACAGAGTTTAAGCAGAAAATAATCCAAAATGTACCACTCACATAAGGCAGAAACCGAATTACAATGAAGTGAACTACCTCCACTTATGACTGGCTATGTAGGAATTCGAACAAGCATTAAAAAACAGAGCCACAACTTCCAGCTAGATAGTATTCAATGCAACACAAATAAATCAATTTAAATGCTGTATTATTTGAAAAAACTGCAGATAAAGATATACTTAAATTCACTTATATGTCCAGTTGATTGCATTTAGGTCTTAGCTGGCCAAAGCTCAGAGTTTAAGCAGAAAATAATCCAAAATGTACCACTTATATAAGGCCGAAACCAAATAACAATGAAATGAACCACCCCCACTTACCACTGGCTATGCAGGAATTCTAACAAGCATTAACTGAAAAAACAGAGCCACAACTTCAAGCTAGACAGTATTCAATGCAACAGAAATAAATCAAATTAAATGCTGTATTATTTGAAAAAGTGCAGATAAAGATTTACTTAAATTCACTTACACGTCCTGGTGATTGCATGTAGGTCTTAGCTGGCAAAAGCTCAGAGTTTAAGCAGAAAATAATCCAAAATGTACCACTTATATAAGGCAGAAACCAAATAACAATGAAGTGAACTACCCCCGCTTATCACTGGCCATGCATCAGTTCTAACAAGCATTAACTGAAAAAACAGAGCCACAACTTCCAGCTAGATAGTATTCAATGCAACACAAATCAATTTAAAAGCTGTATTATTTGAATAAAGTGCAGATAAAGATTTACTTAAATTCACTTATACGTCCAGTTGATTGCATGTAGGTCTCCAGCTGGCCAAAGCTCAGAGTTTAAGCAGAAAATAATCCAAAATGTACCACTTATATAAGGCAGAAACCGAATAACAATTAAGTGAACTACCCCCACTTATCACTGGCTATGCAGGAATTCTAACTAGCATTAACTGAAAAAAACGAGCCACAACTTCCAGCTAGATAGTATTCAATGCAACACAAATAAATCAATTTAAATGCTGTATTATTTGAAAAAAGTGCAGAGAAAGATTTACTTAAATTCACTTATATGTCCAGTTAATTGCATGTAGGTCTTACTGGCCAATGCTCAGAGTTTAAGCAGACAATAATCCAAAATATACCACTTATATAAGGCAGAAACCGAATAACAATGAAGTGAACTACCCCCGCTTATAACTGGCTATGCAGGAATTCTAACAAGCATTAACTGAAAAACAGAGCCACAACGTCCAGCTACATAGTATTCAATGCAACACAAATAAATCAATTTAAATGCTGTATTATTTGAAAAAAGTGCAGAGAAAGATTTACTTAAATTCACTTATATGTCCAGTTAATTGCATGTAGGTCTTACTGGCCAAAGCTCAGAGTTTAAGCAGACAATAATCCAAAATGTACCACTTATATAAGGCAAAAACCGAATTACAATGAAGTGAACTACCTCCACTTATGACTGGCTATGCAGGAATTTGAACAAGCATTAAAAAACAGAGCCACAACTTCCAGCTAAATAATATTCAAAGCAACACAAATAAATCAATTTAAATGCTGTATTATTTGAATAAAGTGCAGATAAAGATTTACTTAAATTCACTTATACATCCAGTTGATTGCATGTAGGTCTCAGCTGGCCAAAGCTCAGAGTTTAAGCAGAAAATAATCCAAAATGTACCACTTATATAAGGCAGAAACTGAATAACAATGAAGTGAACTACCCCCACTTATCACTGGCTAAGCAGGAATTCTAACAAGCTTTAACTGAAAGTGAGAAACTGAGAGTGGGGGATGGTGTTGAAGGCCTTGGCGAGGTCCACAGAGGCTGTGTGGACCACCTCACCCTCGTCCACAGCTCTGAAGACTGATTCAAAGAAGTCATTCAGGTTCAGGAGGCAAGATCGGCCCTTCACGAACCCAAAATGGGTGGGGTCCAGTGTTTGAAGGTTGCCATTGTCTTTGTTTATAATTTCCATGAAAATGCGTTCCATGCCCTTGCAGATCAGGCTTGTCAGACTGATGGGACGGTAATTCCCGGGATCCAAGTTGGATCCCCCCTTGTGGAGTGGGATAACTGCAGCTCTGAGCCAGTCAGTGGGCACGAAGCCTGAGGGCGAGGCTATGATTAAACATGACACTTAGGTGAGGTGCCAGTTCATTTTGTACTTCATGTAGTACACAGCCCAGGATGTCATCTGGTCCCATGGATGCTGCATTCTTAGCTTTGGAGATTATGGTTTCTACCTGTGTGGCCGTGATTACTGGAATTTGGCAATCTTTTGGTATTGAGATGGGTCCTTTAGAGGGTGAAGTTGGCACTAAATCGATCTGCCAGGATACTGGCAATATCCTTGGGATCAGTATATTTAATGCCATTGTGTTGTAGCTCAGAGCAGATCTGAGCATTGCCATTTAGATTCTTGACATAACTATAGAATGCCTTGTGGTTGTCTTTGGAATCTTTGGCAATTTTATTTTCGTAACTAGCTTTGGAGGATTTTATGGGGGATCTCAGATTCTTACTGAGGCTGGTTAGGGAGTTTTGTTCCATCCTGAGATTTTCCTCTTTTCTGCAACCATTTCTTCCTTCTGTTGTTTATGGTAGGGGACCACCAGACTGGCTTCCTTTTTTTGGAGGAGAGTGTCTTGGTTCTATTTGGGATGGTACGATTCATGCACAAGTGGATGTGCCTTAGTGTAGGATTCAGCAGTCAAACTTTTGCTCCCATCTGCATGGGTGTCATGATGTTTGTCATTTCTGACTTGAGTAGCATGAAGTTGGTTTTGGAGAAGTTTTTTTACGGAGGTTTCCTTACTGGGGGGGTGGGGGTGGGATGTGGATGTCAAGGGTGATTTGCTTATGGTCAGACCTGACCAATGTGGGGGTGACCACTGGTGTGGAGCATCCATCTCCCATGTTGGTAATGACCAGGTCTAGGATATTGGAGCCCCCGGTGGGACAATGGATTAGTTGATCCAGGGCATTGGAATTTATGAATTCCAAGAACAGTTGGGAAAAGGTGTTGGTACCCGAGTAGTTTTCCCAGTTAATGGCAGGGTAGTTGAAATCACCCAGTATTAGGGTGTTTGGTTGTATCTTAAAATTTTTCAGTATGTTTTGAAAGGTGTAGTGAAAATCCTGGGGCATGATGGGGGATCTGTAGCAGGCTACAACTTGGATTGCAATCTTAAATAGTGTTAGTTGCACCTGCAGAATTTCAGATGCATTGTGTTGGGCAACTAGCCTTGAGCTGTGAATATCCTTGGTGAATATGGACACCCCTCCACCTTTAGTGCTTCGGTCTTGGTTTGCTGGCCGAAAAGTGTGGTAAGAGTTGTAGCCTGGTACTGCAGGGTGCAATGTGGGGTCAGTGTGACCAAATCCAATGGTGGGCCCAGATGCCTCCTCTTATATGCCTCATGTAAGGGGGCTCAGGGGATGTGGCTCCTGTGTACCCCAAGGAATGCCTCTGTGCCAGGGCAAAATGTTTGGGGGGGGGAGTCAACAGAACAATTCTGACCTGTAGATGCCTTTCTGTGGAAGCTGACAAGAAAGAATGAGGGTTTGGGGGACCACAGTGAGTGGAGCCTGTGAATCAGTCTTGTGAAAAGCAGTGATCCTCCCCAGCACTTGGAATATGTACCAACCTCTAGTGGATCCAAGAACACCTCACCCATGGAAGGATAAAACTCTTCAAGAGAAGAGTGTGAATTGGACCCTGGGAGATTCTTAGCTCAACTTCAGGAGCCAGCACCAAGGTGGGGGATCAGACTTGAAGCCGTGAAGGCAGATGTCTCCAAGGGAACAAATGGGGATGGCCACATGAGCTCCTGGCTCCATGATTCAGGCATCAGATACAACAAAGTAGAAACTAGGAGAATCAGATCAAACAACCCTGGAGCTGATTAAGTGTGTATCAATGGCTCTCAAGCCACAGGATTCGGGTGACCATACAGATCCAAAGGAACCAGATCTCAAGGTCTGACTGGTGAGGGTGTCTGGACAGGAGAAAAATTAATGAATCCAACCAGCTTTGGAACAGATGGTGTCAATATGACACCCATCTCAATCTGAGTCTTCAAGAACTTTTGCAAAAGATGACCCAAAACAACTTCAGGAGTGCTTCTGAAGAACATAAAGGACCTTGTAGAGAGGGCTGAAAAAGGTGTCAAAGCTGAACGTTCATTTCTCTTTGGTGAGTCATGAATGGTAATAGGAACTCCTACATCCAGATCTGGAGGAAGAGTGTAAGTAGGGGGTCCATGCAGCATGCTCCTAAATCCTCTGAGCCTTAGAAGCTGATGATGGAACTAAAGACTCACTCAGACATTTCTTTGGATCAGTCCGCTGGCTCTTCCTTGTGATCTTAATTTTATGTTAGAGAAGCTAACTGCTACTCCTTTTGAACCACTTAATGTTGCCGACTTGAGGGTCTTAACATGGAAAACAGTTCAACTGATTGTTCTGCAAGAACGGTATTCCAGTTTCTAGCTGTTATGGTGAGTTATCCCTATCTCATTTTCCACAAGGACAGGGTTTTTTTTTGAGAATTACTCCTTTTTTTGCTTACAGTGACATTAGAGTTTACTTTAGGACGAACTTTCCATCTGCCTGTTTTCTTTCGTGAACCTAGAAGTGAGGGAGAAAGGATACTCCATACTTTGGATGCCCCAGCAACTTGCATGCTATCTTGACAGAACTAAATCTTTCAGATCTTTGGATCAATTGTTTGTTTCTTGAGAGAAAGCTGATGAATCCACCACTGAAGCTCGAGTTTGAGACAGGGAAGGAGGGACTAGGAAATCTAAGGGATGACAGTGACTTGAGGTACAACTGAAGTTTTCTCATACAGATCCTGGCCAGAGGCAGCACAGGAATGGCGGAAGCTATAAATCGAGAACCCTGAGAAAATCCCTAGCTGTGAATGAAGCCAGAGGAAGAATTGATTGGAAAAAGGAAATCAGAGAAAGAGCCGTTGGGGGAGGCAGGGATGTCAGCATGCAAATGGTCTTGATTCTGCAACAGAGAAAAACATGATCCTGAGAAGCAAACAGTAATGATTTTTGAAAGTTTATGTTGAACCCCAGGCTTTGTAACAGGAAAACAGTAAACTGGAGGTCCTGAAACAGAATCTTGGAGGACAAAGCCTGAATGATCAAATCGAACAGATAAGGAAAGATTTGCACCCTTCTCATCCTGCAAAAGGCAATGACAGGTGCAAGGCATTTGGTGAATACCACTGGGGCAGTACAGAGAGAAATGTAAAAACTTCCTGAAAAGGGGATAGATGGGAATGTGGGGCTAGGCATCCTTGAGGTCCAGATGTGCCAGGACAGCCTAGGGAAGAAGAGAGAACAAGGTTTAAAGGGACTACTTCCAGAAGGATGGGACCTTTAGAAAGGTATTGAGCTGAGAAAGGTCCATAATGGGTCTCCAGGTGCCTTCCTTCCTGGGAAACAGGAACATCTAGAATAGAAACTCTTCCCTTCCTGGGTAGGAGGCACAACTTGAATGTTGCCTTGGGCCAGAACAGCTTGAAGCACTTATGGAAAGAAAGGAAGTGGTTCCTGAGGAGGTTGTGGGATGTCCAGAAAGGGAGGAAGGGATTTCCACACCATGAAATACCCCTGGCAGATGATGGACAAAACCCAAGCATCTTGTGTGATCCTTAACCAACTGGGGTGGGACAGTGAAAGACAAAGGGACAAGTGAACCAGGCTGGCAGAAAGGGGAAGAAAACTGTCAAACGGAACCTGGTTTGTCCTGAAAAGGAGGTTTCTGAGAAGGAGAGGTACACACCTACAACCCTTTTTACCTTTGGCTAGAAGCCAAGACTGTCTGCAAACAAAAGCAGATTTGGAGGGATAATTCCTTTGAAATTTAGGGATAGGAAAAACAAAAATATGTTTCAGTTCCTGCAAGGCCTTGCGCCCTTGTCCTAGAGGGACTTAAAAAGTTCAGCAGCAGCAGCAGGAGACAAAAATGTTTTTATTATCAAGAGGACCATCTAACAATTTAGCTTTAATGTCATCAGTTAAAGGCTGAAGATGAATTCAAGAGTAAAATATGCAGAAACACAAAACCGGATACTAAACCAAGGCACAGGAGAGCCACAATATATGATGAAAAGCCGTTTTATTCCAAAAAGCAATCTTGCTTAAAAGCACCAAGGAAAAACTATCTAAAAAACAATTTGATAAGCACTTTCGTCTCTGTCAAATCAGAGACTTCTTCAGAACATCTTTTTACTGCTCAAACTTGATTTTAAATACAAGAACACTGATAGGGACGCCCTCTAACTACACAAATTGACCAACCAGCTTCCTATGATACGAAAATATGTAAGCATTGAACAGCTATTAAATATTTAAAATAACTATGCAAACCAATTAAAATATTAATTAAAATATAGCTACATAAAATGATATGTATAGAAGTATTTTAAACATTTCATGTAAACAATTAACCATGGACCAAACGAACACATAAGAATAAAAACATTTAAACATTTATAATATTTAGAACAACACACATTTCACTTTTTCCCTAGGGTTTTTATCTTTCCATAGCTTTTAGTTTTAAGAAACATGAGGGGAAAAATTAATCATTTAAACCACGCCACTGTGTGGCATTAGTTTTAAGTTGCCACATTACTTCTTGTTTTTCTAGACATAATGTCCACGGACAAACTCTTAAATCTGTCTCAAGAACTTCTAATACAATAAATTTAAAGGAGTGGTCATTAAATTCCATGCAGTGCTTAGACAATGCATTTGTGTCCTTTATTTCTTATGTTCCTTAGGTGTTCATATATACAGTTTTTCAATTTCCTCTCGGTTTTCCCGATATAAAAACAGGGACACTTCATGCAGAAGGCACAATATACAACTTTCTCGGTGTTGCAAGAACATTTTTTATTTAACTGAGCAATCACATTGTTAACGTTAAAAATACATCCCTCCCGAATATATGAGCAGTAGTTACAAGAGCCATTTTTTCAAACTCCCATTGTAGGGGCTTTTTGAAGTTGTTTCCAAAATATTCTTAAGATATTTTCCTTTCCTATAAACAATAGTTGGTTTCTCCCCAGTGCATTGTCTTGTTATCTTTGTTTGAAATTACAACCCAATTTTTAAATAATATATCAGCAGTTCTTTTGCTGGAATTATTAAAGGTTGTAATAAAAGCACTGTTGAAATTATTATTTTTTGATGCATCAAATATAGGCTCACTCAAAACAAAATCAACATTTTGGTTAAGGGTATTGATACTCACAGTATGGCCCATTCTTTCTTCTTGATATTGGTTAAGCAGAGGTATAAAATGGCCCCTTTCCCATTTATTGATTACTTCTATCATATCATTTATTAAATTATAGGGGTAACCTCTTTTTAGAAACATTTCTTTTAATACATCACATTCATTCAGGAAGCTATCAAATAAGGTCACCATACGTGCAGCTCTTATAAACTGCCCCTTAATGACAACTTTTTTCTGTTTTTGAGGGTGGGAGGTTTCAAAATGTAAGAATTCAAGAGTAACACCTCAGAAATGAGCAAAATGCAGCAGCCCTAGAAGAAGCACCAGCTGCATTATAACTATATGTAATGGAGTGTCAAGCAACTTGAGAGGTAGACTCCAACATGAAAGGGACGAAACCTTTTCTTTAGAATCAGGAAGGTCAGAAATTACCTTAGAAATTTGAGAAAGAAGGGCTAAAACATACCCAGTCATATGAGTCCGGTAACCGAAAGCCCTAAAAGCCAGGGTGACAGCAGCATAAACCTTTTTGCCCAACTCTTCCATGGCAATACAGTATTTGTCTGAAGAAAGCAGTTTAGTAGAAGGCAAACACTTACAAGGTTTGTCAGAAAAGACAGATAATACAGAAAGATCAGCATAAGGACATTTACACAAAAATTTACAATCATCAGACACCTTGTAAAATATATCAGGTTTCTTGAGGGCTGAAGGCAGAGAATCAGGGGCAAAGAATAGTTGTGTAAAATCTTACCAGAACCATAGATGCCCTCCTCTTCCATGTTGCAGTATTCTTTACTGTGGGATCCTCCACCTCAGGCGACCCAAATGTTGGCTCCTATGCAAAAGCTCAAGCCTGGCTGCTGCTAGTGCGAGGGATGTCACACATAGGGCCATAAAAAACAGGGGCCTTAAATGTGACGTTTGCACACACAGACCTCAGAACTGACTGCCCAGTCAGACAGCAGTTTAGGTAGTGCCAAGTGATGTCCTGTAGACAGGAGAAATGTAACTGACTGCCCAGTCTGACCATGGTCTAGGTAGTGTCTAATGATGCCCTCTAGACAGATGAAATGTAATGAAGGCAGATAGGAGGGAGGGAAGGAATACTGCAACATGGAAGAGGACATTTATGGTTATGGTAGGTTCATAGGTTAGTAGTAGGCTATCGGCCTTAGGGACTATACAAGCCTAGCCATAACAATTCCCTGGCTATTTCTTCCCACAATATTTACTTCCCTGGACCCCTGTCTAACAGGGCGACGGATGTGATCCCCGGGGTGATCCCCGGGGTGAATTTCCTATCTCCCATCCAATCATCAAGGTTCATTTTTGAAGAGGGCCAAAGAGGTGCTCTGCTTTACATGTATAGGCCAGTCTATTCCAGAGTCTGTGGAGTCTCTGGGTCAGGAACCTATCTCTCCAGCACGTTTTGTTCATTGTGATGACAAGGTTTAGATCCCTGGAGCGTGCGGTTCTGAGGGAATGGGATTTTAAGTGTAGCATGTCCAACAGCTCTGGGTTTGACATGGTCTTGTATGTTAAGCAGAAATCGCCTCTGAGTAAACGATATGCCACAGAGTATAGCTGGAGGTTTTTTTAGACGGTCAGCATATGGCATCTGCATTAGGCCTGTGATTCTTTTAAGTGAGGTATTTCTGCGGCTTTTCCAGCTGTTGCAGATGTCTTGTGAGGTACATACCAAATGGGGCGTTGTACTCTATAATGAGTCTAATGAGAGATGAGTACAGTGGGACAATGGCCTCCTTTTTTCTGGATGAAAAGCCCTTAGTGATGAGGTGTGCCACACAGAAGGATTTCCTGACTGTTGTGGCGATGTGGTTATCGAAAGTGAGACCACTGTCCACCTGTGTCCCTAAGTCTCTCATCACACTTTCGGTGTTTAGTGTAAAGCCACCTATGTGATAATTCATGGGAACATGTTTTTTCCCAAAGGGGATAACTATACATTTCTTGGCATTAAGCTTGAGCCCATGGCTCTGGCACTAAGCATCTATTTCTGTAAGGCCCTTTTGTACAATATCCACATCATTTGGGGATTCAACAATGGCTCCCACTTTGCAGTCATCTGCAAACTTTGTTAGCCAGAGTCCCTTAGTGCTGGCCTGTACTTCAGAGAAGTAGATGCCAAACAAGAGCGGTCCCAGGACTAAACCCTGAGGTGCTCCACTTGTCACCTGTCTGGAGCTGGATTTGGAGTCGGCTCCTTTTACAGTCTGTGTTCTGTCAGTAAATCAGTTGGCAACCCATAGAGTGATGTAGGGATTTATGCCCAGCTTAGTAAGTTTATCTAGGATTCCAGAGTCATAGCATAGAATCCAGAGTCACTCCTAGCTTTAAATAACTTTATTGGAGAGGAAAGTAATAAAACTTCAACAAAATTAAGAAAATTGAAGTCCCCCCCCCCCCAAAAGGAACTTATCCGCCAAGCTAAGAAAATCACAGGCTGACTGTAAAGCCCTGGAAGTCTCATAAGTTCTTTGATTATTAGGCTAATGGCTCAAGGGCCTTTATAAGCCTTGCCAGTTTTACCCAGATTTTACTCAATTTTCTATCCCTACGGGAAAGATAATAAGGACCAGCAAGCGGGGTTTTGATAATTTTTAGAGACTTCCTTTGTCCATAAGCAACATGGGAGTTCACCCCAGTAGAGAATTTGCAATTTCCCATCCCTTGGTCCAGGCTGCACTTGAAGATGGTCAGGGTAGGGCTCTGCTTCACAAGAATAGGAAGCCTATTCCAGAGGTGGGGCAATCTCTGAGACACACACCTGTCTCTCCAGCATGATCTATTCATACCAGACATCAAGTTTAAATCCTTGGAGTTGGTAACCCTTGTGCAGTTAGTTTTGTGAATATGCAACATTTCCATCAGTGCTGGGTCAGACACTGCCTTGTAGGTCAGGCATAGATCTCCCCTCAGTAATTGGCAGGAAGTGTTAGGGCTTAATCGGTCTGCATATGACATGTTGGTTATACCCTGTACTTTTTAGGTGAGAAACTTCTGAGGACACTCCAACTGTTGCAGGTGCCTGGGACATACATGCCAAAGGATGCATTGTACTTGATTATTGGTCTGATGAGGGCCGAGTACAGTGGTACTATGACATCCTTAGATCTGGATACCATGCCCTTAACTATAAGCTGAGCTACATAAAAGGATTTCATCACCACTGTGGACACACGGTGGTCAAAGTTCAGGTTACTATCATTCTGAGTACCCACGTCTCACCACTGGGTTCACTTCTGCGGGGGGGGGGGGTGCTATCAATGTTGCAATTGGCAGGGGTATACGACTTCCTAAAGGGTATTATTATGCATTTCTTCGCATTTAGTTTGAGGCCCTGGCTCCGATACCAATCATTAATCTGCATCAGTCTTTTCTGCAGGATATCATCATCGTTTGGGGAATAATGACTGCCCCCAACTTGCAGTCATCAGAAAACATGGTCAGCCAAAGGCTCTCTCCATTTGCCTTGATATCTGAGAAGTATATCCAAACCAGGAGGGGGCCCAGAAATAAGCCTTGTGGTACTAGACTGGTAAAGTATAGTTGCGTACACTTACATGCAGATGTTAGAGTGCATTCACTGTTGCAGTCATCACACTTGGGTTATCCTGCCAGGTGTAGCCCTCAGTCGGCCCGAATTCCAGAGGCTTAGTATTTCTGCGTCGGTTGCTGTCGCTCCAAGATTGACGGCAGGCCGTCAGTGATATAAAATCAGGCAGCCGATGCCATTACATCAGTTTTTCTTGCCCCAACTGTCAGGAGCCCCCAAATAGGGAGCAAGGTTATGATGGAAGAACACCACCAGTAGAAAGTCAATACCAAAAAAATCCCCTGTAAAGGGTGAGGAAGAGAGAGAGAGAGAGAGAGAGAGAGACAAGGGGGATGGAAGGTGGGAACAAGGACTGCAACAGTGAATACACTCGAACATCTACATTTTAAGTATACACAACTGCAATATGTTCTTAGTGTTTCATTGTTGCAGTCATCACACTTGAGTTGACTCCCAAAGCTAAAGAAAAGAGTGGCAGTCAAGAAGACTGGGGGCTGGCTAGGATGCCCTGCAAGACTGCGGTTGCAAAGCCTGCCCTGGATTTGGAGAAGATAGACAGGTAGTAATGCTTGGTGATGGTATGAGCAGAAGTCCATGTTGCAGCCTTCAAGATGTACCTGGTAGGGACACCTCAGAGAAAAGCTGCAGAGGTGGAGGTTGCTCTGGTGGAATGCATCCTGACCCCCTTAGGGGGCGGTTTCCCATGGTGTCTGTAGCAGAAATGGATGCAGTGTGCTATCCATTTGGAGATTGTTTGTTTGGATATGGCCTTGCTATCTGCCCCTGCTGCAAAGCTGACTAGCAATTGGTCAGTTTTCCTAAAAGATTTAGTCCTATCCAGGAATCTGAGTTGTCTGTGCACATCTAGAGAATGCAGAATTTTCTCCCCTTTGTTTTGTGGGTTTGGGAAAAAGTTGGGCAAATGAATTGATTGGTTGAGAGCCACTCTGGGCACCACTTTAGGCATGAAAGTTGGGTTAGTCCTGAGGGAGACCCTGTCAGCATGGAAAATGATGAAGGGCTCTATAGCCATGAGTGCTTGTACCTCTGAAACTCTTGAAGCTGAAGTGATGGCCAAAAGCAAGGCTATTTTCCAAGAGAGGAATTTTAACTCTGCTGAAGCTGCAAGCTCAAAGGGGGGCAGTGTGAGCTTTTCCAGCACAAAGTTAAGGTCCCAAGCTTGGGTAGGAGCTCTTCTGGGTGGCCTTAAATTGTTAGCCCCTCTTAGGAACTATTTGATGAGTGGGTGAGAGAAGAGAGGTGGCTCTGTGCTGTAATGAGCAGAGATGGCAGAGGCATGAATTTTAATAGAAGAGAAGGACAGGACCCTGTGTAGTAGGTCTGCTAGGTAATCCAGGATGAGAGGTAGGGAGGGCTGTGCTGTTTCAGCTCCTTTAGCCTGGATCCAGGTGTAATACCTTTTCCACTTGTCAGCATAGGATTTTCTAGTGCTGGGGCATCTGGCCTCACGTATAGCATCCAGTACTTGTTTGCTTAGGTTGGTAGCTGGAGAACAGGTTAGGGAATAAGCCGTGCTGTCAGGTTCAGGGTCTGCAATTTTGGATGCATGAACTCTCCATTCTGGGTTAGGAGTGTTGGGATCTGAAGTAGGTGCCATGGTGGCAGGGGTGACAGACTGTGCAGCAGTGGGTACCAGTATTGGCATGGCCAGTCTGCAGCAATCAAGACTGCTCTTGGTTTTTCCTCTCTTATTTTGAGCAGTACCCTTGAAATTAGTGGTAGAGGGGGAAATGCATAGATCGAGAGGTGTACCCATTGGAAGGACAGAGCAGCCACTTTCCAGGCCTTGCTGTGAGGTTCCCTGGTGCAGAACTTGCTGAGCTGGTGATTGTTGGTGGAGGCAAAGAGGTCAACTTCGGGGTGCTCCATTTCTGGATTACAAGTTTGAAGGTTTTGTGATCTAGCTGCCACTCGTGTGGGTCTAGCAGGTTTCTGCTTAAGTTGTCTGCCAGAGAGTTTTTGGGAGCCTGGCAGGAATTGTGCTAGCAGCTGAATTTGCATGGCTGAAGCAGTGTGCCAAAGGGTCATGGCGAGCCTACAGAGAGGATAAGAGTGAGTTCTTCCCTGCTTGTTGATAGACCACATCACTGTGGTATTGTCTCTGTCTTGATCAGTAGAGGCCCCGGGGAGAGTAGTTGGTCTGAAAGCTGTCAGAGCATGCTGAACAGCTAGCATCTCTTTTTGATTTATGTGTAGATGTATTTGATTTGGGCTCCAATGGCCCTGAATGCACCTGCTGTCCATGTGTGCATCCCAGGCATAATATGCTGCGTCTGTGGTTAGGGTCTGTGCGGCGTGGGGTTGTACGAAGGGGAGACCCTTGTTATGGTTACACATTGCTGCCCACCATAGAAAATCTTTCCTTAGACAGGGTATTATAGGAATGACAGTGTCCAGGTCTTGAGGGTGTTGACACCAAAGGCTTTTTAAGTACCACTGTATTTTCCTCATATGCAGTCTGGCATATGGAATTAGTAGAATGCAGGATGACATGAACCCTAGAGCTTGCAGGATTTTCCTTGCAGATAACTGGGTTCTGGTGGCCAGTTGAGAGAAGTAGCCTGCCAGGTAGGCTTGTTTTTCTGGAGTAAGGAATGCCATCTGGGATGCTGTGTCCAGGCTTGTTTCCAGGAATACAATTTTTTGAGTGGTGACTAGTTTGGATTTCTTTTCATTTATAGTATATCTCAGGGAGGTCAGTATGTCCTTTACAAAGGCCAGGTGCTGTAACAGCTTTTCCTGTCTGCCTGAATCAGGCAGTCGTCTAAGTAGGAGTAAATTTGAATATTCCTTTGTCTGCAAAAAGCAATGGCTGGAGCCAGGCATTTTGTGAAAACTCTGTGAGCAGTGGATAAGCCAAAGGGAAGTGCAGAGAACTGTAACAGCATAGATCCTGCCCTGAAACGTAGATATTTCCTGCGAGAATCCCTGATTGGGATGTGTACATAGGCCTCTTTTAGGTCTAGGGTGGCTAACCAAACATCCTTGGAAAGCATAGGAAGAAGCTGCTGGAGGGTGAGCATTTTGAGTTTTGGGATCACCAGGAAGGTGTTTAGAATTGATAGATTGAGGACTGGGTGCCAGGTGCCCTCTTTTCTGGGTACCAAGAAAAGCCTGGAATAGAATCCTTGCCCTATCTGTTCTGCAAGAACAGGCTGTATTGCCCTCATGGAGAGTAGGGAATGGACTGGTTTTATGGCGTCTGCCCACTGGTTTGGAGGAAGATCTGGGACCCTTTTGGGGTTGGCAGAGTGTGGAAATAAAATTTGTATCCCTGGGACACTATGTTGAGGACCCATCGGTTGTGGGTAATAGAGGCCCAGTTTTTTTGCATGGGAGGAGAGTTTTCCTCCTAGGGGCACAAGCAGGTGGGCAGAGTTAAGGGGTGGAGGTGTAAAGTCATTGTGAGTTCTTTCCATAAGGAGGTGGCTTAGCACTCCCTGTTTTTGAAGTGGAGGAACTCCATTGTTTAGATCTCTGCATTCTCTGGGACTGCTGTCTGGGGGGGGGGTCTACTTCCCCTAGGTCTTGTCTGAGCTGGCCTGGAAAGGACCAGTGTTTGGAGGGGCAATACCTACTGAACCTCGGAGGCTGGACCTGTAAGAAGTCTAACTGTCTGCATAGATTTAGCTTTTTCTTCCATCTTTTTTAACACCTCTTCTGCCTTGGTGCCAAACAAATTGCCTTTGTTCAGTGGTGCGTCCAATAGTTTTGATTTGACATGGTCTGGCAAGATCTGTTCCTTAAGCCAAGCATGCCTTCTAAGTACAGAACCTGTGACTGCTGCCCTGCAAGATACTTCTAGGGGGTCAAAGCAACATTGCAAGATATGTTTAGTAACTTGGCTTGCAGAATGCATAAGCTCCTGTAATTCTTTATTTCCTGCACAAGCAAGATAGGTAGATATTTTTTGTTTGTGGAGTTCCATGGTATGTTGCTGGTATTTCAGCTCATGGAACTGACAATTTAGTGCTCTAATGGCAAGAGTTGCAGAGGTGTATACTTTTTTACTCCATCTGTCTAAAGCTCGGGAATCCCTGTCCAAGGGGGTGGGATTCTTAGCTGTGGTTGCTTTTATTCCTTTAGGTCCTTGGGAGATGACCTCTGGGTCAGCAGTAGGATTTTTGAAAAGAAATTTGTGAGAGTCACGGACTCTGTAATATCTGTCAGGTTTCCTGGGAGCATGAGAAAGGGTGTCAGGAGTCAAACTGGATTCCATATCCAATCATGCTCCACAAAGTCCACAAGCCCCCCTCCATCTCTTCAAGTGAAGAGAAAAAAAACTTCTTCAAAAGCCAATTGGCTTCCTATACTAATGTAGCCAATCACAATCCACCAAATCCAACACACCTGCCCTCAACAAAAAAAGTCTTTAGATTACTGTAATTCAGCCAGTCTGCAGCCTCCCAGTTCTTCAAGTGCCAGCAAATAAAACTATAAAAAAAGCTGAATTCAAATGCATTTCTGTACCAGCATTTTGTTACAGAAAAAAATAAGTTATGTCTTACCATAATGTTCCATCTGTGCTGTAAATCTTTGTTCATTCATGACAGATAGGACCGCAGTTCAGTCCTCGGAACCGAAACGGCCATTTCCCAGCTCGTGCAAGCCCAAAACTCTCAGCTAAGAACCTACCTACAATGCCCCTTTCCTAGATACTCCAGATCGAGTTTGCCCACCCTAGATAAAAGATGTAGTAATAGGAAAAATAGGAGGCTTTGTCTGAGCAAATATCCTAACCAGGAGTTCCTAAAGTCCACCAGGAATCCAGGCAGGAGGAAAGAGGGCAGGAAGTAATGAATGAACAAAGATCTGCAACACAGATGGAACGTTATGGTAAAACATAACTTCTTTATCTGATGTTGTAAATCTTTGTTCATTCATGACAGATAGGACCGAGTTCCCAGCTACTTGAGTCCTAGGTGGCCCTAAGGAAGGATATTCCTGAGCACCATAGAACCAAAAGATGCTTGCCCCCTGGAGGTCAAATCCAATTTGTACTGAGATATGAAGGTATGAGGTCTTGCCCAAGTGGCTGCTGCGCATATATCATCCATAGCGACTCTGGAATGAGAAGCTACAGAAGTAGCCATAGATCTGGTAGAATGAGCCTTTATTCTGGAAGGTAAGGGTAGCTTATTCTGTTGGTAGACAAAGGTAATGACGTTTCTAAGCCAAGAGAATATAGTCACTTTGGAAACAGATTTACCCAATCTGGGTCCTGCAAAAGCCACAAACAATCGGTCTGTTTCCTGAAAGATTTAGTCCTGTCCAAATAACAACAAAGCTGCCAGTGCACACCAAGGGTGTGCAAAAGGTACTCCCCTCTATTAGAATGCCTTGGGAAGAAAACCAGCAGGTTAATAGATTGGTTAATGGAAAAGCCAGAAATGACATTGGGCAAGAAAGAAGGGTCAGTACAAAGGGACATCCTATTTGTGTGGAAGATCAAGTAAGGACTATTAACACTCAAAGCCTGCAGCTCAGATACTCTTCTCACTGAGGTGAGTGTTACTAGAAGTATGGTTTTCCATGACAAAAATTTCAAATCACATGAATCAAAGGGCTCGAAGGGAGAGCCTGAGAGAGACTGAAGCACCAGAATCAAGTCCCAGGGTTCTAAGGGAGGCTTGACCAGAGGTCTAGATGTAATACTCCCTTCAAAAAGGTCTTGCATAGGCGGTGTGACATAACTGAAGAATTATCAAGACCATTATGACAATTGGCGATAGCTGCTAAATGTACAGTGATCGTTGAAGCTGAGGCTCCTGCATGTAGAAGAGTAGCCAGGTACTGTAGAACCTTTTGAATAGGCATAGAGAAAGGATCTAAGTTCTGGTCTTTGGCTCAAATAGAGAACCTAGTCCATTTACTAGAATAAACCTTTCTAGTGGAAGGTTTGTGTGAGGCCAGAAGAATTTCACGAACAGGAGATGGGATGTTAGGCAGCCTAGCAATCATTGGAAGTGGAGGAAAGTACAGTTTTGTACCTACCATAAATGTAGATGTTCGAGTGCTAATACAGCTGCAGTAATCACAGATGGGTTTTCTGCCGTCAGGCGGGTCCTCGGTCGGCCGAATTCCAAAGTCTAGGTCCGGCGTCGGTTGTCGTCGCTTTCTTTCCTGACGTCAGTGCGACAGGGGTATATAAGACACAGCCGACGCCATATTCTTCAGTCTTTCTTGCCCCAGATGTCAGGTGCCCTCAGAAGGAAGGCAATACAAAAATTATATATATATATATATATATATATATAGTCAAGCAATGCAATATAATCAAAAATCAGTAGTTGCAAGCAAATACACCATAGAAGGATAACCCAAATTAGGTTGTATGAGGAAGTGTTAGCCACTAGGCCTTTACCAAGAGGGGAAGAAGGGAGGGAAACCTGTACTGCCGCTGTATTAGCACTCGAACATCTACATTTATGGTAGGTACAAAACTGTACTATGTTCATCGTGCATACAGCTGCAGTAATCACAGATGGGTAGAATCCCAAAGCTACGCACAGGGTGGTAGGCACTAAGTGGAACTGGGAGCAGCCAGAATGCCCTGCAACACAGCAGTGGCAAAGCCTGCTCTAGTTTTGGAATATAAAGGCAGGTGGTAGTGTTTTGTGAAGGTATGCACAGAACTCCAAGTGGCTGCCTCCAAAATATCTTTGGTAGGGACTCCTCTGAGGAAGGCTGTAGAGGTAGCTGTGGCCCTTGTGGAGTGGGATCTGATGCCTGTAGGAACAGGTTTGCCATGAAAGAAGTAACAAAACCGTATGCAATGGCCTATCCATTTTGAAATTGTCTGTTTGGAAATTGGCTTCCCTTGAGCTCCTACAGCATAGGACACAAAAAGTTGTTCTGATTTCCTGAAGGGCTGTGTTCTGTCCAAATAGTAACGTAGCTGTCTATGGATGTCTAAGGAATGTAGCAGCCTTTCCCCTTTGTTTTGAGGATTGGGGTAAAAGGTAGGTACGTGTATGGCCTGATTTAAAGCTACCCTGGATACTACCTTAGGCATAAATGAAGGGTTGGTTCGTAGGGAAACCCTGTCCTGATGGAAGATGAGAAAGGGCTGCACAGCCATGAGGGCTTGTAGTTCCGAAACCCGACGAGCTGAGGTAATGGCCAGAAGGAAGGCTGTTTTCCAGGACAAATATTGCAAAACTGTAGAGGCAGCTGGTTCAAAGGGAGGTAATGTTAATTTTTCTAGAATGTAGTTAAGATCCCAGGCTGGTATTGGTTGTTTCCTTGAAGGTCTTATATTCTTAGCTCTTCTGAGGAACTGTCTTAAAAGTGGGTGAGAAAATAAGGGTGGATCAGTGTTGTATTCTGCAGAAATGGCTGAGGCATGAATTTTGATGGAGGAAAATGAAAGTCCACTTTTCAACAGCTCAGCTAGATACTGTAATATCTGAGGCAAATTCAGTTTTCTAGGATCCTGGCCTTTTTTCTCATTCCAAGCGCAAAAACGTTTCCATTTTGCGGAGTAAGCCTTTCTAGTAGATGGCCTTCTGGCCTCCAAAATGACATCCTGCACCTCTTTGGAGAGTAGGGTCTGTTGTGGTGTTAAATTTTTCCATGCAGCCAGATTGAGAGTTTTCAGCTGACTGTGAAGAGGTTTGTAGCTGTGCTGAGTCAGAAGAAGAGGCATTAGAGGTAGGGTCCAGGGAGGAGTATGTGTTAGGCTCCTCAGGAGTGGGTACCAGTGTTGTCTTGGCCAGTCTGGAGCAATCAGTATCATCTTCGGTCTGTCTGCTCTTGCTTTCAAGAGCACCTTGGGCAGAAGAGGCAAAGGTGGGAAAGCGTAAACTGTCCATGTAGGCCAACTGAAAGAAAGGGCGTCCGCTCTCCAGGCCTTTGGATGAAAGGTCCTTGAACAGAACTTTTTCAATTGATGGTTCCTGTGGGAGGCGAAGAGATCTATGTCTGGTCTTCCCCACGCTTGGATTATCTTTGTAAACACTTGAGGATGTAACTTCCATTCGTGTGGATCTGTCAAATTTCTGCTTAGATTGTCTGCCAGCGTGTTTTCCAATCCTGGCAAGTACTGTGCTTGAAGTTCGATTTGCCATTCCAGAGCCAAGTTCCAAAGCGGCATGGCTAGCCTGCACAGGGGGTATGAATGTGTTCCACCTTGTTTGTTTATGTACCACATTACTGTGGTGCTGTCTGTTCTTATCAATAATTGCCCTGGATGCAGGAGGTCCTTGAAAATTGTAATTGCATTTATCACTGCTAGCATTTCTTTTTGATTGATGTGAAGGTGCTTTTCCCTTTGGGACCATTTGCCCTGAATGCACCTGTCTGTCATATGCGCCCCAGGTAATCTGAGGCGCCTGTTGTGATGACTTGATTTGCTTGAGGCTTGCAGAATGGAAGACCTGTGTTTGTTTGGCATGCTTGGGCCCACCATAGAAATTCCTTTTGCAAACATGGAATTATTGGTATTATTGTTTCTAAACTGTGGCTGTGTTGAGACCATAGGTTTTTTAGGTACCACTGAAGTTTCCTCATATGCAACTTTGCACATGGGATTAGAAGAATGCAAGATGCCATGAAGCCCAGAGCCTGCAGGATTTTCCTTGCAGTGAGCCTGGTACAATTTGCTAGTATTTTGAAGTAATGAGTTAGTTGCCCTTGTTTTTCTGACGTAAGATAGGCCATCTGGGTGTTTGTGTCCAAGTTGGCACCCAGGAAAGTTATTTTCTGAGATGGTGTTAGCCTGGATTTCTCCTTGTTGACTGTGTATCCCAGAGAATTCAATAACCGTGTTACATAAGCCAGATGTTCCAGAAGTAGGTGCTTGTTGTCTGCTTGGATCAGGCAGTCGTCCAAATAAGGGTAAATTTGTATCCCTTGGAAGTCTGCAGTAGGCAATTACTGATGCCAGGCATTTCGTGAATACTCTGGGTGCAGTAGATAAGCCAAAGGGCAATGCAGAGAATTGATAGTGGAGTGAACCTGCAAGAAATCTGAGGTATCTTCTGCAGCTTTGTCTGATTGGGACATGCAGGTATGCCTCCTTGAAGTCCAATGTTACCAGCCAAAACTCCTTGCCCAGCATGGGAAGAAGCTGCTGTAATGTGAGCATCTTGAATTTTGGTACGAGTAGAAATGTGTTTAGGATGGATAAGTCCAAAATGGGTCTCCAGTCGGTTCCTTTCCTTGGTACCAGAAAAAGGCTGGAATAAAAACCTTGACCTTGTTCGTGAGTAGGTACCTCTTGAATAGCTTTCATGGCCATAAGCTTTGAAATTTGTATTTGAGCCTCTGCCCTTTGATTTTGTGGCAGGTTCGGCATGCCTCTCATTTTTGGAAGAGTGTGAAAGTGAAATCTGTAGCCTCTGTTTATAATGTCCAGGATCCATTTGTCTGTTGTGATAATATGCCAATTTCTTGTAAATAATGCCAGCTTTCCTCCCAAGGGTGCTGCCAGCTGAGACTTGCTTGGCATGGAAAGGGGGAAGTCATTGGGTTTGTTTCCTGTATTGCTGTGCACTGTCTTCGTCACCTCTTGTTGCTGGAGTTTGCCATTGTCTGCCTCTATATGATCCTTGAGGTTGTCCTCTGCCCCTTGTGTGCCTGTATCTACCTCTTTGTGGCTTGTCCGTGGCTGGAAAGGACCAGTTCTTTGCAGGCCAATTTCTGCTAAAACGTGGTGGTTGAACCTGTAGAAAAGCTTTGACAGTTTGCATAGATTTAGCTTTTTCTTCTATTTTCCGTAGTATCTCCTCAGCATTAGTACCAAATAGTACATCCTTTTGTAAAGGAGCATCTAGTAGCTTAACTTTAACATGGTCAGGCAAGGTTTGTTCTCTAAGCCAGGCATGTCTACGAATGACTGATCCTGTCACAGCAGCTCTACTTGAGGCGTCTAGGGCATCATAGCCACATTGTAAGGTGTGTTTACCCACTTGTTCTGCACTATGCATCATATCCTGCAACTCCTTCAAATCTGGTTGTTCAGGTTGAGACATTTTATTTCTTAATTGTGATAACAGAAACTGCTGATATTTAAGCATATGGAACTGACAATTTAAGGCCCTCATGGCTAGGGTGGTCGATGTATATACCTTTTCTCCCCACCTTTCTAAGGATCTTGACTCTCTTTCGGAAGGTAGTGGATTCTTAGCAGTAGAGGCCTTCATTCCCTTGGGGCCTTGAGAAATGGTTTCAGGGTAAGCATTATGGCTTTTGTAAAGAAATTGGTGAGAGGTAGGAAAGTACAGTTTTGTACCTACCATAAATGTAGATGTTCGAAGATCCACATTGCTGCAGTCCTTACATATGGGTAGTCCGCTGTCCTCGATCGGCCTGAATACCAAAGTATTAGGCTGACGTCGGTCAAGGCGCTTAGAACTGACATCAGGACGTCAGGGTACAAAAGCGCATGACCGACGTCATATCCTCAGTCTTTTCTTGCCCCAGATGTCAGAAGGCCCCCGAAAGAAAGGCCATAGCCAAAAAACAGAAAAGAACATCCAACCACTCCTGTACTAACAATATTTACAATATGTACAATCCAAACCACACAACCACCCCAAACTACAGAGGGGAAGGAGGGAGGGTTAACTGGATTGCAGCAATGTGGATCTTCGAACATCTACATTTATGGTAGGTACAAAACTGTACTATGTTCTTCATCTCACATTGCTGCAGTCCTTACATATGGGTAGAATCCCAAAGCAGAGGTAAGGGAGGTTGGCAAAACTATAAAGCATTAGGTGCTGCCAAAATGCCCTGTAAAATTGCAGTGGCAAATCCAGCCCTAGATTTAGAATAAAGTGGAAGGTGGTAATGTTTTGAGAAAGTATGCACTGAACTCCAAGTAGCTGCTTCCAAAATATCTTTAGTAGCTACCCCCCTTAAAAAGTCTGTAGAAGTGGCAGTAGCCCTAGTGGAATGAGGCCTGATTCCAGCCGGAATCTCCTTACCATGATGGGAGTAACAGAAAGCAATACAAAAACCAATCCACTTAGAAATAGTTTGTTTTGAAACAGGTTTTCCCTGAGAACCCAAAGCAAAAGAAACAAACAACTGCTGAGACTGCCTGAACCCTTTAGTTCTGCTCAAATAATATCGCAACTGCCTGTGTATATCCAAAGTGTGCAAAATCTTTTCCCCTTTATTTTGGGGGTTTGCATAAAAAGTAGGCAAATGAATAGTTTGGTTTAAAGCCACACTAGAAACCACTTTAGGCATAAAGGAAGGGTTAGTACGCAAAGATACTCTATCCTTATGGAAAATTAAGAAAGGCTCAACTGCCATAAGGGCCTGTAATTCAGAAACCCTTCTCGCAGAGGTAATGGCCAACAAAAAAGCAGTCTTCCAAGATAAATATTTCAATTTGGCAGTAGCTGCAGACTCAAAGGGTTGTAGAGTGAGTTTCTCCAACACAAAATTGAGATCCCAAGCAGGAGTAGGAGCTCTACGTGGGGGTCTTATATTCTTTGCCCCTCTAAGGAACTGCTTAAACAAAGGATGAGAAAATAATGGTGGGTCACAGTCATAGTGAGCAGAAATGGCTGCAGCATGAACCTTTATAGAGGAGAAAGACAAACCTTTGTCCAATAACTCAGTAAGGTATTGAAGAGAAACACTTAAATTAGGTTTGGAAACATCAAAGTCCTTTGCTGTACACCAAATTAAAAATCTCCTCCATTTATCAGCGTAAACTTTCCTTGTACTAGGCCTTCTGGCCTCCAAAATAACATTCAAAACTTGTTGTGGTAGCTGAGACCCTCCAGGGCCTAAAACAGAATATGCCAGGCTGTTAGATGCAGAGACTGAAGTTTGACATTGAGTAAGTGACTGTTCTCCTGAGACAGCAGGTGTGGAATCAAAGGTAAAGGCCCTGGAGGCCCGCACAAACTTCTCAGTAATGGGTACCAGTGCTGTCGAGGCCAATCGAGCTATTAAAATCATGGTTGGCTTGTCCTGTCTGACCTTTAGGAGTACCTTTGGGAGGAGAGGCAGAGGTGGAAAGGCATAGACGTGAAGATTGCTCCAATTGAATGATAGAGCATCCACTTTCCAAGCTGTGGGATGAAACCTTTTTGTGCAAAACTTTGGCAACTGGTAATTTAGTGGAGAAGTGAACAGATCTATGTCTGGAGTTCCCCATAACACTGTCAATTTTTGAAATACATGAGGATCCAATTTCCACTCGTGGGGATCCATTATTTGTCTGCTCAACACATCTGCTAAGGAGTTCTGTGCTCCTGGCAGAAACCTTGCCTGAAGATTTAGCTGTAAACTGATAGCAGTCTCCCACAAAATCATTGCTTGTCTGCATAGAGGGTATGAATGTGTCCCCCCTTGCTTGTTGATGTACCACATGACAGTTGTGTTGTCTGTTTGAATCAACACCTGTCCTGGAAGAAGTAAATCCTTGAAAGCTATCAGTGCAAATTGGACTGCTAACATCTCCTTCAAGTTGATATGTAAATGTTGAAGTCTGGCAGGCCACGTGTCTTGTACCCATTTTCCATTTAGATGAGCTCCCCAAGCTTTGTCTGAGGCATCTGTCGTTAGAATCTGACTCGCCTCTGGTCGGGTCACAGAGAGTCCCTTGTTTAGGTGACATTCCTGACCCCACCACAAAAATTCCTTTTGAATGCAAGGTATTATCTGAATGACAGTGTCCAGATCTTGGCAGTGTTAAGGCCCATACATTTTGAGATACCATTGTAGCTTCCTCATATGCAGTTTGGCATTGGGAAGTACCAGAATACAAGATGCCATGAACCCCAAGGCTTGAAGGACTGTCCTTGCAGTCAGCCTGGACTGAGACAATTGATGGAAATAAAGAGAAAGATTCTTTTGTTTGTCCGGGTCAAAAGGCCATCTGGGATCCTGTATTCACTCTCACACCCAGAAAGCACATGTCCTGAGAGGGTACTAGACTGGACTTTATTTCGCTCACAGAATACCCTAGGCATCTTAACACTGCCATCACATACTGTAGATGATGAAGAAGTTCGTCCTTTTCTTGAGCCAGAATCAGGCAATCGTCCAAATAAGGATAAATCTGTATTCCTCTTAGCCTGAAGAAAGCTATCACTGGAGCCAGAACCTTTGTGAACACTCTGGGCGCAGTAGATAAGCCAAAGGGCAATGCAGAGAACTGATAATGAAAAGTCCCAGCCCGAAAACGCAGATATTTCCTGCAACTGGGCCTGATAGGAACATGTAGGTAAGCCTCTTTGAGATCCAGAGTCACCATCCAGTGATCTTTGCCTAGCAGAGGTAAAAGCTGTTGTAACGTCAACATTTTGAACTTTGGAATGTCCAGATAAGTGTTGAGGATAGACAAATCCAAAATTGGTCTCCACGTGTTCCCTTTCTTTGGTACTAGAAACAGGCGAGAATAAAATCCTAGGCCCACTTCTGACAGAGGGACCGGTTGTATAGCTCCTATTTGAAGTAGTAGAGAAATCTGTTTGTGAGCCTCTAGTCTTTGCTGAGGAGGAACGTCCGGCATGCCTTTGAAAGGAGGCAAGGTATGGAAATAAAACTTGTAACCTTGGTGAATGATATCCAATACCCATTTGTCCTGGGTAATTAAAAGCCAATTTTCCTTGAAGAGTGCCAACCTTCCTCCCAAAGGTGCTGCCAGGCAAGAAGGATCTGGCAGCTGAAAAAATATGTCATTGGGCCTGTTTACGAAAGGACTGGCCCCTGCCCTCACTTGAAGATTGTGCAGGTGAACTCCATGTTCTAGGCCTGAAGGTACTCTGAGCTCTGCCCCTACCACGTCTAGATCTACCCCTAGACTGAGAATCAGAGGAAGGATACGTCCACCCCTTAGCAGGCCAATTTCTACTAAACTTCGGAGGCTGAACCTGCAAAAAATCTTTAACAGTCTGCATAGACTTAGCCTTGTCTTCCATTTTTTTCAAGACTGACTCCACAGGTGGACCAAACAACACTTCAGACTGTAAAGGAGCATCCAAAATCCTAGTCTTAACATGGTCAGATAAATTCTGATCCTTAAGCCAGGCGTGCCTAAGAACTGAACCAGTGGCAGCCACCCTAGAAGAGGCCTGCAAAGCATCAAAACCACATTGCAAAGAATGCTTACCCACCTGTTCAGAGACATGTACCAAATATTGTAATTCTTTACACTCAATTCCTTCTGCCAGAGCATCCACCTTAGACTTCAACTGAGAAAGAAGGAAATTCTGATATTTCAACATATGAAATTGGCAATTCAAAGCCCTCATTGCTAAGGTAGAAGAGGTATAGACCTTTTTTCCCCATCTATCCAAAGCCCTAGCCTCTTTATCTAGAGGAACTGGATTCTTTACAACAGAGGCCCTGACACCCTTAGGTCCCTGGCTAATTGTTTCTGGATCCGCCCTGGGACTCTTATAGAGATATTTATGAGCCTCAGGCACCCTGTAATACCTATCAGGTTTAACTGGCGAGGAGGCAGAGAATCAGGATTAAGGGATGCCTCTGAAACACATCTTGCACAACATCCAGAACAGGGGTATAGCTAAGGGCCTATGCTGAGGTAAAAACAAAATTCCCTTAGCCTTTTCCGTGAATCAGAGAAGTCCTGACCTTCCCACTTAAAATGCTCCCTCATAGAATGAAGTGTCTCTGAAAAGAAAAATCCTCTGGAGGAGAAGCAGAAGGAGTGGAATCTTCTGCATCAGAATCAGAATAAGGAGTGAATTCCTGCATGTCTTCAGCAGTCAAGACTCTGAATCATCTGAAGCTTGTTCAAAACTTTCCAACTCTGGCTCCACCCTAGGCCTCTTATCAGGAGGGGGCATAGAACCTCTAATCAGAGTAATCAAATCTTCTGCCATTTTAAGCATGTGCTTCTTAGGCACAGACCCTGCTGAACTAGGACTGACACCAACAGAAGATAAACCTGGCCTGCCTCTGGAAGAAGCCTTGGAAACAGAAGGAGAGGGCCTAACCACCCTGGGAAGGGAGGGGAGTACAGAAACCTGAGAAGCCCCCTCAGCCTGACCTGCCTCAAGAGAGGCCACATCCTGCAAAATCAAAGTCTCCCCTTGAGTCTCCAGAGAAGCCTCCGTCGGAACCACCAGTTCCACTGACGCCTCTAAAGAACCGGCGTCCGGAACGGACGACTCATCTTGCCTGGGTTTAACCGCTTTGTCTTTGCGCTTCTTCGTGGAAGCGGGCGTCGGAGTATCCGACGGCATATTATAATTGCACCGCCATCAAGACCAGCCTAGCACAATCCAACCTTCGCTAATAGCGCTTTATTAAACCTAGCACAAAAGCGACACCCGACTACGTCGTGCTCAGGCCCTAAACAAGGAATACACAAAGAATGATAATCCCTATGCGGTATCTGTTTCCCACAAGAAATACAATTATTCACTTTTTCTGACATCCGTAAAAACTGAGGCAAGAAAACCAAAATATTCCAACGGGTACTTAGCCAACTTGATTCGGTCTGAAACTCAACTCGAAAAATTTCAGAACGAACGGCACTTGCAACGCTGCTTCTGCATCGGACCATGCAGCAAAAAAGACTGAGGATATGACGTCGGTCATGCGCTTTTGTACCCTGACGTCCTGATGTCAGTTCTAAGCGCCTTGACCGACGTCAGCCTAATACTTTGGTATTCGGGCCGATAGAGGACAGCGGACTACCCATATGTAAGGACTGCAGCAATGTGAGATGAAGAACATCTCTGTAGTACCTATCAGGCTTGACTGGGGCAGGAGGCAGGGAATCAGGATTTAGGCAAGCCTCCGAGTAAACATCGTCAAGTATGTCCAAGACAGGAGGTATCACCAGAGGTCTGTGCTGAGGTAACAAAAGAAATTCCCTAAGTCTTTTCTTGGAATCAGAAAAGTCTTGGCCTTCCCAATGGAAGTGTTCCCTCAAGGTGTGCAAGGTTTCCCCAAAAGAGAAATCCTCTGGGGGAGATACAGAAGGAATGGACTGCTCAGCATCCAAATCTTCAAAAGGGGAGTACGAGTGTTCCTCTTCATCAGAATGTTCTGAAAAAATGGAATCCTGGTCAGAAGAGGGAGAAGCTTCCTCCACTCGGGGTCTCTTGTCTGGAGGGGGCTGGGAACCCCTGATAAGAGTAATTAAATCCTCAGCCATTTTTAGCATCTGCTTTTTAGGCATGGAGCCTGGAGATGGGCCCTGTGCAACAGGCCTCTTGGGATGCAAGGCTGATTTGGACTTAGTAAAGGCCTTAATGGAGAAGGAAGATGAGGGTCTAAAAACACCATGGGTGGAAGTGGACCTATCCATATTAGGAGGCTCAACACTCACAGTGGCTTCGGTGGCTGTAGTCTGGGTATGGGCCGAGGTACCTGCGGTCTCGGTTATAGAGGACACCGCCAAAGAAGTGCTGTCGGTAGTCAGGAGCTGTGTAGGCGCCTCGCTGAGAACTGGACCACGTGTAGCCGGTTTTGGCGTGGTGTCGGTGGAGACCGCGGGCCTCGCGTGTTGGTCTTTGTCCTTGCGTTTTTTGGACAAAACAGTAGTTGGAGTATCCAACGATATTTTATAATCAAAGGTTTTACCAAAAAAGTGCTGGGCGAACTCCGCCTGACGCTTAATAGTGCGTTTATTGAAAGTAGCGCAAAAGCAACAGGCCGAGACGTCATGGTCTGGGCCTAAACAAGGTATGCAGAGGGAATGGAAATCCTTATGCGGTATTTGCTTCCCACAAGAAATACAATTGTTAACTTTGTCTGACATCGGTCTGAGGCAAGAAAAGTTTCCCCAACGGGGTACTTAGCTTTAAAGAAGACTTCGGTTTCCAATTATTCGTAATTTCAGGAGCTGGCCGACCGGCACTTGCGAACTGCTCCTGCTTCGGGCACTGCGCGGCAAAAAAGACTGGGGAATACGGACCTAGACTTTGGAATTCGGCCAACCGAGGACCCGCCTGATGGCAGAAAACCCATCTGTGATTACTGCAGCTGTATACACGATGAACATCCAAGCTGTGAGCTTGAGACTGTGCAGGTTCGGATGAATAAATCCCTGAGGATGGGATAACAGGTCTTGGGAATGATCCAGGATCCACGGGTTGTGAATCAGATGAGGCCACAGAAACGGGAACCAGACTTGACTTGGCCAGTAGGGAGCAATGAGGATCACTTTGCTTTTCAACCTCTGAACTTTCTGGAGAAATTTTGGAATGAGGGGAAATGGGGGAAAGGCATACAGAAGACCCGGGGGCCAATCGTGCATTAGAGCGTCCCTCGGTGGTTCCCCCTAAGGGGGGATCAAGGCAAAAAAGCTCTTGTATTTGTAGTTCAGGGGGGAAGCAAAACGGTTGCAGCAAGGACTGTCCCAATGTTGGAAGATCTGATCTGCTATTACAGGGTTGAGGGACCACTCGTGAGGCATCAGGATGTTCCTGCTCAGATTGTCCGCAATAAGGTTGGAATTCCCGGGAATGTGCGTTGCTATAAGAAAGCGACTGGAAGCTATCGCCCAGTGCTAAATCCTCATGGCTTCCCGACAGAGGGGGTAAGATCTGGTTCCGCCTTGCTTATTGATATACCAGACAACTGACATGTTGTCTGACTGAATTGTAATGGTCCCCTGAGGGTAGGGATGCATGGAACACTTGCAACGCTAAGAGAACTGCCCTCAGTTCCAGGAAATGTATGCGCAAGTTGGCCTTGATGGGGGTCCAGGTGCCTTGGACAGTCTTTCCCTGAAAATGCCCCCCCCCCCAACAGTGAAGCGACCGTGGTCACCGTGGCCGAGGGTTGGGGAAGACAGTACGGTCGACACCAAAGATTCTTTTGTGGTTTCGTCCACCATAGCATTTCTTCCTTGCAATGGTTTGTAAGGCGTATCACGTGGTTGAGTGGGTGGGTTATCAACGACCATTGTGCGGAAAGGAGCCACTGCAGGATTCTCATGTGCAGTCTCGCCAGTGGTACTAAAGTAATGGCAGCTGCCATGGAGCCCAAGAGCTGCAGTACAAGATGTGCTGGTACAAACATGTGAGGAAGAAGATCTAAATTTGGTGTCTTATTTTCAAAAGCCTGTGAGGGGGGAGAGAAGCTTAACAGGATGTTGCGTCAAAGACCGTTCCAATAAATTCCAGTGTCTTCGTTGATTGTAATCCCCAAGTGGAGAGCGAGACCTTGAGTGTAAGAGGCTGCGGACTAGGAGATTCCTGGTCGGAGCAGTAAGGAGCCAGTCGTCTAGATAGGGAAACACCTGGAATCCTTGTAGTTGAAGATGGACTACCACAACTGCCATACATTTGATGAACACTCGGGGGGACTGTCGAGAGACCGAATGGCAGTGCCCTGAACTGGTAGTGAATGGCTCCCAACCGGAAGCACAGAAACCTCCGGGAGTGGGGATCCATCTTTATGTGGTAGTACACATCCTGTAGGTCTATACAGCACATCCAACTGTCCCTCCCTAGGAAGGGAAAAATGGACCGTACTGTGACCATCTGGAATTTTTGAGGTTTGATAAATTTGTTCAGTAGGCTGAGACCCAGGATTGGTCTCCAGTCCCCTGTCTTTTTTGGCAATAAAAAGAACCTCCAGTAAAACATGGATACTGTCTGTTCTGGTGGGACTGGTTGGATGACTCCTTTTCTTAGCAGTTTTTCTATTTCTAAGGCTGCTAATTCCCTCTGATTGGGAGGTACATCGGGAATTCGTTTGACGAGTCTGGGAGTTAAGTCAAATGGTATTTGGTAGCCTCTGGATATTATTTTCTGCACCCAAACATCGGTAGTAATAAGATGCCAGGCTGGAAGATGCCAAGAAAAACGACCCCGACTGCTTCCAGACGAAAGCAATTGGGCTGCAGCTCAGGAGCGCTGGTAGGGTCTGCCAGAGAAAGAATCTCTGGCTCCCTGGTTACACGGACCCCCTCTACCTCGAAAGGTGCGTCTTCCATATGAGCTGCCTCCTCTGCCCCAGGTGGATTGTTCACGAGTGTCACAAAAGGATCCTTAGGATTTCTTGAACCACATCTTTCCTCCCTTCTGGTTCCTGGAGTAGGACCTCTGGGGGTTGGAAAAGCGTATGCCCACAGCAGACAAGGTCTTTCTGTCTTTCTCACTACGGGCAAGTGTGTCTCATACCTTGGGTCCAAAAAGTGCAGATTCATTGACAGGTGCATTGATGAAGGAAGATTTAAAGGGGTCTGCAAAGTCACACAACCGCATCCAAGCATTATGTCTCATGACAACACCAGATGCAGCAGCTCAAGCTGCCCCCTCGGTGGTGTGAGATATCAAATGCATCAAGGAGTTAGAGATGGATTCAAGGGTAGCTAGCTGCGAGGCGACAGTGTCACGCACCTCATCAGGCAGTACCCCCACCAAGGAGGAAGACATTTCAGAAACTAGATCTCTTTGGAGGCAAGTAAAGTGTGCCAGATAATTCAGTGACCGAATGGCGAAGGTCGCTGAAGCATAGGTCCGCTTCCCTAGTTTGTCCATGGTCCGGGACTCCCTGTTTGGAGGATGTACAGTGGAACTATCTTCTGCCAGTTCCTTCTTGGTGGCCGCCGCCACGACCATAAAATCAACTGTCAGCTGCTTGGATCAGTGGGGCTGATATTCAGGTGTAGATAAAATTTTGTCCAGCCTCCAAGAGACAGGTTCTACATTGTCCGAGGTCTTCCAGGCATGCTGCACAATTAGTTTAACAAGATCATCTGCTGGTGGGGTCACCCAGGAAGTAAATGGCCGGGCACGAAAGGCCTGCAGAAACACCGATTTCTCAGAAGAAGGGTTAGAGGACTTCCTTTTCCCCCGCTGTCTGAGGATTTTGAGAATGACTCCGAAAGAAACATCATCAGGGAAAGAACGTGGGGACCCTTCTCCCTCATCACAATCAGCGTCTTCTGTGACAGATTCCTCCGGGGAGTCAAGGTGCTTCCTCTTGCACAGTTTCTTCCAGGGTGGCTCTCCAGTGGGATCTTCTGAGGAGGAATCCGGAGAAGGGGTTCTCTTCACAGGGGGGTTCTTGTGACTCCTGCGCCCAGGGACCCGACACAGCGGGTTGGGAGAAGTGCATGCTAGGGGAGGCTTCTGATACTGGTGTCCTAGGTGCTGGCTGTGAGCCTTCGGAATGAAGGGCCCTTTCCATCACCTGTACAGCAGGCCCACTCGAGCCCACCTCCAGCTGAGGGGTTCCGAGAGAACTGGAAGCCATCGGAACCGTGGACATAGACGGTGCCAGCGAGAAAATAGGCGCCGGATTAGGTACTAAGGTATGGAAGGTCCAAGCACCACTCCGAGAAAGCATCGGCTCCATCATAGCCGATGCAGCAAGAGTGGTCGGTGCCGACAGGGGAGACAATGCTGTCAGACCCAGGACAGTATGTACTGAAGCGGACATCGGTACCAGGAACAGGGTGGATGCTGGAGGAGGATAAGCAGGGGAAGATGAGGTAAAAGATTCCGTGCCAGGAGGGACGGAAAGTCTAGCTGGAATGGGCAATCCCCTAGCTGCCAGAAGCTGGTCCACAACCTGCACTAGGTCTAGTTCAGAAAAACTCCTAGTGGATGTAAAGGAGGCGGCTGAAGGGGAACCAGATCTTTCTAGAAAGGGGCTAAACCTCTGCCCCAAGAAAGGGTCATAAGTTGGAGAATATCTTGTCTTGGCAGGTATTCGAATTTTGGTGCCGATGGAGCCGAAGAAACCGTCGGCACCGTTGCCGAGGTTGATACCAAGGCATGTACAGTCATCAGAGCACATGAAGCCAAAGAATCTGTCGGCACAGTGAACTGGGATGGTGCCGAGGCATGTACAGTCATCGGAGCCCATGGAGCAGAGTAAACTGTCGGCATCATGGACGGGGATGGTGCCAAGGTATGAAACGTCATCGGAATCCATGGAGCCGAGGAAACTGTCGGCACTGTGGACGGGGATGGTGCCGATGCATGTACAGTTATTGGAGCCGATGTGGGAACCAAGGATGGCACCGAAGTCAGTGGTGCCATGATTGGAACTGAAACAAGAGTGAATACCATGGTCGGCACCGAGGGAGAGGACACAGATCCTGGTGTCGTAGTGGTCTGCACCGAGGGTGCCGGTGAAGCACGGAACCGAATCGGTTCCATAACTGACAGAGATGCAGGAACAGAGTGACTCCATTTTTCCTTATATTTTTTGGTCTTAGGTGGGGGTGAGACCTCCGACCCAGATAGAGCCTCCAAGAAAAGTGTCTTGAGTAAACCTTTTAAAATAAGTTTATTCTTACATTCTGCTAGTGTCCAATTACTAAAACGAGCACAAATGTCACAATCAGCTTTAATATGATCCACACCCAAACAGTAGACACAACTGACGTGTATCTGAGTTAGGCATCTTACGTCCACACTTGTCAAACTGTTTAAAACCCAACTTAGCTTTGTCTAACATGATAAGGAAACAATGCTATCCTATAGAAAAAATAAGGAAGAGAATACCAGTGATGTTATGTTAAGGAATATAATTAGTAAAAAGGGAAGGCCTGTCAAAGACAAGAGAGAGGGACAGTAACAAAAAGGGTAAAAAATTTAATTACCAAGGAAAAGGGTAGGAAATAGGCCTAGGTTATAGGCGACAGTGAGAAAAGGTAACTTGATTAAAAATTTAGTAATTTAGAAGAAAAACTGTCATAAAATCAACAATTTACTACTTAGCTTTGAGAGAGATGGCTAACACGTCTGACTAGGAACACGGCAAACAAGATCTGGAGTATCTAGGACAGGGGAATTGTGGGTAGGTTCTTAGCGGAGAGTTTTTGGCTTGCGCAAGTTGGGAAACGGCCGTATCTATTCTGAGGACAGAACAGAGATCCTATCTGTCATGAATGAGCAAAGATGTACATCATCAGATAAAGTATTAGCCTGCCTCTCGATTGTGCCCCCCTAACACTTTGTGCCTGCGGCAAAGTACAGTTGTGTACACTTACCATAAATGTAGATGTTAGAGTGTATTCACTTTTGCAGTCATCACATTTGGGTTATCCATGCCAGGGTAGGCCTTGGCCTGCTCAAATATCAGAGACTTAGTATTTCTGCATCGGTTGCTGTCGCTTGAGGACTGACATCAGGTTGTCAGTGGCATAAAGTAAGGCAGCCAACACCATTCCATCAGTTTTTCTTGCCCTAACCTGTCAGGAGCCCCCAAAGTAGGAGGCCGGGCTCTGGTGGAAGAACCCCACCAGTGGAAAATAAATACCAATATGTCCCTTTTAAGGAAAGAAGAAGAATAAGGAAGAATGGTAACAAAAGGAGAAAGAGAAAAAAGGGGGGTGGAGGGAGGGAAAAGTACAGTTTTGTACCTACCATAAATGTAGATGTCCGATAGGTATGCATCTGCAGTCATAACATATGGGTTGTCCTGCCTCAGGCAGCCCTCGGTCGGCCGGATTCCAAAGTCTGGGTCTGGCCTCGGCTGATGTCGCACTTCACCCGACGTCATAGCTCCTGGGGTATAAAGGCATCAGCCAATGCCATTTTCCTCAGTGTTTCTTGCCCCAGATGCCAGGTGCCCTCTAGGAAGGCTAAATTTGGATAAATGTTGAAAATTCCAAACAGTAGCAAACAAAATATATATACATATATACATACAAACAAATACACCATAATAGATTCCCCCAGCTAGCTGAAAGAGGGTAAGCACCCTAGGAATACCACAGAGGGAAGGAGGGTGGGTAATCCTGACTGCAGATGCATACCTATCGGACATCTACATTTATGGTAGGTACAAAACTGTACTATGTCCTTCAAGGATGCATCTGCAGTCATAACATATGGGTAGAATACCATAGCCAAACTGGGGAGGAGGCACTAAGATAAAGATGGTGTAGTTAAGATCCCTTGTAAAACTGCAGTTGCAAAGCCTGCTCAGGATCTGGAGTATAAAGGAAGATTGTAATGCTTGGCAAATGTATGCACGGAGCTCCAAGTAGCAGCTTCTAAAATGTCTTTGGTAGCCACTCCTCGTAGGAAAGCTGTAGTGGTGGCTGTAGCCCTTGTGGAGTGAGGCCTGACATTTTCAGGAGTTGTCTTTCCATGAAAAGAGTAACAGAATCGAATGCAATTTCCTATCCATTTTGAAATTGTCTGTTTGGAAATTGCTTTTCCTTGCACTCCTGTTGCATATGCTACCAGAAGCTGGTCAGTTTTTCTGCTGGTTTAGTTCTGTCCAGATAGTAGCGCAGTTGTCTATGTACATCCAAGGTGTGTAGTAGTTTTTCCCCCCTGTTCTGTGGGTTAGGAAAGAACGTAGGTAAATGAATAGCTTGGTTCAAGGATATCCTGGATGCCACCTTTGGCATGAAAGTAGGACTGGTTCTCAGAGGCACTCTATCCTGGTGAAAGATAAGGAAAGGCTGTACTGCCATTAATTCCTGTAACTCGGATACCCTTCTTGCTGAAGTGATTGCTAGAAGGAAGGCAGTTTTCCAAGATAAGAACTGTAGGTCTGCTGATGCAGCTGGTTCAAAAGGGGGAAGTGTTAATTTTTCCAGCACAAAATTGAGATCCCATGCAGGCAGAGGTGGTTTCCTTGGAGGTTTTACATTTTTGATCCCTCTTAGAAATTGTCTGAGGAGAGGTTGAGAGAAGATAGGAGGATCCATGTTGTACTCTGCTGAAATTGCTGAAGCATGAATCTTAATGGAAGAATAGGACAAGCCATTGTGGAACAGTTCTGCTAAGTATTCTAGGATGTGTGCTAGGTTTGCAAGCGTGACATCTGTTCCCTTTGATGCACTCCAAATGAGGAATCTCTTCCATTTGGCTGAGTATGTTTTCCTTGTGGAGGGTCTTCGAGCCTCCAGGATAATGTCCTTGACCCTCTGAGATAAAACAGGTTGGTTTTGTTTTATGCAATTTTCCAG